>NW_028277172.1:6230000-6850000 GCF_051122295.1 Plectrocnemia conspersa
ACCAGAATATCTGAAAAATGCAAAATTACGAATATTTTAAACCAAATATAAACGATATGGGGTAATATTGTTGCAATTGCGAAAAACAGTAAAAAATCGAGACACTTTAAACTTTCATTATATGACTAGTTATTGTGAAAAGTGATTTACACGTGAAAGACAATGTAAATTATCTGTGTATGTGCCTGGAAAATTTCACATTACGATGGAGTGAATTACAACGGTTAGTGAATATTTTATTGCAAATGAATATATATCAGTAAACTCGTATTAGTAAAAATGTCACTATACAAAAGTTTGCTTGAAAAAAGTTTTTACAAATTTAAAAAAGTTTGAGAACCGCTGGTTAACTCAATTTCAATTATTTTTATTAAAATTTCTAGGTTATTCGTTTTTATAATTTTAAAATCAAGATAATCATTTTAAAAATCTAATAATAAGGAAAAGTAATAATTATTTTTTATTTCCGGCGAACCACATGCTGAGAGCCATCTAATAATAACTTGAATTGATGCATTAATACATTTATAACATGTCTAGAAAAATTCAACGAAATATTCTGACCGTATCAAAAGATACATAAATTTAAATAAAAAAGGTAAAATTCGCGAAGTTTTGCGAAAAAGTGCCGGTATTTAGCGTAAGTCTGGTAGTGAAACTGCCGGTCGGTAAAGTGTTAAATAACGAATCCATTACATTGGACATCTATTGCCAACAATTAAATGCAAAGCTCAAGAAAAATTGAAAGAAGGCTGCAATAAAATAAATTGGTCAGATTTTGACCCAGTCTGAGTTAATCAAGTTTTTGAAGGCATTGCTGGAGTGAAATTATTTCCAGAAGACCCAGAAAGCATTCTGTATGTGATGTCTATTTATTGACGACTTTTTTAAAACAATTGCTTTTGAGACTTGAGCATATCAAAGACGGAATGCCTGTCAATTTAAAACTTCTGCTCATAGTTTGAAATGGACCAATATTACATTACAAAATATGTGAAAAATATGAATTAATTGTTTTTTTTTCTGTTTAGCACTAAGAGTTGGTTCAACAGGGCGCAGCTAGGAACATCTCCCAGGGCCTCAAAGAACGTAGCCTCAAGTCCTAATCTAGGACACTTTCATAAGCAGCCCCTTTTTAGGGCTACCTGCGCGCGCTCCTTTCGATTTAAACGCGTTTAAGTAGTCAAATTCAATATATATAAATAAAGAATAAATGATAATGAGAACCCCTTTTTCTTTGAGGTTGTCTATAAATATTTCTATCCGAAAAGACCAATGGTAAGTGGAATGCGACTGTCTGCAAACCATCCTTTTTAGACCCGTTCACGGTCATCAATTGTGACGACCAAGGAAGTAGGTCTGGCCTTACGCCGGAGTGTGCTGTACTCCGGAGCGAAAGCCAGGCTGGGTTGGATCTCAGTTGTCCAAGGGCTGAAACTCCCGAAACTAATGCAACTGCGGGATGCGGGCGTGGTGCCCGAGAAGTACCTAATACTTTGCTTTCGAACACAGCTGTCAGATGCAAAGCGACCGATAGATCTAAGCCTTGCAGAAGATGCGGTCTAGCCGGCCACATTTTGGCAAAGTGCAATAATGCTTCGCACTGCATATTGCACTGATTCTATACCGAGGACCTCGGTCGACTCCGAGAGAGTACAGCAGACATGAGCTGTATGCACGACTTCTAGCTAGAAACCGAACTATATTACCATTATAACAAACGAAGTGAGGGCCTTATTTATATATAAAATAATTGTGCATTTTAAATAGTTAAAATTTTGTTTTCGTAATCATGTCTCGATTAGGGGATGAAATGACTATCAACTTTTGGTCATATTAATTTAGGTATTAGGGCGATGCAAAAACCCTGAAAAATCAGAGGGCACCACCTCAAGCAATTGTGAGCAGAACTGATTCGAAAAACCCGGGGCTTTATGCGAACGGTTTTCTCAGTGTACACACTGCTTCGAAGAACACCAATACGAAGGTCGGTACAATCCGGCGCAATGAAAACGGGGAGCAAATTTTTAGGCTCAAATAGGAGGGCGAGGAAGCTGACGCTCTCCAACCCATCATAGCGAAAATATTCAGTGTGAAGGTCCGCACACTTCCACATGAATACCGTGTCCATCAGGGACCTTGACGAGGGTGCTACCTCGAGGACTTTGTTGACGCCTTTCAAAGATTTCTACAAGAATTCAGTAACAAGCTTGTGACCATCTCATAGCGGCACACAAGTTAGTGTAGCTAAAACAAGGCACACGGCCAAATCTGTCGCCCTACTAAAATTAGGAAACAACTGTCACGTGCGTCATATGCCGAGTGCGAGAATGTGTCAAGGTGCTGTGCTGTTTTCTCTGCATGGCTTTCGAACACAACTGCCAGATGCAAAGCGACCAATAGATCTAAGCCTTGCAGAAGATGCGGTCTAGCCGGCCACACTGTGGCAAAGTGCAATAACGCTTCGCGCTGCATATTGTACCTATTCTATACCGAGGACCTCGGCCGACTCCGAGAGAGTGTACAGCAGACATGAGCTGTATGCACGACTTCTTGCTAGAAACCGAACTATATTACCATTATAACAAACGAAGTGAGGGCCTTATTTATATATTAATTAATTGTGCCTTTTAAATAGGTAAAATTTTGTTTTCGTAATCATGTCTTGATTAGGGGATGAAATGACTATCATGTTCTGGTCATATTAATTTACGTATTAAGGCGATGCAAAAACCCTGAAAAATCAGATGGCACCATTTCAAGCAATTATGAGCAGAACTGATTCGAAAAGCCCGGGGCTCTATGCGAACGTTTTTCGCAGTGTACACACTGCTTCGAAAAACACCAATATGGAGGTTGGTATAATCCAGCGCAATGAAAACGAGGAGCAAATTTTTAAGCTCAAACAGGAGGTCGAGGAAGCTGACACTCTCCAAGCCATCATAGCGAAAATATCTGGTGCGAAGGTCTGCACCCTTCCACACGACTACCGTCTCCCTCAGGGTTCTTGATGAGGGTGTCACCTTCGAGGACGTTGTTGACGCCATACAAGGTCTCCACAAGAATTCGTCCAAGTGACATGTTTGCGACCAGCGCAGTAGCACACAAGTTTGTGTAGCTAAATAAGGCACACGGCCAGATCTGACGCCCATCTAAAAATTAGGAAACAACTGTCACGTGCGTCATATGCCGAGTGCGAGAATGTGTCATGGTGCTGTGCTGTTTTCTCTGCATGGCTTTCGAACACAGCTACCAGAGGCAAAGCGACCGATAGATCTAAGCCTTGCAGAAGATGCGGTCTAGCCGGCCACATTGTGGCAAAGTGCAATAATGCTTCGCGCTGCATATTGCACCGATTCTATACCGAGGACCTCGGTCGACTCCGAGAGAGTACAGCAGACATGAGCTGTATGCACGACTTCTAGCTAGAAACCGAACTATATTACCATTATAACAAACGAAGTGAGGGCCTTATTTATATATGATATAATTGTGCATTTTCAATAGTTAAAATTTTGTTTTCGTAATCATGTCTCGATTAGGGGATGAAATGACTATCAACTTTTGGTCGTATTAATTTACGTATTAGGGCGATGCAAAAACCCTGAAAAATCAGAGGGCACCACCTCAAGCAATTGTGAGCAGAACTGATTCGAAAAACCCTCGCAGTGTACACACTGCTTCGAAGAACACCAATATGAAGGTCGGTACAATCCGGCGCAATGAAAACGGGGAGCAAATTTTTAGGCTCAAACAGGAGGGCGAGGAAGCTGACGCTCTCCAACCCATCATAGCGAAAATATTCAGTGTGAAGGTCCGCACCCTTCCACATGAATACCGTGTCCATCAGGGACCTTGACGAGGGTGCTACCTCGAGGACTTTGTTGACGCCTTTCAAAGATTTCTACAAGAATTCAGTGACAAGCTTGTGACCATCTCATAGCGGCACACAAGTTAGTGTAGCTAAAATAAGGCACACGGCCAGATCTGATGCCCTACTAAAATTAGGAAACAACTGTTACGTGCGTCATATGCCGCGTGCGGGAATCTGTCGAAGTCCTGTGCTGCTTTCGGACACGTAGCTGCCAGATGCAAAGCGACCGATAGATCTAAGCCTTGCAGAAGATGCGGTCTAGCCGACCACACTGTGCCAAGTGCAATAACGCTTCGCGCTGCATATTGTACCTATTCTATACCGAGGACCTCGGCCGACTCCGAGAGAGTGTACAGCAGACATGAACTGTATGCACGACTTCTAGCTTGAAACCGAACTATATTACCATTATAACAAACGAAGTGAGGGCCTTATTTATATATTAATTAATTGTGCCTTTTAAATAGGTAAAATTTTGATTTCGTAATCATGTCTCGATTAGGGGATGAAATGACTATCATGTTCTGGTCGTATTAATTTACGTATTAAGGCGATGCAAAAACACCAATCTGGAGGTCATTACAATCCAGCACAATGCAAAGGGGGAGAAAATTTTTAGGCTCAAACAGGAGGGCGAGGAAGCTGACGCTCTACAAGCCATCATAGCGAAAATATCCGGTGCGAAGGTGCAACCTTCCGCACGACTACCGTCTCCCTTAGGGTTCTTGATGAGGGTGTCACCTCGAGGACTTTGTTGACGCCTTACAAAGATCTCTCCAAGAATTCGTCAGTGACAAACTTGTGACCAGCGCAGTGGCACACAAGTTTGTGTAGCTAAATAAGGCACACGGCCAGATCTGACGCCCTACTAAAATTAGGAAACAACTGTCACGTGCGTCATATGTTGAGTGCGAAAATGTGTCGAAGTCCTGTGCTGCTTTCGGTGCATGGCTTTCGGAAATGTAGCTGCCAGATGCAAAGCGACCAATAGATCTAAGCCTTGCAGATGATGCAGCACACAAGTTTGTGTAGCTAAAACAAGGCACACGGCCAAATCTAACGCCCAACTAAAATTAGGAAACAACTGTCACGTGCGTCATATGCCGAGTGCGAGAATGTGTAAAGTGCTGTGCTGCTTTCGATACGGTCTGTCCGGCCACATTGTGACTAAGTGCAACAACGCACTGCGCTGCATGCTGTGAGAAAAACAGCACAAACCCCGCTGTCTATGCGCACACAAGCAGCGGCTGCAGCAAACGCAGCGCTTTTCGAATCGAACTAGCGCACAAGAAGAAAGGCAACAATGTTTAGGTTTTTGCTAATTAGCCTAAACGGGTGCCAGACCGAGTAGGATCTGCTTCAGTAATTTTGTTGCTAAGGCGACAAAATTATCGGTCAAACGAGTACAAAGAATCATTTGGGAATTTAAAAATAACGGAATAAAGCTGGCCATAGCTTCTCCGAAGAAAACAAGGATTTGCAGTAAAAAAAATTATTGTGGATGACTTTGACAAATCGGTGATTAGAAGATGTTTACACAATTTCCACTTAGCACATAAAACAATTGCCAACTGTAAACAAAATTTAAATGGCTATTAAGGAACCCATATCATTTATAGGATCGGAAGACATTGGGTAGAATAATTGTCAATGATCTAGGATTTAAATGGACAAAAACGGATGACAATTACCCATGTTTAAAAGAAGAGTGATGTGTTGTATACAAAAAGATTGTATTTTTAAAAGATATTGCACGATACAGACAAGAAGGAATGGCTATTGAATACACTGACGTAACATATGTTCACACCATACACACTTCATCTATGGCGTGAAGCGATTCATCGGACAGTGGTATTCGAAAGCCCGTATCAAAAGGTCCTCGTTTTATTATCGTACATGCTGGCAGTGAGGCAGGATTTATACTGAATGCTTGTTTAAAATATAAGTAACATCAAAAGACGGTTGACTCCCATGGCTATATGAATTTCGATTATTATAAAAAATGGTTAGCTGAGATGCTAATTCCAAATATAGAGCCCAGATCGGTGGTGATAATTAATAATGCATCATATCACAATACAAGCAGATAAACTCGTCTACAACATCAAACTCAAAAAAGGTATTTAATGATGGAGTGGCTTTCGAGAAAAGGTATACCCTTTTCACAAAAATGTTGAGGGTCGAATTATATAAATTGGTATTTATTCACAAGTCCAAATTTAAAGAATTTGCAATAATGCCATTTTACACGAATTTGGCCACGATATATTAAGCTGTTAATCGCTAACGACACACCGATGGGTCGCCTGCTTACTTACAGCACATACTAACGATACACCGGTGTGCAACGATGATTTCTCTATCAGGTAGATAAGTCTTAAATCTCAAATATATAATATGAATGTGACGTCTATGAAAGAATCATAATACATTTTCAAAAGTTATAATTTTAAAAGTTTTCATATATAATTTCAAAGAAAATCGTAGAGATGGCATCAGGGTTGTCAAAATAATTATTTAGGTAAATTATTATACAAGATGTAAGCAATTTTACACGTCTTAAGTTCAACTAGGAGTCAGTTGTGGGATAAATTAAAACATTGGAATATCTCATTAGATATTTCCTCTTCCCTTGCCTTTCATCATCGAAGAGATTCTGAAATTAAAATATTCTCCAGTATATTAAGTGTTGTTAATACTCTCATTTAACTTATGTATGCACACATGTGTATCATTTATGTTTTCAAGATGTTCCAATATGCAGAATGAATTTTTTTTCTAATTTTGACCACAGTCTATCAGCGAACTTGTTCAGATCGGCATCGGTTTATTGTGATCGTGATATATTTTCGGAAATTTTTTTTTCTAGTTTTTGAGAATCATATTTCCTAATAACTCCAAAATGGATAATGACAATAGTGAAAATTTATTACAAGATTTATACAGATGAGAAATATCTCATTCTCAATTTGGAAGATAATGATAGTGAGGAACTAAACTAAAGTAACTTTTTGATTTGGATGAAAATTATGAAGATTTGGAAGAAGATGATAGTGAAGATTTTATATCTCAAACATTCACTGGTGATGTTTTTACTTTAAAAGAAAATAAATTTAGTCCTACAATTTCTGCATTAATATAAACGAAGATAACAAAGAAGCAGATTTTTTTTTATAAATATTTCGTCAGTCGCGCTCGAGACGAGAGGACGCTTACAGGCGCCCTGCGTTTTCGACCCTTGAAAGCGGCAATTCTTGCGATTCGCGCCCAAATTTACGTTCGTGTTCGATTAATGTGATTCCGCATTGTAATCGGTGCGGTAGTTTTTGTGAAAAACATTAAAAAAGTGTTTGTGTGAAGTGACAGCTGGACATTTTTAAGCTTAAGGCGCCGTGTCGTCGCACTCTCGCCGATATATCGCCACATCTGTGTCCTGGAGCACTCTACGCGCCGTTCGGACTCCGGTGAGGGATTTACACTTCAATAACAGCTTGTTAGTTACATAATTCCAGCCGCCATTGTTTGGGGGCGTGACCAACGGCCCAAGCCCACGCATTCGACGCCGCCTGTGTTGCAAGTGTGGAAAAAATTACGAACGCGTAGAACAGCAATAAAACAAAATACAAAAGTTAATCTAGATAATTGAATTATCGGGGAAAAAAATTAATCTTTGAGTATCGAGTGTCGACAACATGGGCTCGACGAAGGCCTCCCGTAATAAGGGGGCCATAGCAGATACCGAAAGGGGCGCAGGATCCTGCGCCCCAATCGGTAAACAAAAAGAGAACGAATAAGGAGAAGGAATCGCAAATTCCGAAGGCCCATAAGCCTGAGGACATTTTGACCAAAAACACTAAGGCCGCCGCGGAACTGACTCCTCGGTCCTCCCCGGCTACCTCGGCGAACACTTCGCCCTCTCGCGAGAGCTACCGTTCTCGATCACCGCACGCTGCTTTACGCCAATGCCGGTCCTTGAGCCGGCTTCTCACTTCTTCTGACCGTCATCGACTCCTTTAAAAGCGTCATTAGCCCCGCAAGCCCTACGGCTGAATGTTAAAGGAATTTTTCCAGCGGCAGGTAGCTCTGCCAACATTATGGTGGCCTCTCGCGAGGAGGATGACAAACTGATTAAAGTAAACGACCGGCTTGAAAAAGTCGGAATTAAAGCTTCCCTCAGAGGCAAAAGGGACCCGCGGATGATGATCCTCAATATTCCTAGGTCTACAACTAATGAGGGCTTTCTTGAGGCCCTCTTTACTCAAAATGTTGCAGATCATTTCCCCGATATGACTTTAGGAAAGTTCTTGACCATCACTAAGGTAGTCACTCGTCTCAGCACACGAGTAGCCGACAATAACAAACGAACGATTAACTTTGGAAGAGATCCGAAGTGAAGAAACCTGGCGTCTTAAGACGTTGCTGGAGGAAACCTCTGACAAGGAAGGTGTTCTTCGGTGGTGTGCTCGTCGGCAGTTAATCCAAAATTCAAAGACATGTATTTGTGAACAACTCTGCACACTCCAAAAATATAGCCAAGGAGTATACGGGTATAGATGGAGTTGTTCAACATGCGGAACCAAAAAGTCTGCGTGAAAATTCATTTTTCTCCCGCAGTCATCACCAAATTCAACAAATTTTAATACTACTATACACTTGGTGCTGTGATGATCCTCAGCGGCGAATGGCCCGTGAAGCCAATGTGCATAAAAGAAATGTGATCGATTGGTGTAATTTTATGCGGGACGAATGCTCAGCATGGTTGAATAAACATTATGAGGGAATCGGTGGTACTGACAATAATGGTGAGGCAATTGTCATGGAAATTGACGAATCAAAATTTTTTCACCGGTAGTACCATCGAGGCCACTAGAGAGAGGGACACTGGGTCTTCGGCGGCACTGAGAGAGGAAGTAACAAATGTTTTCTCGTAGAGGTACCGGATCGTACTGCAGCCACTTTAGAGGCCTGCATATTGCAGCATATTCTCCCCGGTACCCACATTATCTCAGATGGATGGGCATCATATGCCAACATTGAAAGGATCAAGCAGGGAATATATCAGCACTCGGTTGTGATCCACGAACAAAACTTCGTGGATCCAAACGACTCGTTTGTCCACACTCAAAGTATAGAGAATTTGTGGATGCGAGCCAAGAGGAAATTAAAGCAGCAATTCGGGTCTGAAGAGTCTATTTAAGTCACATCTAGACGAATTTATGTTTAGAAATTATTTTAGAGATGAGGATATATTTACAAAATTTATAATTACTTTAATTGAAAATTATCAATAAAATAAATAAACAAATATTTTTAATTTTTTTATTCATATTCATAATTTATCCTTATTTATTATTTTAACATCAGCGTCAGAGGGCACCACCTTAAGCCATTGGGGTGAGCTGAATTGATTTGAAGGACGCGGGCATCTACGCGAACATTCTTCGCAGTGTACATACTGCTTTGAAGAACACCAATACGGAGGTCGGTACAATTCGGCGCAATGTAAAGGGGGAGTTAATTTTTAGGCTCAAAAAAGAGGGCGAGGAAGCTGACGCTCTCCAAGCATCATAGCGAAAATATCCGTTGCGAAGGTCCGCACCTTTCCACAAGACTACCGTCTCCATCAGGGACCTTGACGAGGGAGTCACTGTCGAGGACGTTGACGCCTTACAAGGATCTCTCCAAGAATTTGTCAGTGAAAAGCTTACGACCATCTCACAGTGGCACACAAGTTTGTGTAGCTAAAATAAGGCACACGGCCAGATCTGACGCCCTACTAAAATTAGGAAACAACTGTCACGTGCGTCATATGTTATTGACAAACAAAATTCGACTTTAAAGGATCCCACGTTGTTTTTAATGACCTTCAACGCATGTCTGTCCAAAGGAAGTTTCGCAGCACCACAGTGCATTGCTCATCTACTATCTCCCTTTTCTCAATTTGTTTTATTTTTTTGTGTTCAAAACACTCGTATTGATCGCACAAAGAGCTTCTGCAACTTACTTCAATCATTAACCCAGAGGTTTGGAAAGGATCGATTCTATACCGAGGACGACCTCGGCCGACTCCGAGAGAGTGTACGGCAGACATGAGCTGTATGCACAACCTCTAGCTAGAAACCGAACTATATTACCATTATAACAAACGAAGTGAGGGCCTTATTTATTTATTAAATAATTGTGCCTTTTAAATAGGTAAAATTTTGTTTTCGTAATCATGTCTCGATGAGGGGATGAAATGATTATCAAGTTTTGGTCGTATTAATTTACGTATTAAGGCGATGCAAAACCCTGAAAAATCAGAGGGCATCACCTCAAGAAATCGTGAGCAGTACTGATTCGAAAAACCGGGGCTCTATGCGAACGTTTATCATAGTGTACACAGTGCTTCGAAAAACACCAATATGGAGGTCGGTACAATCCAGCGCAATGCAAAGGAGGAGCAAATTTTTAGGCTCAAACAGGAGGGCGAGGAAGCTGACACTCTCCAAGCCACATAGCGAAAATATCCGGTGCGAAGTTTCGCACGACTACCGTCTCCCTCAGGGTTCTTGATGAGGGTGTCACCTCGAGGACTTTGTTGACGCGTTACAAAGATCTCTCCAAGAATTCGTCAGTGACAAACTTGTGACCAGCGCAGTGGCACCAAGTTTGTGTAGCTAAATAAGGCACACGGCCAGATCTGACGCCCTTCTAAAATTAGGAAACAATTGTCACGTGCGTCATATGCTGAGTGCGAGAATGTGTCGAAGTCCTGTGCTGCTTTCGGTGCATGGCTTTCGGAAACGTAGCTGCCAGATGCAAAGCGACCAATAGATCTAAGCCTTGCAGAACTTTACAGTTAAATCCGTAGACAATTATGATTTAATCATGCCATTGAACTATACATTAGGAATTTGGAACTATACATGCCATTGAACTATACATTAGGAATTCATAATGTGAGAACAGGTGATATTTATTGGGCTGAACCTGTTACTGGCAATCTTTTTAACACATTGCATACCGGACATTATTCCTGGAGCCTGCCGCGGGGATTATTTGCGAAAATTAGGATATAAACTTATTTTTTTTTAAACATCATAACTCTTTAATTAGTAAACGTTTTAACGTAAAATTTTAAATAAACATATTTTTGAATAAAAACAATATAGATGATAATAAAATACTGTTGTTTATATTAAAAACAAAAAATATCTAATTTTGTGATTATTTACAAATTTTCAACATGTGACGGTCAAGTTATGCGGCGATATTTGCACGACACCCAACCGTCCAATTTCGAACAAACGTATGGCTAAATGCAATCTTTAATTATTTCATATTGTATATTTAGTATAATAAAAAATGCCAGTAATTCTAAACATTTTGTTGGGTTAATATATTTATCATTTTTTTGTATAATATTTTGCCACTTTTTTATTATTATATATAAAATCATATTTTATATTATCATTCAAAAATAAAGTGTCAAACACGGCTGACAGCGAAAAATTATTGAGCACTTCACAAGTGTTGATCCTAATTTCTCCGATATCGTATCAGCAATGGCAATGTAAGTAATAAAAAATACAATAACATTTTTCTTCGAAATTTGCCTTTTTTGGCAATATCGCAGGTTTTGGTCCAACTCTGTACCTTTAGGTAAGCCTCAGATATTTCAGTTCTTTTTTGGCCGCGATGAGAAAACATTCGTAGATTATACCTCGCGTTTTTGAAATATTTTATTGTGTAATTGTCCTTTTAGACTATTTTGTGATAATACGTAATCTGTATTTTGTAATTTTCATACAGACTTTAAAATTTTAATTATATTGTTTTGTGATCATTATAAATGGATGAGTGAGAGAATAATCACAGTTAGAAGAAACTTTTGAAGATCATCTTTCCCAACCGCCTACCGAAAATGAAGAAGATATTTGTGATCACAGTGAATCCGAAGAAAAATTTTTCTAAATCCACAGCAGTGTAAGAAGACCACGTGTAATGCATTTATCAGATTCCGAAGATTCTTCAGAAGATATCCCTGATAGGCCATTGGATTGGTCAGAATATGACCCTCTGAGAAGTTTGAACAAATTTGAAGGTATTAAACGTATTTCCCGATTATCTGTCAAGCATAAGATAGATTATAGTCCCGGAATTGAAAAAATGGTTTGCTTTACTACTAAGTATGTCAATAGTTCGCAAAAACACCATTTCCTAATACTGGAATACCAATCCTCGAATTGAAACTCCGTATTTTAGAAAGACAATGAGTTGCAATAGATTCCAACAAATTTGATGATATCTTAATTTGTCTGACAACGACCATATTCCAGCGGACACTACAAATTACAAAACATAATTGATTACTTCACAAAAAATTAAAAAAAAAGTTTAAACACCAACACAAAATCTGTCTCTAGACGAAGGAATGATAAGTGTGGAGAGGGCGCCTAAAATGTCGAGTGTATAACTCGACGGAAATGATAAAATACAGGGTCCTGAACAGGATGGTCTGCGAAGTCAAAAGCGGTTATATTTGTAATTTTAAAATGTATTCAGGAATAACTGCTGCTTTAGATATCACAATCACTGATTTATTAGCACCTTATTTGATTATATAATATAACGTTAACGCAGACAATTTTTACAACAGCGTGCGTTTGGCTAATCATCTAATGGGACTAAAAACAAGAATCTGCAGGACAATACGAAAAAATCATTGCAGATAATAGGAAAACATGCTCTTAGAAATTCAGGAAACCACATATATACGAAAAGAAGATGTATTAATCCAATTATGGAAGACAAACAAAAAGAGAGATGTTCAAAATTATTTCTACGATACATCAGGCACAAATATTGGACAATGAAAAATTGAAGTGAAGAAAACAAAATTCAAGAAACCAAAATGTATCGTAGATTACAATAATTTTATGAATGGGGTTGATCATGCAGATCAGTATTTATCATACAATCCTATATCCAGAAAATCCCCAAAGTGGAATAAAAAATTCTAAAAAAACTAAATAGCACAAACAAAACTCGACTGAAAAGGATCCCACGTTGTTTTTAATGACCTTCAACGCATGTCTGTCCAAAGGAAGTTTCGCAGCACCACAGTGCATTGCTCATCTACTATCTCCCTTTTCTCAATTTGTTTTATTTTTTTGTGTTCAAAACACTCGTATTAATCGCACAAAGAGCATCTGCAACTTACTTCAATCATTAACCCAGAGGTTTGGAAAGGATCGATTCTATACCGAGGACGACCTCGGCCGACTCCGAGAGAGTGTACGGCAGACATGAGCTGTATGCACAACCTCTAGCTAGAAACCGAACTATATTACCATTATAACAAACGAAGTGAGGGCCTTATTTATTTATTAAATAATTGTGCCTTTTAAATAGGTAAAATTTTGTTTTCGTAATCATGTCTCGATGAGGGGATGAAATGATTATCAAGTTTTGGTCGTATTAATTTACGTATTAAGGCGATGCAAAACCCTGAAAAATCAGAGGGCATCAACTCAAGAAATCGTGAGCAGTACTGATTCGAAAAACCGGGGCTCTATGCGAACGTTTATCATAGTGTACACAGTGCTTCGAAAAACACCAATATGGAGGTCGGTACAATCCAGCGCAATGCAAAGGAGGAGCAAATTTTTAGGCTCAAACAGGAGGGCGAGGAAGCTGACGCTCTCCAAGCCATCATAGCAAAAATATTCGGTGCGAAGGCCCGCACCCTTCCACATGACTACCGTCTCCATCAGGGACCTTGACGAGGGCGTTACCTCGAGGACTTTGTTGACGCCTTACAAATATCTCTCCAAGAATTCGTCAGTGACAAGCTTGTGTCCATCTCATAGTGGCACACAAGTTAGTGTAGCTAAAATAAGGCACACGGCCAGATTTGATGACCTACTAAAATTAGGAAACAACTGTCACGTGCGTCATATGCCGAGTGCGAGAATGGATCGAAGTCCTGTGCTGCTTTCGGTGCATGGCTTTCAGAAACGTAGCTGCCAGATGCAAAGCGACCGATAGATCTAAGCCGTGCAGAAGATGCAGCACACAAGTTTGTGTAGCTATAACAAGGCACACGGCCAAATCTGTCGCCCTACTAAAATTAGGAAACAACTGTCACGTGCGTCATATGCCGAGTGCGAGAATGTGTCAAGGTGCTGTACTGCTTTCGGAAACGTAGATGCCAGATGCAAAGCGACCGATAGGTCTAAGCCTTGCAGAAGATGCAGCACACAAGTTTGTGTAGCTAAAAAACAAGGCACACGGCCAAATCTGTCGCCCTACTAAAATTAGGAAACAACTGTCACGTGCGTCATATGCCGAGTGCGAGAATGTGTCAAGGTGCTGTGCTGTTTTCTCTGCATGGCTTTCGAACACAGCTACCAGAGGCAAAGCGACCGATAGATCTAAGCCTTGCAGAAGATGCGGTCAAGCCGGCCACATTGTGGCAAATTGCAATAACGCTTCGCGCTGCATATTGCACCGATTCTATACCGAGGACTCCGAGAGAGTGTACAGCAGACATGAGCTGTATACACGACTTCTAGGTAGAAACCGAACTATATTACCATTAAAACAAACGAAGTGAGGGCCTTATTTATATATGAAATAATTGTGCCTTTTAAATAGTTAAAATTTTGTTTTCGTAATCATGTCTCGATTAGGGGATGAAATGACTATCAACTTTTGGTCGTATTAATTTACGTATTAAGGCGATGCAAAAACCCTGAAAAATCAGAGGGCACCACCTCAAGCAATTGTGAGCAGAACTTATTCGAAAAACCGGGGCTCTATGGGAACGTTTTTCTCAGTGTACACACTGCTTCGAAAAACACTAATATGGAGGTCGGTACAATCCAGCGCAATGCAAAGGGAGAGGAAATTATTAGGCTCAAACAGGAGGGCGAGGAAGCCGACGCTCTCCAAGCCATCATAGCGAAAATATCCAGTGTGAAGGTCAGCACCCTTCCACACGACTACTGTCTCCCTCAGGGTTCTTGATGAAGGTGTCACCGTCGAGGACGTTGTTGACGCCATACAAGGTCTCTACAAGAATTCGTCCAAGTGACATGCTTGCGACCAGCGCAGTGGCACACAAGTTTGTGTAGCTAAATAAGGCACACGGCCAGATCTGACGCCCTATTAAAATTAGGAAACAACTGTTACGTGCGTCATATGCCGAGTGCGAGAATGTATCGAAGTCCTGTGCTGCTTTCGGTGCATGGCTTTCGGAAACGTAGCTGCCAGATGCAAAGCAACCAATAGATCTAAGCCTTGCAGAAGATGCAGCATACAAGTTTGTGTAGCTAAAACAAGGCACACGGCCAAATCTGTCGCCCTAATAAAATTAGGAAACAACTCTCACGTGCGTCATATGCCGAGTGCGAGAATGTTTCGAAGTCCTGTACTGCTTTCGGAAACGTAGCTGCCAGATGCAAAGCGACCGATAGGTCTAAGCCTTGCAGAAGATGCAGCACACAAGTTTGTGTAGCTATAACAAGGCACACGGCCAAATCTGTCGCCCTACTAAAATTAGGAAACAACTGTCACGTGCGTCATATGCCGAGTGCGAGAATGTGTCAAAGTCCTGTACTGCTTTCGGAAACGTAGATGCCAGATGCAAAGCGACCGATAGGTCTAAGCCTTGCAGAAGATGCAGCACACAAGTTTGTGTAGCTAAAAAACAAGGCACACGGCCAAATCTGTCGCCCTACTAAAATTAGGAAACAACTGTCACGTGCGTCATATGCCGAGTGCGAGAATGTGTCAAGGTGCTGTGCTGTTTTCTCTGCATGGCTTTCGAACACAGCTACCAGAGGCAAAGCGACCGATAGATCTAAGCCTTGCAGAAGATGCGGTCTAGCCGGCCACATTGTGGCAAAGTGCAATAACGCTTCGCGCTGCATATTGCACCGATTCTATACCGAGGACCTTGGTCGATTCCGAGAGAGTGTACAGCAGACATGAGCTGTATGCACGACTTCTAGCTAGAAACCGAACTATATTACCATTATAAAAAACGAAGTGAGGGCCTTATTTATATATGAAATAATTGTGCCTTTTAAATAGTTAAAATTTTGTTTTCGTAATCATGTCTCGATTAGGGGATGAAATGACTATCAACTTTTGGTCGTATTATTTTACGTATTAAGGCGATGCAAAAACCCTGAAAAATCAGAGGGCACCACCTCAAGCAATTGTGAGCAGAACTGATTCGAAAAACCCGGGGCTTTATGCGAACGGTTTTTTCAGTGTACACACTGCTTCGAAGAACATCAATATGAAGATCAGTACAATCCGGCGCAATGCAAAGGGGGAGCAAATTTTTAGGCTCAAACAGGAGGGCGAGGAAGCTGACGCTCTACAAGCCATCATAGCGAAAATATCCGGTGCGAAGGTGCACCCTTCCACATAGTTACCCTCTCGAGAAGAGGAAAATCCGCGAACAACTTAAACCATTAACCTAGAGCAGGGTTTCCCAAACTTTTTGAGCGACGGAACACTTCGCAAATCCGAAAATTTTGGCGGAATACTTAGCTTATTTTGCTGTACCTAACTTCTAGGTACTAAAATCTTCGCCTTCATTATGAAGTAGAATATGTTCATTCTTTTAATTTACTCCAAATTTTTGGGAAATATCTATTTAGGCTCCATGGAACACATATTTTGGATTCGCGGAACACCAGTGTTCCGCGGAACATAGTTTGGGAAACCATGACCTAGAGCAGGGGTCGGCAAAGTGCGGCTCCGGAGCCGCATGCGGCTCTTTGGCTTCTTGAGTGCGGCTCTGGCACAAATATCCACGGATAATTGTGCAATTAGCCCGGGCGCTAATTCTGGTCGAGTGTCCTTATGTCTTGATCTTCTGCTTCATAACAAGATTCGATGGTTATCAAGAGGGAACGTTTTAAAACGTTTCGCGTCCCTATTGCCAGAAATTGAAGCATTTCTCCTTGAGAAGGGTGCTCACTATCCAGAACTTACAGACAATCAGTGGATCCAAAACTTTCATTTCATGGTAGACGTTACGTCTCATCTAAATCGGCTTAACCGTAAACTACAAGGGAAAGGAAACACAATTTTTTCGATGTTAGAAGAAGTAATTTCATTCGAAAACAAATTATCCCTTTTTGCTCAAGATTTTGAAAGGGAAACATTGTTTCTCTTTCCGAGCCCGCTGAAGCATCGCCAAGAAAATAATTCCTCTATTGACAAACACCATTTCAAAACAACAATTTTAAATATGAGGGAAGCATTTCTCAGAGGTTTCAGGAGTTTAAAAACAGCAAAGCGACCTAAGCATTTGTCAAAATTCCTCTTTATGCTACAATAACTGAGTTGAAATTTTCTCCTTTTGGCATTAACATTGGTAACTTTGAAATACAATTGCAGGATTTAGAAAACAAGGAAATATGTAGCTCTAAATTTCACCGTTTTTGTATTGATTTGGAAATATTGGAGAAGAACGAATGTGATCTTAGTTCACAACACAAGTGTTCTGCTTTGAAAGACCTGGAGAATGAAGACATGATCATTTTCAACGTCTGGAATAGTATTCCTGACTCTTACGATCAGCTAAAAAAACTTGCGTTTGCTGTTCTTTCCCTTTTTGGTTCTACATATTCATGCGAACAATCCTTTTCAAGCATGAACTTTATCAAGAGTAAACTGAGAAGTTGTCTTATTGATGAGAACATGGAATCATGCCTAAAATTAAAAACGACAACATATATACCTGACTTACTGAAACTTTCCAAGGAGATGCAAGGACATTGTTCGCATTAAGTGTTTGTCAGTCATTGTCATGATTTACATTTATGGATACCTTACTTTCATATTATTGTTTATCAACGAATAAATCTTTATTAAGTGTGAAATCAAGTTTTATTCAGTATACCCGTAATTTAATGAAGGTCTAAAATTATAATAAAGGTTTACTAAATTAAAAAACAGATTTGGCTCTTAGAACTATTTTCAATCGTTGTAATGTACATATTTGGCTCTTCGGCCAATAAGTTTGCCGACCACTGACCTAGAGGATAGGAAAGTATTGATTCTATACCGAGGACCTCGGCCGACTCCGTACAGCAGACATGAGCTGTATGCACAACTTCTAGCTAGAAACCAAACTATATTACCATTTTAACAAACGAAGTGAAGGCCTTATTTAGCTAATAAATAATTGTGACTTTTAAATAGGTAATATTTTGTTTTCGTAATCATCTCTCAATGGGGAGATGAAATGACTATCATGTTTTGGTTGTATTAATTTACGTATTAAGGCGATGCAAAAACCCTGAAAAATCAGAGGGCACCACCTCAAGCAATTGTGAGCAGAACTGATTCGAAAAACCGGGGCTCTATGCGAACGTTTTTCGCAGTGTACACACTGCTTCGAAAAACACCAATATGGAGGTCGGTACAATCCAGCGCAATGCAAAGGGGGAGCAAATTTTTAGGCTCAAACAGGAGGGCGAGGAAGCCGACGCTCTCCAAGTCATCATAGCGAAAATATCCGGTGCGAAGGTCCGCACCCTTCCACACGACTACCGTCTCCCTCAGGGTTCTTGATGAGGGTGTCACCGTCAAGGACCTTGTGGACGCCATACAAGGTCTCTACAAGAATTCGTCCAAGTGACATGCTTGCGACCAGCGCAGTGGCACACAAGTTTGTGTAGCTAAATAAGGCACACGGCCAGATCTGACGCCCTACTAAAATTAGGAAACAACTGTCACGTGCGTCATATGCCGCGTGCGAGAATGTGTTTAAGACCTATGCTGCTTTCACTGCATGGTATGGCGATAAAGTGCATTCAGCGCCGGTATTAAGCCAATTGGACACATTGAGCCCCTCGTAACTAGGATCCCCCCGCGCGAGGCCTCAAAAAAGAAAATTATCATTGTTTGAGTATAAAGTTATTTATCCCGCTGCGGGAATTCCAACTTCGAGGTGCTACTCGCCCTCTTCACGGGTAGAAAGGACGTCGCTCTCTGCTCCAGACGCTGTACCAAATTAAGCGTACAATGAAACCAAACTATTGTGTTGAAATGGAAGTGTCCTGCGTGGCGTCAAACGGTTTTGCTATCAAGACGTTGCGTTTCGAAGTTAAATTTCACAAAGATTTTCTGCGAGTTTTGAAGAAAGATATGTATTTAATAATGTATTGTACATTTCTACATATAATTTGAACAAAAAAAGTATAATTTTGATAATTATTTTAAAATATAAGAATTGCTTTTTGGACTAGGTGTTTTATTATTTTTTATATGAAAAATGATACTTTAATTAAATTTTAGTTTTCGATATTATATTTGGGATCGGAAGTGTTTTCATTTTATATGGCGAGAAAGTATGAAATAACACGCTGAAATATGTTAAGTAATCTTAATATTACATTTTACACATATCTTTACTATTTTTGGAATTTATTTCTAGTTATTATATTCTTATAATTTATTGTATTATTAGGTAATCCCGGAATTAATGTTTTTTTAATAGGCAACTTTGGCTCAGTATTTTTGGGTCCGTTGAGCAGTGAAGACGTGCGTTGTAATTTTTTTCTTCTCTGTGATCCTTTGCCTTTTTTTAATCAAAAAAAAATATTTTCTACCCCATTTGCAAACAATGGCAGATATGTCATTCGGAAACAAATTTAAGAAGCTGTATGCTGTTTTTGTTTCATTAAAAAAAACTGCGATGGAAGCAACGGAATGCATTTGTGTCATTTACGGTGATATACGCATGTCGCCAATATTACCCGTAAAAAAATCCAGGACCTTGGCTGGGATGTTTTATTGCATCCACCCTATTATCCGGACTTGGCACCGAGCGACTTTCACTTATTTCTTTTTAGAAACACAATTTCACTTATTTCTCTTTAGAAACACAATTAAGGAACAAAAAATTCGACAATATCGAAGAACTTCGGGTCTCTCGGGTTCTTCGAATCTAAACCAAAAGCCTTTTATGAGGAAGGAATTTTAGATCTAGTAAATAGATGGCAAAGAGTCATAGATAACACTGGAAATTACTTTGTATAAAAAAATATTAAATAATTGAAAAAAAATCAAGTTTGAGTTTTACTATAAAAACGACATTAATTCCGGGATTACCTAATATAATAATTTTATGCCCTTTTTTAATAATTATATAATTATTTATTACTAATAATTTCAGATAAAATGTGTAAGACTCAATACACTTTCAATGAAATTGAAAATATGGAAGAAGTCTTGCTTTTAAACTCTTTAATCCACGGCATGACAGATGAGCAAGCCGTCGATTCTGATGTTGGAGGAGATTCAGACGCTGAAGACATTGTCGAAAATAGGCATGTTCCTATGCCTCCAGTTGTAGAGAGTGGAGAAGACCATTCAGCTGAACAAGAAGAAATTATACAACCCTCACTGTTCCACTGGTCCAAGAGAAGTAACAGACCAGTGGAATACACAAATTTTGCTTTCAATGTGTATAGAGGTATTAATACTGAGGTAACTTGTTGTAGTCGATGAAATTTTTTTTTATATATTCTACAGATGTAGTTTTTTCCCTTGTAATAAATGACAGTAACCGGTATTCGAGGCAACGCGGCGATGATTTCAATCTAACCATAGATGAGTTCAAAGCATTTTTGGGAATTTTAATAATAATGGGTTTCCATCGGCTGCCTAGCATTAGGCATTATTGTTCGCTAACGAAAACATGCACGTCGACCGAATCAACAAAATTATGAGTGTCAGGAGGTTTTTGAAAATTTTGAGGTACTTGCATCTCAATGATAATGAAAAAATGGAGCGAAGGGGTAGCCCCATAGAGTAAAGAATATCATATAATATAGAGGGGTTTATAGGAGCAAATTTGCCATGCTTTATTAAGTAACTTCGTGTGTTTGTTAGATCATTCACCCCGAACGCGCGATCGGTGGTGCCCGCCTCAGCGCATTCGACAAACTTATTAAAATATGGCTTTCTGTTCGGTATTATCGTGTAAAAACAGTGCAAAACAGCAGAGGAATTACAATTTATCATTTCATAGGTTACATAGTGCAATTATTTGTGTTATTTTAAGATTTTTTATTAAAAGTGACGCGTGCAAAACACGTCATTCTACACGTGCCAACTAGGGCTGCGCAGCATTCCATTCTTCGAGTTTATATTAATTTATTTTTAAATTAAATATAAATGATAAAAATAATATATTTTATTAGTAAATATTTTTGTCATATATAAAGGTTAGTAATAATATACACGTTTTTTAGATTTCCTTTAGAACCAAAATTGCAGAAAATGTGGCTTGAACATATTTTACGTCCTTCATGGAAGCCATCCGTGAAAAGTGTCATCTGTTCAGACCATTTTAACCCAGATTCCTTTTTTATCATAAAAGGTGGGTATAAACGATTAATACTAAACTCAGTCCAGTTTCAAAACCAACCATCGTCTCCACTCCCGTCAACCTCAATTTCGAATACTGAAGATTACAATTTTCCTAGAAAAATTAATTTATTACAAAAATTAAATCATGTTAGGGTTATTTCAAAAAAACATGAAAAAATAATACACGCACTAAGGCAAATACTTTATCGTAGAAACAAAAAAATGGTTAATTTAGAAAATATAGTTAAGCCAATAACAGACAAGGGAAGTGAGGAAAATGGCTTGTCACTATTAACAAATTAGCCAAGTATTCAGCTCAATCATTTATTCGATATTTTAAAGTAAACAAATATAAAGCAGGTAAACTTTAAGAAACCTTTATGTATTGAAAACCATTTAGAGATTTTTTAACTTTTTTGAATATGTTTAAAAATACATAAATCTCTTCACTATAATGGCGAAAGAGTAGTTTCTGGTAGAATAAAAACAGTATTTCTAGGATTCTTAATTTGCATGAATAGCGCTGAACACTTATATAATAGTTTGGTAGAACAAGAAGGGGTATTAAGTTATATACCATTTTAGTCAGGACCATATAGAACTTTTTTTTGGTAATATTAGATATCATGGAGGGCATAATAATAATCCAACGGCATGACAATTTAGGGCTATTTATAAAAACTTCTTACTCACTTAGAATTAGGACTCGTTTAGGGGTAATTGCATTCCGTTAGAAAATATTAGCATATTGTCTCCATCCAACCATATCAATATAGCATCAGATAGGCATAGAATTACTGAAGTCAATGATACTGATGAAAATTTTGACGATTTAAATTTATTACCAGATTTTTAAACTGCAAGTTCTCGCGAAATTGTGGCATACATAGCCGGCTATGTAGTAAAAAGTTTATCTAAAGAAACTGTTTGTGAAATTTGCATAGATTCCCTTTTAGGTTCCAATAATAATAGTTTTATAAATCACAAAAATCGGGGAGGCTTGTTGTCGCCGTCTGTTGACGTGAAGAAAATTTTTTTTAAATGTGAAACATTTATACAATATTTACTTAAGCAAAATTAACAAAAAAAAATGATTACCTAAATATTATATTGTAAGTAAAATTTTAAAATCATTTATAGGTGTAGGAGATATTTTTAAATCATTAAAAAATTATATGTTTGAACAAGCCCCTACAAGTAATCATTTAGAGCTGTTGCTGATAAATATGTAAATAATAGAATTCTTTTTTTAGCTAAAATTAGCAGGCGATGTTTACTAAGTAAGCTAAATCATTTTAAAGGAAGTTATTCAAATTTAATTTGATTTCTTTATTTACCTGTCATATTCAAAACACACGTGGATTAGGTCTACTAGAGACACCACTTAAAAATAATCACGCCATTTATTCTACCTCAATGTGACAAGGAAATGAATAATAAAAGGTCTGTAATGATATAATAATTATCGGTGATAAGTGAATTAATACAGAAAAATATAAATTAAGAAATTACAAATGTAACAGCCCTATTCCTTTGTCAAACATCACAAGGCCATTTTGTCCGTCAGCATTGCACCGCGCAAGCGCACACGGGGAGATTAATGATTGTGAGACTAGCGATCGAGTCAAAAGTACGCATGATTTTCCCATATAATTGCCGTCTCTATTATATTTATATACATTCTTTACTCTATGGGTAGCCCCAACTTTGATAAACTGTATAAATTAAGACCGATCTTCACACTCATTGAAAACGTTTGGCGAAGTTTTTAAGCCCAGCAGGTTTCTTTCGGTCGAAGAAAGCATGGTTGCTTTCAAAGGCAGATTGTCTTTGAAGCAATACATGCCGATGAAACCCATCAAGAGAGGTTTTAAGATTTGGGTCATCTGTTGTGCCGTTACCGGTTATATGATTAATTTTAAAATTTATGAGGGAAAATGTGTTTCTGTAGATAAAAATGTTGACCTCGAGAAGGTTGTTAGGCATTTAACACAAGTTTTTGAGAACCGGGGTTATTGCATATTTTTTGATCGATTTTTCTCCTCGATAAAACTAGTACATAGTTTACTACAAAAAAAATTTTTTGCTTGTGGAACAATATTGTCAATTAGGAGCAATTCACAAAGAATCAAATCGCTTCTTATAGAGATTTGCTTTATCAGATTTTTCTACTTGCAACTCTATAAATGTAACAAAATGGAAGGGGAAAATCCGTATGTGTTGTCTCAAATATGCAGGAGGCTTCAAACATAACAACAATCGCAAGGAAAATAAACAGGATCAAAGGGACCGGGTAAATTGTCCATCAAGCGCAGCATATTACAATTTATATATGGGTGGAGTTGATCGATTCGATCAATTCCTCTCATCGTATGATATAACTTGGAAATCGGCGCGTTGGTGGATTAATTTTTTTAATATCTTGTTGATTGTTGTATTGTGAATTCCTATATTTTGTATAAGCAAATAATGATTTCTTAAAGAAGAAAATAAAAACCAATTTCTCATTTGGCTTTTAGAATGAGTTTAGCTGACGA
Organism: Plectrocnemia conspersa; assembly: GCF_051122295.1. Lineage (NCBI taxonomy): Eukaryota > Metazoa > Arthropoda > Insecta > Trichoptera > Polycentropodidae > Plectrocnemia > Plectrocnemia conspersa. The sequence goes on from NW_028277172.1 coordinate 6,253,803, forward strand.
ACTAATTGGGAATTTCATAAATAAGAAGTCTCAATGACGACAAAGTTCACGAGGATCAAATAAAAGACAAATTTTATTTTTGGTCAATGGCCAGCCAAAGGAACTAGTCGTCGCTGTGATAATTGCAATGCTAAAAGGGGAAGCAAATTTTTAGGCTCAAAAAGGAGAGCGATGAAACTCCATCATAGCAGAAGCAGATGGTGCGAAGATCCATACCCTTCCACATAACCATCGTCACCATTAGGAACCTTGACGAGGGCGTCACAGGTTTGTGTAGCTAAAATAAGGCACATGGCCAGATCTGACGCTCTACTAAAATTAGGAAACAACTGTCACGTGCGTCATATGCCGCGTGCGAGAATGTGTCTAGTTCCTATGCTGTTATCTCTGCATGGCTTTCAAACACAGCTGCCAGATGCAAAGCGACCCATATATCTAAGCCTTGCAGAAGATGCGGTCTAGCCGGCCACATTGTGGCAAAGTGCAATAACGCTTCGCGCTGTATATTGTACTGATTCTATACCGAGGACCTCGGCCGACTCCGAGAGAGTGTACAGCAGACATAAGCTGTATGCACGACTTCTAGCTAGAAACCGAACTATATTACCATTATAACAAACAAAGTGAGGGCCTTATTTATATATGAAATAATTGTGCCTTTTAAATAGGTCAAATTTTGTTTACGAAATCATGTCTCGATTAGGGGATGAAATGATTATCAAGTTTTGGTCGTATTAATTTACGTATTAAGGCGATGCAAAAACCCTGAAAAATCAGAAAGCATCACCTCAAGCAATCGTGAGCAGTACTGATTCGAAAAACCGGGGCTCTATGCGAACGTTTTTCGTAGTGTACACACTGCTTCGAAAAATACCAATACGGAGGTCGGTACAATCCAGCGCAATGCAAAGGGGGAGCAAATTTTTAGGCGCAAACAGGAGGGCGAAGAAGCTGACGCTCTCCAAGCCATCATAGCAAAAATATTCGGTGCGAAGGCCCGCACCCTTCCACATGACTACCATCTCCATCAGGGACCTTGACGAGGGCGTTACCTCGAGGACTTTGTTGACGCCTTACAAATATCTCTCCAAGAATTCGTCAGTGACAAGCTTGTGACCATCTCATAGTGGCACACAAGTTAGTGTAGCTAAAATAAGGCACACGGCCAGATCTGATGACCTACTAAAATTAGGAAACAACTGTTACGTGCGTCATATGCTGTGTGCGAGAATCTGTCGAAGTCCTGTGCTGCTTTCGGACACGTAGCTGCCAGATGCAAAGTGACCGATAGATCTAAGCCTTGCAGAAGATGCAGCAGGCAAGTTTGTGTAGCTATAACAAGGCACACGGCCAAATCTGACGCCCTAATAAAATTAGGAAACAACTGTCACGTGCGTCATATGCCGAGTGCGAGAATGTGTCAAGGTGCTGTGCTGTTTTCTCTGCATGGCTTTCGAACACAGCTACCAGAGGCAAAGCGACCGATAGATCTAAGCCTTGCAGAAGATGCAGCACACAAGTTTGTGTAGCTAAAACAAGGCACACGGCCAGATCTGACGCCCTACTAAAATTAGGAAACAACTGTCACGTGCGTCATATGCCGAGTGCGAGAATGTATCGAAGTCCTCTGCTGCTTTCTGTGCATGGCTTTCGGAAACGTAGCTGCCAGATACAAAGCGACCGATAGATCTAAGCCTTGCAGAAGATGCAGCACACAAGTTTGTGTAGCTAAAACAAGGCACACGGCCAAATCTGTCGCCTTACTAAAATTAGGAAACAACTGTCACGTGCGTCATATGCCGAGTGCGAGAATGTGTCAAGGTGCTGTGCTGTTTTCTCTGCATGGGTTTCGAACACAGCTGCCAGAGGCAAAGCGACCGATAGATCTAAGTCTCAGGGTTCTTGATGAGGGTGTCACCGTCGAGGACGTTGTTGACACCAAGGTCTCTACAAGAATTCGTCAGTGACAAGCTTGTGACCATCTCATAGTGGCACACAAGTTAGTGTAGCTAAAATAAGGCACACGGCCAGATCTGATGCCCTACTAAAATTAGGAAACAACTGTTACGTGCGTCATATGCCGTGTGCGAGAATCTGTCGAAGTCCTGTGCTGCTTTCGGTGCATGGCTTTCGGACACATAGCTGCCAGATGCAAAGCGACCGATAGATCTAAGCCTTGCAGAAGATGCGGCATACAAGTTTGTGTAGCTAAAACAAGGCACACGTCCAATTCTGATGCCCTAATAAAATTAGGAAGCAACTGTCACGTGCGTCATATGCCGAATGTGTCAAGGTGCTGTGCTGCTTTCGATGTGGTCTGTCCGGCCACATTGTGACTAAGTGCAACAACACACCGCGCTGCATGCTGTGAGAAAAACAGCATAAACGTCGCTGTCTATGCGCACACAAGCAGCGACTGCAGCAAATGCAGCGATTTTCGAATCGAACTAGCGCACAAGAAGAAAGGCAACAATGTTTAGGTTTTTGCAAATTAGCCTAAACGGGTGCCAGACCGAGTAGGATCTGCTTCAGTAATTTTGTTGCTAAGGCGACAAAATTATCGGTCAAACGAGTACAAGGAATCCTTCGCAGCACCACAGTGCATTTCAATCATATATTATCTCTCTTTTCTCAATTTGTTTTAATTTTTTGTGTTCAAAACACGCATATAGATCGCACAAAGCGGCTGGTTGACAGATGCAGAAGAAGAGAATCTGCAAGTATCTTAAACAATTAACCTAGAGGCTTGGGATTTATTCTATACCGAGGACCTCGGCCGACTCCGAGAAAGTGTACAGCAGACATGAGCTGTATGCACGACTTCTAACTAGAAACCCAACTATATTACCATTATAACAAACGAAGTGAGGGCCTTATTTATGTATTAAATAATCGTGTCTTTTAAATAGGTAATATTTTGTTTTCGTAATCATGTCTCGATGGGGAGATGAAAAGACTATCAAGTTTTGGTTATATCAATTTACGTATTAAGTCATCACCAAATTCAACAAATTTTAATACTAGTATACACTTGGTGATGTGATGATCCGCAGCGGCGAATGGCCCGTGAAGCCAATGTGCATAAAAAAAATGTGATCGATTGGTGTAATTTTAAGCGGCATGAATGCTCAACATGGTTGAATAAACATTATGAGGGATTCGGTGGTACTGACAATAATGGTGAGGCAATTGTCGTGTAAATTGACGAATCAAAAATTTTTCACCGGTAGTACCATGGAGGCCACTACAGAGAGGGACATTGGGTCTTCGGCGGCACTGAGAGAGGAAGTAACAAATGCTTTCTCGTAGAGGTACCGGATCGTACTGCAGCCACTTTAGAGGCCTGCATATTGCAGCATATTTTCCCCGGTACCCACATTATCTCAGATGGATGGGCATCATATGCCAACATTGAAAGATCAACTAGGGAATATATCAGCACTCGGTAGTGATCCACGAACAAAACTTCGTGGATCCAAACGACTCGTTTGTCCACACTCAAAATATACAGAATTTGTGGATGCGGGCCAAGAGGAAATTAAAGCGGCAATTCGGGACTGAAGAGTCTATTCAAGGTGTATCTGGACGAATTCGTTTTTAGAAATTACTTTAGAGATGAGGATGTGTTTACAAAATTTATCATTACATTGAGTGAACTACGGGAATCCAACATCACTGCTTTCTCTACCAGACAATGGCGCACTACTGTTAGAGTGATGCAGTTTTATGCAAATAGAATAGCAGTATGCAGGCATGTATTTAATTTGGTTTATTTTTCGTGTCAACTTTTTAAGCAGTATCTGATTCATGGATATATTGTGTGCGAATCGAATAAATTAAATTACATTAGGCATCACCAGCAACTGCGCGTAGAATCGTATAAAGAATTACACGATTATGTCAGGAATACTGCGGAGGAAAAAAGCGCTCTGGTAGGTAATGTTATTATTCTTCCTTCAGCTTTTACAGGTGGACCGTGTCACATGAATAAGTTGTACCAGGATTCGATGACAATGGTGAGAAAATTCGGACATCCTAATTTATTCATCATTTTTACGTGTAACCCCCAAGTGGTGGCCGAAAGTACAAAATAAATTAGCTTTTAAAAAAAATGCTAGCGATCGGCCAGATTAAATTGCCAGTGTTTCAATTGAAAGTTGTTGAATTTATCAAAGACGTAACCGAAAAGCATATTTTTGGAAGTGTCTGCATGGGTCTACGTCATCGAAGAACAAAAGAGCCCTTCCCCATTTAAGCAGTGTTTTCATTCTGTGCAATGATGACAAATTTTAAATAACAATAAATTAACAAATAATATTCATTTATGTTATTTAAAAAAATTACATACACGGTCCGTGCAGTATATTGAGTCCTAACTCAATACGCATGGTAGATGGAAAATTTAAAAAGAATTTTCCAAAATTAATTTTCACGGACACTGACAATACTTTTTCAGGTTATACAGGAGGCGAGACAACAGCGCAGAAAACCATGCGATTAGGGGAAAATGTGATAATCGATTTGTCGTTCCTTATAATCTATACTTTAGAAAAAAATATAATGCTCACATCAATGTCGAAATTTGTTTATCGGTTTTAAGTATATTTATAAATATATGTCGAAAGGTTTTGATATATATTTATAAATATACTTAAAAGCACAATCAACACCTTCTGGGACAACATCAAGATAAAACCCAATATATTTACGCCACTAAATTCGACGAAAATAATAAAAAAATTAAATTTTACCTTTGTACAGTTCGCTGTACAAACGTCATATCACAAATCGTCAACTGGCACTGCCGAAAAACTATGAATTAAAGCGTATACTGACCGCTTCAAATGCAATAATGATGAGTGCTGCATTGGATAATAATAATTGTTTTTTCATAGATGGTCCTGGAGAAACAGGTAAAACTTATATAAAACCCTCATTCACACGTTGAGAGGAAAAGATAAGAAAACATCCGTCGCTTGGACAAGTATAGCGGCATTGTTGCTTCTTGGTGGAGTAACATGCCACACCGCATTTTTTTCCAGATTCAACATGTAATTTATCAATTAAAATGATTAAAGATATTATATGAGATGAAGTACCGATTAAAAACACTTAAAAACAATTAAAAACTAATATTATATCATTAGAAAGCGAGATATTATTCGCCTAATGGTTATTAGATTTAGACGACGGTAAAGTTCCACCGGTGGAAGGAAAATCTGAGCCATCCATGCTTATTATTAAAGATTTTATATCAATTCATACGATCACCAAAATAAGAACTGTGATCAAAATCAAGTAAAATATTGCAACACTTATGGCTATCTATATGATGAATGTATTAAGATATAACAAAATTAATGATCGTAATATAGTCATGCCCTTCAATTACAGTTAATCATTTTAACGGGATTCAGTCTGTGTCAATTCGAGTCATTAGACACCGCATAGATTATAAATTTTAATATTAGTATATATAGTTCCATGAAATATATGCATTTATTATTTGGAAATGTGTCAAAAGGTTTTTTAATTGATACTGGAGCAGGAGTTTCTATAGTAAAATCAAAATACCTTCCCCCTAATATGCTCCGTAGCATTCCATCACATAACTTCATAGTCAGTCATTTGACTGATATAATATATATATATATATCGACCTTCATCAAGTCGTAGCTATTACATAGAATTTATAATTATTTTATGGCGTATTTATCAAATAAAAGCTAGGAAATTGCTACTTTTGCTAGAAAACTTCAAACCCTCATTTAAACATTCCACGGTGGATACGAAACAACATCAAATTGGCGATATATATAGTAATCCTAAAAAACATAAGGATAAGTGTGCTCAAATCGTAAAATTTAAAGAGGAAAAAGAGAAATTAGATACTTTTATAAATATAAAATACTTTGTTTACTGACAAATGAAGCTAGTATGACGATTCTGTAAATGTAGCTGGCAATATAACCAGACTCAATATTCAAGATTTATAGAGGACCTTTTCCCCCAAAAAATAACGTGTATTATGTGGTTAATGAATTTATACAAGTGGATTATGTAGGGGGATTCATTTATACATGCTAAGCGATCTACACAATGTAAATCTAAATAGCATTGTAGGTTCAACTGAACATACAACTTTCTCGCTTCCTCCAATATAAGTCCATTGAGATACGAAACGATGATTATAATTAAAATGTCGTCTTTTAAAAAATGATATACGAGTACACAACCAAAGGACCTAGTATAAAAAAATAATAACTAAAACTTAAGTACTATTGTTGTCGATGAAGTGTCTTGGAGAGTTTTTCCTGTAGCTTTGTTACCTTGAGCGTTTCCGGTAATAGCGATTCTACATCGATTCCAGAATGTAAATCTAAAATTATGAGCAAATGTTAAGTATGTCAACAAATTAGATAAAATTTGCCAATGGCTATAATTATCCTCACATTTCCTTTGAGCAGTATCGCCGTACACGCCTGGTAGTGGACCTTTCACTGTTTTGCAGTAGATAGTTACGTTTACATATAATATAACTGAAAAAATAAAAAATAATTATATAATAAAATTTTAAATTCGATTTCTATAGAAAATAATAGTAATAAATTAAAAAGTACGAAATAAATGAACATTGCAAAAAATATTGAGAGCTTCTGAATTGATACAAAATATATCATAAAAGCCTGTTGGGGTTTTTATTCATTAAACTCGCGCAGTAAAACCAAGGATCGTCATCCATAATAATAAGGACGAATTGAACAATAAAAGGATGGGACCCAACAAAAAGCCCCCATTACGTATAGAAAAAGAGTTTCACATAAATCAACGATGTTGCGTGCGATGCAACGGTGATGCGTGTTAACACACACAGACACCAATCCTCGTCAAGCAGGTGAGAGACTTAAGTCTAGAAACTGCGATAAAATATTAGATATTATTATAAATCAACGCAATTATTCTCAGATGCATGAAAAGAACATTTCTTTGTTGCAAAACGGTCACGGTAAACAATATATTACCAGAAGACAAAAAGCACCATAGCGACAATATTCCCGGTTGCACAATGTGACCTCGGGAAGATGTCCATTAACCAAATGTTATTTTCTAGAGGCGTATATATATTTCGTTTGTTGAAGAAAAGAGTGCAACAATTGCCTGGATGGTTGTAATTTATCAACTAGCTTTGTAACCTTTTAATACTTAAGGCTGGTCTCCAATGAGGAGAAGATACACAGTAGAGGTGACTCTAGGTCAGAGAGGGTCTCCCGGAGACTATTACCGCAGCAGATAGGAACTTACCTCAACTACAAGACTTCCGAGGATCTTCCACCGACATCGTCTCTCCGCCAGCTTCTTCACCACCGCTCGGAGAATGACAATCTCGCCTATCATAGGTTGTCGTAATATGTAATATTAACTAATAAATTATTACCAGTTTCCAACAGTGTCTTTTTGGCTGTGAAGTCACACCCCGTAGAGTTAGCAAAACCTTAAAAGCCAAATAATATATAAAAATATGTACAATAAATTAACAAAATTTAATAATAGAAGAGTTAAAATAAATTATTAACACGCATACTAATACAATAAAGTAATAAAATAAATCAAGGCAATAAAATTTGCTATAAATGCAATATATAATAAATAAATAACATAAATAATTATGGAGAAATGAGTAAGACCAATCCGTTTCCAAAAGTATACTAACAAATTAACAAATGTGTATAAAATAACTTACTACTCACAGGGTTAATAACTGAAGTCGTGTTATTCCGTAGTTTCGATCGGAAGTCATTTTGAAAAGATCGCATTCGACGTTATTCTAAAATGTGTTGCAAATATAAATAAATGGGTGCATTGAAAAGTAAGCAAATAATGGAGGCGTGAAAAACTCACCCCTATTGCGTCATGGATATTGATTCCCCGTTTAACGCGCATGCGTAGACAAAAACAACGTTCCCGGCGTACGATTTCGAGCGAGAGGTTAATACCGGCGCCCGGTTTCGAGTGACAGCTTGGTACCGGCGTCAACTTGGTGCTGGAATATTAGAACGATTCCACTTTACGCCGGGCCGCCATGTTGAATTGATTTCGTAGGCATCTTTCGCCGGGCCGCCATGTTGGGTCGATTTCGTCGGCATCTTTCGCCGAGCCGCCATGTTGCTTTGATTTCGTCGTTTGCGCCGGGTGGTCATTTTTTCTTTACAATCAAAATATTATGTGAGAATTAACTACTTACAGCACAATTCAAATACAAAAATTATGGTAAAATAAATAGCAGTACTTACGGCGTCCACCATTCTTATCGCCGGCAGCGCAAAGAACGTCCGCCAACCTCGGCAGGCTAGGAGAAAAAGAACCGGTCCGCCAGTGCGGCAGGGGCATATCGACAGTCTTAGCACTCGCGATAACGGCCATGAACATAATTAAAATTAAAATATTTTTCTATGAATAAGATTCTGACTAGCATTAATGCTATAAAAGTGAATTATTATTATGTATAGTAATTTAAATTGTGAAATTTCAAATAAATAATACGCACGATTTAAATTTTTTACGCACGAAAATGTAATAAATAAAATATTTGTATTTATTACAAGAAAAGAACATTATTATATAATAAAAATAAAATGGTAAATATATCTTTAGAAGCGCAGGGTAACATCCCCACGGTGTATGGCTGAGGGGCAAATAGTAGTGGATTCCAATTAGAATGTAACGGTAAACCGTCGAGCTCGATAGGGAATCTTATGATGCCACCCGTAAGCAAGAATATTCACGAGTCATTTTGTCTTCTAGACCAACTCAGCCTCTTATTCTGTTATAAAAATTAATCGCCGGTGGTCGTTTGTTTTCGTTGCCTTCACTATCTGTGCTAAAAACTTTTGTACTGAGCAACATAACAGTGGGAACTTTTTTTGAAACATGAGACGCCAAGCACATGTTACCAACAAAACCAAACATAATACTATACATTTCTTTTGCCTTATCACTTAACTCCTTCGGTAAATCGGGCTTGTTGGCCTTAAATGTACCGGTAAGAAATACATCTTTTTCTAATAGACATTAAGCTAAAGGAAAAGATGTGAAAAAAATATCTGTGATAATATTTCTCTTGGTACAGTTAAATTTTGCTGTCATGTCCTTGATTTACTTTTCCTTTATTCATGGGTCATGCACATAGCCAGAATCTCTATAAAGTTGCCATTGCATCTCTTATTATTAAATTTCGCAGTCAGGACAAGTGTGTTTATATACCTACCTACGTACATATTTTGTACAAATACCATTATGATGCATCAGAGAAACTTGCTTAAAGTAATGATGATGCAGGTTGTCTCAACTACTGTTTATTTAATCGCTTTCTTTAAGACCATTTTTGATAAGAGACAGGCGTAGACATTAGCTTGCCCAAATCCTTCAGATATATCGGACCCAACATGTAGTTTGACATCGACAGCACGATCATTTTAATAAGTTAACTGTCTCATAGGGTTTTGTTACATTTGTTATCACGTATTTACATTTGTACCAAAGAAGATGAGATTTGTATAAAAGCAATTTCGGGTCTGGCATTTGTACAATTTTTTGACATTCCTTGAGTACGATATTGATATCTTTGTACCCTGGCGACGTATTATGGATGCCACAAAATAATAAAACGTGCGAGCGTCGACAGGGATATTAGGTCTTTTCGAGATAATATCTATGTCAGTTTCTACATTTTATGTCGGCCTTGTGTTTTGTCAGCTCATTGAGCGAATCTTGGAATGTGAGGTGTAGAAAGGCAACAAAGATACATTGTCATTAAAGTCTGAAAAGTTTAAAGCTTATCCGTGGACGGCGAACATCGTTCCACATGCACATACTTTTACTTAAGGCCACCTTTCCGCCGCTAGCGCAAGTTTCTCTTTTCTGTGCGAAATTTACACTTGTTTACGACCCCAGATGGTGTGAAAGCGCAAGAGTGGGGGCACGGGAAATCCGCGGACGGGCGAAACTTTTAAATCTTTCTTTTTCGGCAATATGGAGTAAAATAAACTTTAAGTTCATAATATGATATAACCACTCCTTTTGTGAGGCTTCGCGCCGCAAATGTACGCGGAATATAAATCATTCTTCTCTTCACCCCGTATGAAACTCGCCGTTTCAAATTTGATCTTTGCAACTGTGGCCCTGCGCGGGGTTCGCGCGTGTGTCTGGGGGAGGGGTTGAAAAGTTTTCGTCCCGACGTTGAAATGACGTTGAAGAGTTTTTTGTGGAGGAAAAATGAATACGTTATACATGAGACGAAAATGAGAATAACTTTGAATTAAACTATATTTCAATAATTTAAATACAAAATTACTCTGAGATCGTACGAAAATTCCGCAGGATCTAGGGACGCTGAAATCTTACACTAGACTTTCGGCAACGCAGCATCAGCGAGGCGCGCTCTGATGTAATTGATCCTCTGAATAATAGCAGTGAAATGCCTTCTGTGTAGCGAAGCCCCAGCGTCGTGTCATCTGTAGGGCTGAAAACTTTTATGAAAGGGTCAACCAGAAAAGAGCGGTCCGCTAATGTGGAGGCAAAGGGCAAAGCCCCGACGACAAGCCAGAGCGCATAGACTTTCTTTGTGGTGCGCGGTGACGTCATTCCTCTGGACCATTTAAACTACAGGATGATCCAGTTCGAGTTTCCTATGTTGGCAGCACTATATACCAGACAGCTGGCAATAATCACGCATGTTCAAAGTGTCAACTGTTAGTTTGCAGTAATAAATTTACGAAATGGATTACTAAGTCACCACTCAACGTATTATTGTACTACAGAAATAAAAAATATGTATGAAATTATAATAATATAAGTACTGTGTGTCGAAATTTACAGAAAGAATATGCTAGATTTCATCGTCATACTGAGCGAAGAATTCGCAAAATTGTGAAAAAAATTAAAAAGACTAGAAGCGTTGCAGATAGCGCAAGGCTTATGCATCATCGTGGCTCCCGTTCAACCGAGAAAATTGCTGTTGTAAGTGAAATCGTGGCCAAAGACTTGAAATTGTTGATTCGTCGGCGTTCGAAGCTTTTAAGCGTTTCTTATAGCTCCCTTTGGCGCATTTTGCAGCTGAACTTGCACCTATATTCCTATAAAATTCAGCTAACACGATAACTAAAAACAAAATATGCGCAGATTGGGTGTTAGCGTAGCAGAAAGTTTATGCTGATTTATCAAAGTAAATCTTTTTATCTGATGAAGCACATTTCCATCTCTCTGGGTATATTAATAAAAAATATCGCATATGGAGCAAGTAAGGTCCTCACGTAATTCACAAGAGAGCATTACATGAAAAAAAAAGACTGTTTGGTGTCATTGTGGTCTGGCGGCGTCATTGGACCTTATTTTTTTGAAAACGATAAAGGTAGGGCTACAACATTCAACGGTGAGCGCTATAGAGGCATGTTAACCGATTATTTTCTTCCATAAAATCGAAGATATTGATGTGGAAGACATGTGGTTTCAACAAGACAGCGCAACTTGTCACACATCGAGTGCAACGTTGGATGTTTTGCGTGAAAAGTTTCCTGGTCGCATTATTTCACATTTGGTGACGTAAACTGGCCGCTTAGATCATATGATTTACCGCCGTTGGATTTTTTTGTGGGGGCCGAAAGGATCGGCTGCTGCAAAAGTTCCAGAAGTGGCTATTTACTTGATAATACCTTACAAAACAATAGAAAAACGCATTATTTTCATTTTCAATATAGTCTCATTCCAACGTTTTTAGTACTTTTTCAAGCCATTTAAACATTTAAATTTTGATCTTATGTGACCTACAGATTGAAAACCACTGATAATATAATTTTAACATATTTTATTTTACAAGAAAATATTTTATCACATCACTCGGCGGATAAACGACTCGATAGTCGATTGTTAAGGTGGCTTTTGCGCGTGCACACAATTGTTTCATCGTATGTGTGCTCAGTATACGTGTGCATGTGCGACGATGGCTGACATAAAACCGACTTGTACCAAAATCTTTTACGTCGGCTACCTTATGCTTCATTCCATCCATGCATTTTTTTCTTTTTATAATGCGAAGAATGAAGGGGTACATTAGTTTAAGGAGTATGTCGAATATCCACCAACATATCAAACGACCGCAATAATATAAAGCAGACTGTTGGGCGTCAATCTTTGCGACAGTTTGACGGCGTTTGGTTTTATTAAATAGCTTTTACTAGAATGGTGGAATTTTTCATGTCGTTTCTATTTCAGTAAAGACAGGAAAAGATCAGAAAAATGTTGCCATGACACTAAATTGAATATTTGTTATTAAAATAAGCGTGCACTAATGTGAAAGAATAAGATCGAAAACAGAAAGTTGTCATGTTTTGGAATTCCTTTGACGGCCGGTTCGTGCAAAAGTGTTGCGAGATCGCATGCGAATACTTTTTACCATTGTTTGTCTACAGTATGTAAACTTTGTACGGTCACTTTAAAACAAAATACAATCAATCCCACTTAATCAGGATAGCCGATTATGTGTGTTGAGTATTGAAGAAAAACTCGAATCAATAAAATTAGCAGCTTAACAGACTTCACATATGAAGGTCTCACTGGTCTCTTATTACTCATGGTCAGCTGATTCGAGTGTGAGTTTTAATTGGGCAAATGCGAAGGAAACTAATTTCTAATAGACCGTTCTGCTTAATACGGCTTCTGTAGTATCCTTCTAATGAAAGTTTAAAATTTACGGGTGGACCTTTTTGGGCGAGCATCCGATAATGACAAAAGGATTCATTTAGCAATGTATTAGTTGAACGATACAATGCTTATTTTTAATGCATGTCTCGAAGATTTTAAAAAGTTTGCGTGAATATTGTGATCAATCGCTTTTTAAATTCTTAGGTGTTCCAAAAAATACGATTTCGCTTGTGTTTTGTCTGTTAATTTTTATTATTACAGCTTTTTGGAATAAAATCCCAACGCTTCGTATGATGTGATCTACAACGAGTATCGGTGCCACATATCAACATATATGTAATATATGAAGATATGTATATAAACAAAATAAAATAATAAGAATATACTAAGTATCGATTCAGGTTTTGTTACTTGGAATTATTTGATATTCACACAGCGGAAAAATCGACGGCGTGTGAGTCCCCGTAATACTACCTGGCGGAATTCCCACGAAACTCGTACAGCGATCCGACCTTTACAGATTAGAGAGAGTGATACGAGAGGATAAAGTCTACGTGTGCTGAACAAGCTTAAAATAGTTATCTCGAGCTACACGTCCCCTAGTCACAAGTATTACTTTCATTCACTTTCTTTTAACGTTGTAAAAACTCTGCGGCAAACTTATAAATATATCAAAACAACTTAGGTTTATATTTTTTAAGGTAAAACTCAGTAGATTAATAGTTTTAGTCTGATGTTGTTATAATACCTAGTCGTTGAATTTGTTGAATTTAACTCAATCTCATTACTGCTTGTCTACGAAAGATTTCATTCTAAATATATTTAAAAACCATTTTTACATGTATTTATTAAAAAAAGTAAATCCTTTACGACAACATAAAGTGATCTGCAAAATTTAAAATTAAGAAACTACAGAAAAATACAATTATTCACTACATTGTTATTTCTCCTTGTTATTTATATCTATTAGCACATCTGTCCTAAGACGTTAATCACTCGTAAGCACTTGTAGGATGCGCATCCGAGTCTTTACCACGCTAGGATTGCACATTGATCTGTCAGCTACGAGGAGCTGGTCCGGTTTGTATCATATCATTTTAATATTATATGTTTTTTTTTGTTTGCTACTTTTATGTAATATTTTTTGTGTATTATTTTAATTATATATTTTTTTATGTGTTGAAATAATACAATGTATTATTTTCGAGCATAGTGACGTATTGGGGTAACCTGTTAATTTACGATGGTCTTAGAATAAAGCTCAATCTGGAAGTCCATTTTTCGACAGCTTTTTCGAGCAGCTGGGCCGTTTATCGGCAATAACGCGGCGAATGTTGGCTGCTAAATCGTCCATCGTCTTTGGTTTATCGGCGTAGACTAGTAACTTCCCATATCCTCACAGAAAATAATCCAAGAGTGGTAAATCACAGGATCTTGAGGGCCAATTGATAGTACATAATCCATTACGAGAAATTATGCGCTCATCGAATGTTTCCTTCAATAAATTGTGTGTCATGTTGCGCCGTCCTGTTGAAACGAAAGCTCTTCCACATTAATGCCATTCAATTGGGGAATAAAAAGTCAATAATCATGGATCTATTGCGCTCTCCATTGACTGTAACGTTCTGGCAATCATCATTTTTGAAGAAATATGGACCAATGATTCCACCCATAAAGCTCACCAAACAATGACTTTTTGTAGATGTAATGGCGTCTCAATAATGGCTTGTGAATTGTTTTCACTCCGTATGCGTCAATTTTGCTTGTTGACATAGCCAATCAACAGAAAATGAGCCTCATCGCTGAACAAAATTTTGTAGTGAAAATGAGGATCAAATGCAATCTCGTCTTCGGCTCATTCATCAAATAAACGACGCACACGATGGTTAAGCGGCTTCAATTATTGCACGAGCTGGATCTTGTAAGTTTGTAAACCAATATCTTTCAGCAAATATTCCATAAAGTGGATGGACACAGCTTCAATTGCTATGGACGATGGCGAATCTACTCATTCTGGTCTTTCCTAAACACTACGCTCCACAGCGCAACGTACGACGTCTCTGCGGATGCGTATTATCAATTAAGTTATGCGTGGTGCGAAAACAATCCATTGTTATTCGAATTACTTGCTCGGATGGACGTTTATGTCGACTGTAAAATAAATGAAGCGCACGGTAAGTTTCGCGAACTGAACCACGATTTTAAAAATAAATTTGCACAATTCGGACGCGTTGTTCATGGTGAATGAGCAAACCGAATTGAGAACAAATCAGTTATCACTGGAAAAATTGTTAGCAATTCGAAAAACAAATCTCTAAAAAAATACCCGTTATATAAGCTGGAACGCTGCTATAATAAAATAACTTTTACTGAAACTTACACTTCCAAATACTCGTACTAAAGTATTGTTTATAATTGAAAACGCGAAAATGGTCTTTTTATGCCTATCAAATGACAGTTCAGATCAGCATATAATGTACTAGAACCTGTCAGTGAAATCGTATTTTTTCTTAGTATAAATATATGTATATCTAACCAATATGATTTCACTGAAATGCAAGTTAAAATATATTTTTACTAATAATACACATTCACTGTAACATATATACTAATTACACATCACATTGTGCAATTTTAATGGCAGACGATATTTGGGTCCATTGCCTTGAACTTAAACCGAGGTATTATGTGTATACTAAGATAGTTTTGATATTAGACTGGGGAGCCGTTTATTCAAAGTAACTAGCGCGAATGCTACGACCTCAAAAATGGCGTGAAATATAAATCCATATTAAGTTTGTAATATGAGGTGGGTGTATGGCGCAAAGGTCCCGTAATTTTGACTAATGTTAATACTTGAACGTTAGACCGCCTTTATAACCTTGCTGATATCACATATTAAAATTATGGACGTTATAAAATTGATTTACGGTCGTCGGCCAGCCGAAGGAATGCTCGGGTAGATAATGCGATCTATCGGGACAAGCCAGGAACCGGAACCGAGGCGTTAATGTAATTCCAGGAAAACCAATCCATTAGCGAACCATATGAAATGTCTTCATTAGAAACGGTAATTATAAATAACCTAGATATACATACTATACTTATAGATGTGGTAAAGCATTTTATGTCAATTTTTAAATGTATAATGTATGGAATTTGAGGTGATATTATTTTTTTTACGTATCAGACAATCATGACTTACAGGTTTCCTTGATTTGTCATAATAGCCATACAATAAAAAAATATGTGCCATTTCACATACATATGTACCAGGCGCGGGCGGTGAGATACTTTTCCTCTCGTACGCTCTCGTGTTAAGAGATGAGAGTGAGTGAGAGTAAGAGCATGCGGTCAGCATGCCCTTATATCTCACTCACTCTCCTCGATCGAGAGGGAAAGTATCTCACCTCTCGCCCCTTTATGTACATATGTAAAGTTTAAACTAATTTCAGTTTTCGAACTTTTTTAAAAAAACACACAAATTTAAGGATATCTTCTTATTTTTTTTATTAATATAACATTTTATGTATTTGATTTACTATGAAAAATAATATTAATTGAATGGCAGCTGATCATTTCGATTTAATTTTCGATGACTTTTTTGTACATTTCAGGCGGTTTCTCAGCTATAACTTGTCTAACGTTTTGTGTTTGTCGGCGTAGACCCGAATCTTGGTGTATTCTATAAAATACATAAAAATAAATGTGAATTATTTTTAAAATTTTATTTGTAAGAAAAATGTATTTAATTATTGCAATCTTTGCCAGAAGTTTTTTTTAGTTTTAGTCTGATGTTGTTACATTATTTTTTGTAGGTGTTGATTTTAACCTAGTTGCGAAGTTTAAGCATAATAATATAATGCCTAAGTTTAACGACAAGTGATGTACATTAATGAATGATGAGAAAACTAATTTAATACAAAGCAATGAGTTGCAAGTTTATTATTCGGAATAATATTTATATATCGAATGTTTTATTTGTTTAATAAATGCTAATTTATCATAAAATAAATGACGATAAATTATCCGACAATGTTTATTAATCGTGATGCTATCTTTATTTCGACACAGTTATTCCATTAGTATATTGTCGTTTCACCACTTCCTCGTATAAACAATATCATTTTGGGGTTGTTTTTCTAACCAGCTCTTTGTTGTTTTATTAAACAATGTGGAAACATATTGAAAGTCGAAGATTTTTAATTTTGGTATATTTTTATATTGTAGTACAATTTCGTGCAACTTTCGTATAATTTTTATGATTCGACTTTGATATCTGTACAGATTTGTTCGTTTGTATCAGGTCTCGTTAATATATATTTTACTATTTATAAAATTGTTATTTAAATAATCTTTTATTTAACCCAATGTATTATGTTTAACGTGCGTAACCGGTATGTTAATCGTTTGATTAGCAATCGTAGCACTTCGGCTGATTTGATTTGCATAATTAAAAATTTAGCAAATACAGGATGCGGCGAATGCGAAGTTGCCGTCGTGCACAGGGTGTCCTGGAAGTCGACTCGTGTCTTACAATATTCATGAAAGTCCCGAGAGAAATACCTTTACCTTTCAAGTGAGATTGTTAAACTTCGCGAAAATGGTTTTGAATGGATAATTTATGAAAATTTATGCGCGAAATTTTCGCGATGAAAAATATTACACGGAAAAAGTTTATGTTTTTCATTGCGAAAATCGCGAGTTTCGCCCCCCATTAAAAAAATGCGCGTTTTATTTATGAATTTTAATGGACTGAATTTGGAGCGTCTAGCTTCGGGCCTAATAGTTACTAAGGCTTCGTGCAAAATCCGTATCCATTCTGGTGTCTGGGTTCGAAATAGCCACTGGAGAAAAATGGCATTTGATTAAAAAATCTGGCAAACCTTTAAACGCGATTTACTATATCTGTTTGTTTTAAAAATAATGTTCTTTGTCGCACATTTTTCTATATGAAAATACTTTTTTCAAAAATGGATGAGACTAGAATAATACAAATAGATGAGACTAGAATAACACTTTTTATATAAAAAATACATCTATTGATAACTCTCAATTATATGTAAACTTCATATGTCACTCAAGTCTCATACAGACATTTAGTAAAATTTCTGCTTTAGCATTCTTATGTTGAAGTAGAAAGAATGTAAGAAGATGCTCTCTGTGCGAAGAGGGGGAAGGCTGGACCCCAACTGTGTTATCAATTTCATTATTACTATCCGTTTTCTGCTACGGCCTTTTAACTCCCATTGATAATTTTTTAGGTCCAAAAAATTAAGTCATTTAATTATTTTTTAGATTTGTTAATCTTACGCAAAAATTGGTTAATTTTATTGCCTGTGGTAACAGCTCTATTAGTTGTAATGTTAAACCACTTTTTCTATATTGTAATCATGCAATTATAGTCGCAAAATAAACACCTTAATATATTTTGGAACTGTGGGAGGTGCATCAAACTGTGCATTTTATGAAAAGGAAATATCAACGCGTTTAGATAAAAGCCCTAGAAACAACAATATAATACTGCATAGCAAAATTGCGTAACTTACAATTGCAACAACAGTACTCCCTCTTGCTACATCCGCTCATTAACCACTCGTTAAGCACCATTAAAACAAACATTTTGTGCCTATTGGCGTGAAAATCACTATTGTAATCTACCTTTTGCATTAATTACCATTGAAATTATTCATCTTGCAGTTTCACTTATTCAAGGTGCGAAATATTTCGTTGCTCGAATATGCAATTGACCAACCAATTTCTGCAACTGTGATTCACCAAAGATGACTCGAATTAAGAGTGTAAAATATATGACACTGTTACATCGATAGACGATCAAGCGACTCGAGATAAGAGGATCAGAGACAATCACTCTAGACAACCTCAGCGGATTATCCAGTGGACATCATTTCTCCAAAAGCGCTCAATCTATAAAATATTTACAACTCAATATTATTTCGCTTTGGTAAATTGTACAACTTACTATTAAATTTTTTCCAGCGTCTATTTTGACAGCAAAGTCACACTCCCTTGGCTATAAAACCCAAAAAGTACTATCATCCCTTGCTTCGAATAAGCTAGGTTAAGTACAGATGAAGTCTGCTTTAACTACACAACACAGCATTTTGTCACGGAATTCCAAAAAGCCATTACGTTAATATACAATGTAAAATTTCAGTTTTCACATGCCAAAGTGCAAAATACTTCGTGGTTATGTAATATGTATATGCTACGACTTCTCGATTGATTGTTATCTATAAAACTATTAAAACTAAATCGATAATTTGCCACAAAACTTTGTCACAAATATTGTATTTATAAAACGCTTGACTCATATTTTTTTATGTAGATAATTTAAAAGATATAGCAAAGTAGAAATAATATATTTAATTCAAGTAGAAATAATATATTTAAATATATCAAGCAAATGCAAAAAACGCATTTTATTATAAATATTTTCAATGGCGGCATGACACTGACCGATTTAATAAAATCAAAAGCAATAAAAAATATTTATCTCACCTCATTCTTTGCGCGGCGTGCGATCACAATACAATTAGTATTAATACTAGCTGTCGGTCTCTCACTATCGCGAGGTACCGCAGCTAGTAAGTGTACGAATACCAGTCCCTCAACTTTTTGGGTTATAAATGGTTTATTGTTTCGTTCTGATTTTTTTGAATTCAGTTTTAATATCTATTTGTTAAACTTAGATATTAAAACCACTGTGTAGCTGTGTGCTATCTTTAAACGAAAAGTATAAATTACATGTAAAGGTTCACTACACACTTTTATTGTTATTTATTGGTTGGGTTAATTTTAAAACGTAGAAATAAAATGGTTGCTTAAGCCATTAATTAAAACCAAATTCTAATTTCTCCTTTACTGTTAAAATTACGCACGTGCGCGT
Source organism: Plectrocnemia conspersa (assembly GCF_051122295.1). Lineage (NCBI taxonomy): Eukaryota > Metazoa > Arthropoda > Insecta > Trichoptera > Polycentropodidae > Plectrocnemia > Plectrocnemia conspersa. The sequence goes on from NW_028277172.1 coordinate 6,273,409, forward strand.
TCGATATATATGCACATTTCGACCGTTCCCGCATTACTGTGTGAATTTTCACACTACGGGAACGATTAATTTAGTTTTTTTTCAGAAATTACATAAAAAAATATTGTGAATTTTTCAAAAAATTTACTAATAGACTATTGCTTGTTTTTTGGCCAGGTCTTTTATATTTATATATTTTATTAACTCTGGAATTTAGAAATATTACACCACTGGAACTCGTTAGTAGCTGAGGAAAATGTATTTGAATTTGAATATCATAAACGCAATTACCTAGATTAGAATTAGATAAAAACACATATTGAAATCTTATCAGTGTTTTTTAATAAAAAAAAATTCAATTAGAAATGATACACGGTAGAAATATTAATACTTTTTCGGCGGATTTCATCGAGTTTGCTCTGGTTTTATTGAGGGTGCCAAAAACATAATTTCGGTAGCTGCAGCCGATATCTGCATATTTGTGATGGTCTCGTTGGGCGGTCCCAGTAGACATTAAGACCCATGTCGAGCACCCGCAGGGGTCTCTTGGCAAGACCCGAGGCCTTCTAGGCTGCGACAAGATGTGACAAGGCCTGGAAACAATGGCCAAATCGAAAAAACAATCGAAGCAATTCTGGCCCCTCTTTGCGACGACAACAACCCCTGGATTCGGGCCAGAGCTGCTATAAAATCATTTGCGACACAAACACACACATATATATTCACGCATACGACTTGTTAATCTAGTCTTCTATTTCAAAAAAAGTAAATAAATAATATGTAATGATTGATCGGAAATATAATTATATACTATCAATAATTCCAATTTCCCAGACACAATATAAATTAAAAAACTCTATGGTCCATATTGTATTCGAATTTAGATAATTTAATAATGTTAAAGAAGTTGTAGATAATTAAGTATAATAGAAATATAATTCAAAATAATATACTTAAACTAAATGAGGAATAAAATTAAATGTATGTTTTTATTTAGTTTTTATAAGATATGTTAGATATTAATATAAAAATAGTTATAGACAATAGTTGAAAATATAAAATATTAAGGATTAATTTTAGATTAAGAAATTAAATTTAAAGAAACATTGTTATTACATACTAAAAAAATAGGTTAGTTAACTAGGAACTATTAATTACTAAAATATAATATTCAAGTCCGTTTTAATTTCTGTTTATATTATTTTTGATTAAATTTGTTTAATGTACAAACAATTAGCTATATTAGCTAAAGAAAATAATAAAATAAAATAAATAAATAAATTGGGTTAAATCATTTATGTGTACCGTAGTAATATACTTTTTTCGGGTCATCTGTTTATTAAACTGATATTTGAATCATTTCTATATATACTTCTTTTTTAAAAGTAAGTTATTTTTATATACTTTTTTTATCGTTATTTTTTTAATAAAAATATAATTTATATGAATGAATAATTTAATTTTGATTTGGCGTTAATGGTACTTCAAATGCGTTGCCGATTTATGTGTTTTAATTATTTGCACCCACCCACCTATCACCTCCCACGTGCAATTATTTTGAATAAACGCATAATTAGAACAAACATGCATTTGATGCAAAACAGGGCATTAATCAACTGCGGGCTGTAAATTTGCGAGTTTCGTTTTGATAAACAGCATAATTTTGCATTAACTCAAATTTACAGAGTCAATTCATTTCTCGGCGGACTGAGTGTAATTTAAGCTAGCTATATGAAATACAAGGTGTACTAGATTATACAGAGTAGTTCAAAAGATACGATACGTTATATACTAATATATCTAGAGTCAAGAACCAGCAGATCCATGAAAAAAATATTTGTTGATTTATTTATGTGGAGTATTTATTAATAATTTTTCTTTCTCTTTATCTGCAATCTATCTCTAGCGAGATATAGACAATACCCTGGGCATATACTATGTATTGTTATTCTGTATGTGTCCAAAAAAGCGATGAAATTGGCTTATAAACATACGCGATTCGCCAGAGCTGTATTATAAAATATGTAACACTTGATCACAAAGGAACTGAGACACCAAGGAGTCCCAACTGAAGAGATATGCTAAGACATAAGGCATTGACATTAGAGACATTAGCAGACCGTCCAGAAAGCACAGTGAGAAGACGAATTCAAGCTCTTCCGACAGACACCATAGTCGACGATAATGACACGCCAGCAAAGACGGATACAATTTTGTAAATTAAACTATTTTTGTGCTTATCAAAACTATAGTCACTATAAAAGCATAGTAAGGTACGTTTTTTGAAACTTTATTGATTATAAATCGAAACATGTCTCGGTACATGGTTAATAGCATAGGGATGAAAAAGAGACGATCCGACCTTCGGAAGCATTTGTTATATTTTCCAACGGCGTCTAGTACTGATTTGCCATGTCAGCAAATGGGAAAGATCGGAAGAATGTTATTGAAAGATAAGAAAATTTCGACGGATAGAATCGTTCATTATCATAACTTGCGTGCGGAGAAAACGCATGCAGTAACCATACGTCGTGAATACATTGGGAGAGTATTGAAATTGTGTTGCTAATTTGAGTGCCTTGATATTGATTTGTATTTAAAGTAAAAACTTAAACGTATCACAATGTGCAATAAACACTTTTGTTCAGTTGATGTTTATATGTATTACAATATTTTGTGAAAGATTTAGTATATACGTGATTTATTCAGATGACGTCAAAGAAGTTCCAGTGTTTGCATAAACATCTGATTTATTGGTATCCATAGCTTTTCCTGCACTTAATGTATTATATATTGTGAAATATTCATTATATATCTATTCAATTTGGTGCTTATTTAAAATTTATTTTTTATTTATTAAAACATGTTTTTTTTTCTAGCTGAAATGTAGCTTCTAAAATATTTTTTTGCGTCTATTGAGCCTGAATTTTTTCTGATTTAAGTAGAGTTGAGTTGTATTTTTATTTATATGGTTTTATTTTATTTAATACAAAATAAAGGAAATTAATTTAAAATGCTTAAAAATTTACATTGGTTATTATTGCCTGAATTTTATTTTATAGGTTTTAATGATTAATTTAGAGATTTTAGAAACGATAAATATAGACCTCACGCGAATGATGATAAGTTGTTTTAAATAACGATAAAGAGAAAGATGCTATACAGAAAGGATAAAAAATCGTGTGCGACACCTACTATTGCATAATAACCACAAATGTTTCAAAGTTATTGTCAAGAAAGACACGCGTTTTAGACAATATATTGGACTTCGCAACCATATTTTTTTGTTCTTTAGACATACTGGTTACGTAATAATCACACCTAGTTGCTCTCTCATATGACTGACAGCAAATAAGGGTGTGTTTTCAAAGTTCTCAATTATCCTAGTCAGTGGTTCTTTAAAGCTGCATGAAAAAAAAATCGAGAGCAATGGAAATCACACAAACGAAAGAAAAGAACAACATGAAAAAATAGAGAGCATTAAGAGCATCATTAGCAAAGCAATTAAATCAATCAAGCACATCATCTGCTGGTGGAAGTGACGAAAAAAACATAGAAATACCAGCGAAGACTAAGCTCCACTGTATAAAACCGAGATCTATTTTTCTATATTTAAAATATAATGTAATATAAATATATTCTATTAATAAACTGATCTATCTGTCTGCAGAGTAACAAATTTTAGCTTAGGAGTAATCTTTTTAAGTTGCTACTAATTCTTTTGGATTTAGGTTGGTTGTTAGTTTATAAGATACTAGTTTTGATATGACATATATTATAAATAAAAAAGTTTATTTAGTTGTTTTAAAATATGAGATTAAACGTTTTAAAATTAAATAAAATATTTATTAATAAAACATTTTTATGGGTTACAATTAAAAAAAATGTAAATCGCATTATTTTTATTGTAAGACGACAGATACGTGTTTATAAAAAAACCGGTTTTTAATAAACAACTTGCATAATAAACAAGTTGTTTATTAAAAACCGAGGCATAAAAATAAAAACCGTAAATCATAGTTACCGTTAGAATGCTCAATGACGTGCCTCTAGAATTTTTTATATATATTTTTTATTTTTGCAAAAATGTTATTTCATCTTATAACATTACTAACCATAACGTTAGACAGAAAATACAATATTTATAATTATTTAAATACGGATTTAATAAATTAAAGACAGGGCGTTCTTCTGGACCTGATTTAATTCCCAATTTTATTTTGAAGGGTTGCGAAGTCAGTCTCGCTGCTCCTCTAAAATGTATTTATGATCTGATTCTCAAAACATCATCATTTCCTGATCTATGGAAATGCACAAAAGTCACCCCTATTCATAAAATGGGTGACAAATTATATATAAAGAAGTATAGACCAGTAGCAGTGTTGTCAGCTCCTGCTAAATTATTTGAAATAATAATTCATAAATATCTCTACAATCACTTTCAGCAAGTTTTATTAGACCAACAGCACGGGTTTCGTCCTGCCCGTTCCACTGTTACTAATCTTTTGTCGTTCACCAAAATGGTGACAACTTCTCTCGATGCCGGAATTCAAGTAGACGTCGTGTATACAGATTTTGAGAAAGCCTTTGACAAAGTTTGTCATACGTTATTATTAAAAAAATTGTCGAACCTCGGTTGCTCAGATAATTTAACTCGGTTATTTTCGAGTTATTTAAGCAATCGTAGACAGTTTGTAACCTATGGTGGCCGATTGTCAAAAGAATATTTTACCCCTTCGGGGGTTCCTCAAGGATCCAATCTGGGACCTCTGCTTTTTGTGTTATTTATTAATGACATAAATACAGCAATTAAAAATTCAAGTTTTCTTCTGTACGCAGATGATTTAAAATTATATAAATGCATTCGATCTGTTGCGGACTCCTCTCTACAAAGTGATTTAGACTCTCTGTGGAGATGGGCTTCCGTTAACCGTCTGCCCTTTAGTGTCGGAAAGTGCCATACTGTGTCATTTTCTCGATCCCGTTCGCCATTAGCTTATTTCTACCATCTCGGTGGTAACATTTTGACTAGAGAAACTTCCATTAAAGATCTCGGAATCACTTTCGAGAGCAAATGGAGGTTCTCTCTACACATACACGACGTCTGTGATAAATCTTCCAAGATGCTCGGCTTTGTTATGAGGAATGCCTTTCACTTTGACGATCCGTCAGTTATTCGCATCCTCTATGACACCTTAGTTCGTAGCATTCTTGAATCGGGATCTATAATTTGGAATCCCCGAATAGCCAAATATTCCCTTTTAGTAGAAAAAATTCAAAAAAGGTATTTAAGATACCTTTACAAAAGGACATTTAGTTATTATCCGTTCTTATATCCCAGCGCCTTTCTTTTAGGAGCGTTGGGATATGATTCGCTGAATTCTCGCAGAAAGCTGTATGTCGCTAAGCATTTTTTCAAACTACTTAAAGGTGCTGTCGACAATCCAGCTATTCTCGAGGAATTCCAGTTTTGGGTTCCGGAACATTTTCGAGAATCACGATCGAGACCTCTTTTGATGGCAGTTAGGGCTAGGACATCCGCACTTGCCGACTCGCCTATAGCTGTGGCCATACGGCTCCTTAATACGCTGGCATTGAAAATTGATTTATTTAATGTTAGCTACGAGGATCTGATCCGGTTTATATCTTTTAATTTTATTATTTTATAATTTTTTTTGATATGTTTAAGTATTGTTATATTTATTTATATATATACGTTTTTTTATGTTTTATAAATTTATAATTTGCTTTCGACCATCGTGGCGCATTGGGGTAACCTGTTAGGCCACGATGGTCTTAATTTAATCGAAAAAATAAAATAAAAATAAAAAATTTAATATCTAGTATTAAATATAATACAGATTGAATACAAAAAAATCATAGTAAATAAGAAAAATATGCAAAAAGAAAAGGTAGATGTATAAATGTCTTTATACTAAAGATCGGTAAAAAATATGATTTATTTATAAAAAATAATTATAACAGTATAAACTTAAATATGTATATAATGGTAAAATTTAATTATAGTGATATTTTTAAAGATAAAGATTAACATTAGATAAAATGTGAATCATATATTATGGAATCAGCTGGTATGCGATTATTTATAAATACATTATCTATTAAAATTATATTTTTTTGCATACTTTAATAATGACATTAATGAAATATTATTATTATTTAAAGCATTGTTTGATAAATTAAACAAATCATAACGCACGTGTGTTTTTAATAGGAACAAAGAGTAAATCAATAATAAAAATACAGTTGTTATCTTTGCCGAACAGGTACTCAATGAAGAATCGAACTATCGTACTCAGATAAAGTCTTACTGTCTTTATTATATATTAACAAAGATTCTGGTTCCACCCTGAAGCATTCATATTAGTCAGAAGATCAGAGATTGGAAGGAACGTTAGACTTTTTATTTTTTTAAGGCATTCTACTTTACTTTGAACAACATTTCACTTTCGATTTGGAATAAAAAACAGTTATTACACACACAATTATGTATTCATTAATTTACAAATTCAATGGTTATATTTTAAACTGTTGTGATTTAAAAATATAGTGTAAAACACGCACGCACAGTCAGGTTGCATAGGTGACACATGGTCAGTGACATATTTCATTTTTTATTTTAATTAACTTTGTGTGCTATACCGATGCTTAAAAGCTTGTTTCGACGATCAAGTTCTGACAATGCAAAGGGACTGCTTAGCAGGGCTAGTTCTAGCGAGTAAATTTAAAATTGGGGTCGTCTGTGCCGATTTGGCGTAAGCTCCACTAGATGTGAGTTCAAGACTGAACTCTTGTGTATTTATAAATTGATAATGAAAGTTAATTTTCTATTCTATCAGTCTGGGTTATTATTTACTTATTTTTAATTCATGGATGATTTATGGCGAACCATGAATCTTTGTATTCTTTATAACTAATAATTCTGTTAACGGGTGATTTGTTTTATAGAAAAATAAAACTTTTGTAAGACCTAGTTTTCCTATTAAACTTATTCGGCAGCTATTTTTGCTGAGCTCGTGTTTTTCGAGTTCGCTTTTGAGCGATCAATTTTTGCGCATTTTTTCTCAAGAAAAAGCGTTTTCGTTGTAAAAGAAGGTTTGCTGTGAAAACATACATATAAATTATTCAAAATCCATCGGTTGCCTTTGACGCACGGGAAAATATCATTTTTCCCGAAATAAAACCGGTCACTAGCGGCCGGCAGCTAATGGAGGATGAATTTTCAGGTCGCCCGATGCGGCCCTGTGTTTTTCTTGGCCACAGAGTGCCTCCGTACATAAAATATCAATCTAGGAGTGAGAGGGAGATGGGTGTATCAGAAACATCCACTTTGTTTACTGATGATACGTAAACAAAATGCTATGCGATAGGATCTGACGGAGAACGCATGACGGAAACGCCGGGGTCAGGGGTAGACAATATTTTGGAGAAATTTGGCGATTTTATTTCGAACTCATATTGAATTGAGGATTATAAATCTAGGTAATTTTGGAAATATTAGCAATCAAAAGTCACACTTCAATAAATCCCGAGGTTCAGGATATATATATATATATATATATATATATATATATATATATATATATATATATATATATATTTACACTGACAGGCGAAATCCCAATACGTTATAACGGGGTGCATCATAAGATTCCCTATCGAGCTCGACGGTTTACCGTTACATTCTAATTAGAATCCACTACTATTTGCCTCTCAGCCATACACCGTGGGGGTGTTACCCTGCGCTTCTAAAGAAATATTCACCATTTTATTTTTATTATATAATAATGCTCTTTTCTTATAATAAATACAAATATTTTATTGCTTTTAGAAACAACAATAGTAGGAACACATTTAATAATGTCTATAATAATTATATTTATTTAAAAAACCTTTGAAATTCTGCGCAAAAAAAAAAAAAATCAGATACATAAGTAGCAAAATTATGGAATAAAGTTAATAGTATTGTAGGTTAATCAAATTTATTCATTTAACAATCCAGGACTGACGCTGATCCTCTATAAATAAAAGTGGGAGGGGTGTCGCATGCAACGAAGAAAGAGATAAAGCATGCTAGTTCGTGTAACGGTACTACGTCCAGACGACATGGGAATCTTATGAAGCTAACGGGGTTAGGCAATCAGACACAAATAAATATTACCCACTAGATTTTTCAGTATGGTAATCGGTGATTATAAAAGTAATTATAAATTAATATTTTCCAAGTACACTTGTTGATGTGACCCAAATGAATCATATCCCAGCAGTGGCGTAGCTATGGTGAGGCGGAAGGGGCGGGCCGCCCTGGGGGCCACTTGCTTGGGGGCGGCATATTCGCGATGGGATCGTCTAGTGTGGATCTTAACCCTGAATGCATTAAAACATATATAAATCAACGAATAACAAGATCTTAATAATAACCAATTTATTATTTTAAGAAATGCTAATTTTATAGCCCTGAAAAAATTGTATGTGCAATTTTAAGGATCGCCCTGGGCGGCACATACCCTAGCTACGCCACTGTATCCCAGAATTCCTTATAAGGGTTTTTTTAGAAAATAACAGGTACTTGAGTAATATTTTTGGACTTTTTTTATTAAAAATAAATCAGTTGCATTATTTAACAACAATACCAGAGAAGCATGATTGAGGTTACTGTGCACTAAGTGATTATACAAAGCACACAGTGCCTTCTAGCTCCTCAATTGATACGCGTATCGTCAGACATCTTAAATGCAAGATCAAATATAATTAAAAAAATATTAAGAGCAGAACAAGGATAAATAAATAAAACATATATAATAATTAAAATATAATTCAAAATTTCACAGTAAATCTGAGTTTGCAGATGCCAGTTTTATGTTTTTAAAATAATATAACTGAGGCAATAAAATAATAATCTTGCCAAATGTACCTCGAAAAAAAACAAATTTATATTGCACGTGTACTTACACATCCAGGTACATCCTTCACGGCGATCGACCAATCACAGGGCAGAAATTTAACGCGTTGAATAATGTTATTGTGCACTAATTTTTTTATATTAATGTACTGTATGTATAAATAATTGATTCGAAAAATGCAAGAAGACCTGCTTTTTAATATATAATCGAAAGAAGTATGTCTGTGTATGAACTGTGTGCTATTATGACTCACTTGATGGTCAGTTTTGTAGCCGATAAAAATCAAATTAAATAAAAATATTATTTGTTCGTAAATCGTTGGTTTTCTACCCCTTACCTCGTTCGCTTGCGATAACGTGTAAGTTGACTGAAATCCATTTGACAAGCAAACATTGTAGTGAGCGTGCGATTTGAATGTATTTTCATCAAACGACGAGCAACCGTCGCCGAAGATGGAATGACAGATATTATCTGAGAGACGAGATTGGTATTGGCTGGTATTAAAAATAAAAACATTCTTTACAACATAGGATTTCGAATATACAGTCTAATAGATCAACACAATAGATTTGTAAATAGTATCAATTGGAAAGCCATGTGTTTAAATTTCAAATGAATAAATTTTGCCACAGGGATTATATTACTTGCTATATTATATAATGTAAAACTAAACGTTGAATTAAAAATCAATAGCTTTAACATATAAGGTCTGGTTGTGCTATTTTTTAATTTTTATTATTATAATAAAGTTTTAGTAAAGGCATAACATAATAATAACGCTTCTTACTTAATCTGATTATTAAATTAATTAAAAGTAACGAATTTAAATATTGTGATTGAATTAAATATTAAGAGAAATCTCGTAGAATAGAAAACAGCACATATTTTTATATAATATATTATAGAAATATGATTAAGATGAAACGAAGTTGAAGGAGAAAAATAAACTTTTGCACGTCTTAACAACTATCTCGGAGGAGGTGCGATTACCATAAATTCGGCCTGAAAGTATTCATTGGGCGTCGAATTTGGTATTCAAATACCAAAATGGAAACATTATCGATTAACAAGCCGGGGGATGGAAAACTTTGAGAAGCGCGAAAAGATGTCAACCTACTCGATATTATTCTTCGAAGGGCAATTTCCGCCGAGACTCGGGACGGAAGTCACGTGACGTCGAATGAATGGAGGAATATCGGAATTCTCCTTGTGCCTGATGACCTATGTAGTATCTGTAGAATTCTGCTACATTTTACCGCCATAAACACGTCTATCTTTTAAGACGTTGAGAAAAACTCTCGGTGATACAAAATAAATTCTCAACGTATATTTGCTTAATATGTTCGTTTAATAACCAACAAAGATTCACTAATCCATATAATTATTTTTACATGATTGACATCAACACAATGCGCTACGACCAAGTAAACACAATCAACAACTACAAAATAAGTAGTGAGACATCAGACTAAAATCAAAGTCTGTAAATCAGTGACTTATATTTTATTAATTATTAACTATTATTATAGCTTAAAAACAACGAGATTAGGAAAATATTAAAAAACACAATCTGTGATGATCGATAGTAATTATAATCACCAATTCCAATCTCTTAGACACGATAGATATTGAAAAACACAAGAGCAGGGATCGGAACTTTTTTACCTATTGCCCTAAAATATATTTATTTACAACGGCGTTACCCCGTTGATTTGAAAGGTAGAAAGTCATCAATTATAATGCTATAAAATCAATTATTATCGTCATTATGAAAAATCTCGAAATCACTTTTGAGAGCAAGTGGAGGCTCTCTCAACACGTAAATAATATCTGCGATAAATCTTCCAAGATGTTCGACTTTGTTACGAGGAACGCATTTCACTTTGATTTTTATATCACTTTAAATCGCAGTGTTCTTTAATCAAAATCTTTAATTTAGAATCCCCGAATCACTAAATACTTCTTTTTAATCTAAAAAGTTTAGAAAATGTTCTTGAGATACCTTTATAAGAGGATATTTGGTTATTATCCGTTCTTGTATCACAGCGCATTTTTTTCAGTTATTACAGAAAGTTGAATGCCGCTAAGCACTTCTTTAAACTACCAAATTCCAATTTTGAGTTCCGGATAAATTCCGGAGAATCATGATCGCGTTTTTTTTAATGTCAGTCACGAGGAGCTGGTCCGGTTCATATCATTTAATTTAAATATTCCGTATTTTTTTCTTTCACTATGTATTATTTTAATTTTATTTTTATTATATTTTATAAATTGTTTTCTAATCATCGTGACGCATTGGGGTAACATGTTAAGTCTAGAGTTTGCAATTCCGGTAGTACCGATACCATTATACTGGTATTGGGGCAAGAATCTAAATTCGATACTACCGGTATTATAAAATGATATACCGGTAATACCTAAATTTTTTTCAAATTCATACGTTGTATTATTTTACAACGATATTTTCATGGCCTAGAACTACATAAAAACGATACCCATATTGCCTAAAAGCTGAAGTGGAGAATAGAATTATGCTTACTGTAAGCTGTAGGGATTAACCTAAGTAGCGCAGCGTAGGATATCAAAGTAGTATTTACGTATTTTTTTAGATTTAATTAACGTTTAACACGAATAGAAATATACGAAAGTTAAATCTTTTGGAAATTAATATTATTGAGATATTCTAAAATATATATTAAATATGCAATAAATAAAATAAAAAATGTAAATAAATCACATTTTATCTATAATCATAAATCACATAAATCTGTTTAAAAAAATATTTATAAAACTTGCATTATATGCTTCGTTATACAATTCTTAAGCATCCTGTATATGTTTGCATGCAAAATCCGTTATATATTTATTTTTCAAAATGGCGGCAAATTTAAAAACTTAAATACTCATAACTCCGTAGGTTAAAATTCTACATAAAAGTTTGCTAAATATAAAACGTTAAGAAGCTGAACCTGCATCGAAATAAAATAGCTTTTTGTTTCAAAACAAGTGATGTATCAGATCGATCGGACCCCTATACGAGCCTTTTTGAGACTTGCAATAAAGTTAACGCTCTTAATTCCTTTTTTTTAATGACTAAGAATTACATTTTTATTATCGTATAGAATTCTTAAGTACCCACTTAATATTTGGTATGAAAAAAAATATATAAAATTCGTTTTCAAAATGGCACCAAATTAAAAAAAAAAAGTATCATAACTTCGTGGGATTAAACCCTACTAAAATATGTTTTCCACAAAAAGTGTTAAGCTAAATTTGCATCGAAATAAAATAAAAAAAAATATTTTTTTTGCTTTAAAACAAGTTTTATGTTAAATTGATCGGCACGAGCTTTTATGCGACTTGCCATATAGTTAACCCTGTTATTTCGTTTGTTTTAAATATTAAATACAGAATAGTCACCTTTTGAACAAACAGATTTACAATTTAGTACGCACTACTTTTTCATAAGGTTCTTTCGGATAATCGTAACTGACAAAATGTGATAATATAGGAATTTATTTTATTGGAATTAATTAGCTAGTGCTGCTCTGACCCATGGTATAAAATCTTAGGAGGCATCTAGAAGCGGTCGATTAAAGACGATATTTTGTTAAAGGAAATGTTTTTATTGACTAATTGTTTAAAAAAAAAAAAGATTTGCCGCCCGCATCACTAAAAGTGAAGAAATAAATAATACTATAGCGCGCCTGAGATGCGTCGCTGAGGGTCTGCACCCCCGGATACTGTGTCGTCTATTACTTTAAGACGATAGTTACCAAGACAACTGTAGCTTAATGGGTTGCAAATGACCGATAACAGACAAGGCACTAAAATATACGATCTTAGTAAGGCAGAGGAATGAGTACATAATTTAAACCATTTATCTCACCACTTTGGGGAGCTTCTCCTTAAACCATCATTTTTAGCTGATTCAACCAGAAAATAGTTGCGTTGAGAATTACTGATTCTTGAATTTGTATCGACATTTTTGAATAATTGCCACAAGTGCAAAGTGATATCTATTGATTATAAATTTTAATAAACATATTAATTTACAATTATTTGTATAGATGTTACTGATTTCCAGACTGAAAAGTTTGGTGGGTCAAGATGAAAGATTCCATGTACAATTTATTGATCTCAATAACATAATATGTTCTTAATACTAATTGTAGGAATTGTAACAAACACTTGTTTTGTTACAGTTGTCAATGTCAATATATCATTGGAAAGGGGTTAGGATAGAGAGGCGGTTGATTCATGTCAGGGATGCGATTCCTATTCTTTTGTGAGTGGACAAAAGGCAATGACGCAGGTCGGGTCTCTCCATGCACGTAAGTCGGGACATGTCGTTTTTTCGATTTATTTTAATAGAAAATTTTATTGCGCACTATTCCGATTCGCAAAGGGGTGGCTGCTATTTGATTTGGGGCGTTAAAGCGAAAAATAACGACATTACACCCCGGGCCGGCCTCAATGGCGTGACGTTCCGGCGTCGCCTTGAAATGGAGCCAAAAGGAGGCGTGAAATCTGAAATACGGCTCGTGAACTAATACTAAGTGATTTATTAGCACGGACGCCGCTGTAGCTGCTAAAATGGTAATTGAAATATTTCATAGAGTCGTATTAATGTGTTACATAACACGTACATATTGCATTTTTGTCGGACTCCACACTTTTGTATAACTGACACGCACATACATTTTATTTATTTATGTATATGTGCTAAGACTTTCGAAGATGCGGCTAAAAACTTTAACTGATTATTATTCGTAAGCCTCTTTTTCATTCATCAAAAGTTAAGTGACAAAAGTGTTTGTTGAGGAGCTGATGTTGATATGCAAAATTGTGGAGGTGAATCACAGCAAACCTTTTTATACGTTTCCTGATACATATTTCTACTAGCGAAAATAAAATTTAAGTGACAGTTGCGATGCGTCCATTTGCTGTCAAACCCAAATCTAGCTTAATAGATCTCTCATTAAGTCAAATCCAAAATATTTCTCTCAGGAGAATATAAGTGAAAGAAAAAATACAGACGGACGTCGTATCTCGCATATATCTCCATAGATTGTCTGCACTTCGATAATCTAATATTTTTAAAATACTATAATTATCCTTACCGATATTACTACAGATTTTAATATGAAAGTATTGTGCGAAGTGTATTCAAATCGAATTTTGGTCAATAGGAGGGCGCAAAAACAATTATCACTTCTTAGAAGTCAAAAATTCACGTCAAAAGCAATAAAATCGTGTCGGTGCCGTCGCAGTGGGAACGCTCGGTAACGAGCGTTCCCACTGTGACGGCGACGGCACGATTTTATTGATTTTGACGTGGATTTTTGACTTCTGAGAAGGGATAATTGTTTTTTTTGCGCTTTCGTACTGGTCAAAATTTGGTTTAGATGTGATACATTCGATCAATTCTTAATATGCATGCTAGATAGCTTTCTACGTTTATATATAAGTTAAGAATATTATCTCACATTCTGACGATAGACATAAAAATAAGCTCATTTGAAATAGAAATCGTTTAAGTGCGTAAAATTTATTAATTTTTAAAAATTCGTGATCAACTTTGTTTAGCTCAGTATAGACTAAGTAGCTACTAGCGTAAAACTACATAAACAAAAACCGTGTTTCTGGTCCACTAAAGCCGCCGCAGTGATTTTGAATATATCATACTTGCTAAAAATTATTTAAATAATTTTATAAGAATTACATTGTAACCAAAAGTGGATTCGCCAGACACAGACAATTTATATTCTGTAAACCGCCTGAAACTTGAATTATTGAACACTTCAGAAGGATCATCATATAAATTTGTACCATATAAATAGTAATATAATATTAAATGATCCGTTTATTACCACAATCCGAAACCGAGATCGAGTGATACTTTGCAGTATTGTTTCGGAAAAATGTTTTCCACGATTCGGCAATAAAAAGGCGCCGTTAAATTCGACATTTTATAGCCGAAATAGCGTTAAAATATCAATCCCAAGTATTGTTATACGTGCCGAAGGTAAAATCTCCCTTTTATTGACATTAAATCCGCGAAAGCTGTTTTCATCATTATCAGACATAAAATAAAAAGTAGGAGGTTAATGTACGTGTTGTGTTTTTCTCGAAGAGAGCGTTAAAAAGTTACTGGTAAGAAGCGTAAAAAAATTAACTGAAGCTTAAAATATATATATGTATATTTATTTACTTTTGGTGGTTTTAATATATTTTTAATGATTTTTTAAAGCGCGAGCTGGCGTTGATGTTGTGATTTTTTTCTGCTAACTTATAAACATATTTTCTCTAACTTTGTATTCTTCAAAATACACTATTTTAGAATTTTTTTTTACAAAATGGCGGCCAATGTAAAAATTAAAAGTGTCATAACTTTGCAAAATGAAATCCTACTGAAAAATGTCGCATTCAAAAAGTGTTTAGAAACTTAATTTGCATTTAAAAACAATTTTTAATTTGTTTTTTTTTAATAAAAACCAAGTTTTACGGTACATTGACCGGGCCCCCGAACGAGCTTTTGCGCGACTTGGCATATAGTTAACGCTCGTATTTGGTTCCTTTTAAAGATATAGACTTGAATTTTTAATGCGAAATAGAGCTTTCGAATATACTTACGATACTGTTAAAAAAAATTTAAATTAAAAAAAAAGTTATTTTTTTTTCAAAACACGTTTAGTGTTATGAGTCGATCGACCCACCATACATACGCTGATAAGACTTGCAATATAGTTAAGGTCAATGTGAGCTTATTTAAACATATTTAAAGTGCAATTTTTGTGACAGTATAGAATTCTTAAACACCCTGTGTATGTTCGTTAGCAAAATCCAATGTGTCAATTTTTTGCAAAATGGCGACAAGTATAAAAATTTAAGCACTCGTAACTCAGTAGGTTTAAATTTAAACAAGAAGATCGCTATACCTGAAACGTTTAGAAGCCTAAACTAAATCCAAATAAAATATAAAAAAAAAAAATTTTTGCTTCAAAACAAGCGATGTATAAGTTCGATCGGACCCCCATATGAGCCATTTTAAGACTTTCAGAAGAGTTAACGCTCTTAACTGCTTGGTTTTAAAGATTAAAAATTAATTTTTTAGTATCGTATAGAGCTACCGTGCACCCCTTATACGTTTTGTATGAAAAAAATATATAATTTTTTTTTACAAAATGGCAAAAACAGATTTTTCTGGTGAAAATGTGAATCAAAAGCAACTCGTTTTCAGCCCATTCACCGAATGAACCACGTACACGATGGTTAAACGGCTTTAATTCTTGCACGAGCTGAATCTTTTAAGCTTGTAAAGCAATGTCTTTTCGCAAATCTTTCATAAAGTGGATGGACACAGCTTCAATTGCTGTGCACGATGGCGAATCGACTCATTCTGGTCTTTCTTAAACACTACGCTCCACAGCAGAAACAACTGCTTCGGCGCGCAACGTACGACGTCTCTGCGGATGCGTATTATCAATTAAGTTATGCGTGGTACAAAAACGATCCATGATTATTCGAATTACTTGCTCAGATGGACGTTTATGTTAACCGTAAAATAAACGAAACGCACGATAAGTTTCGCGAATTGAGCCACGATTTTAGAAATAAATTTACATAATTTGAAAGTGTTGATCTGGCATAAAACTATTCATGGTGAAATGGCAAACCAAACTGAGCACAAATCTGTCAAATTATCTGTCGCTGGAAGAAATGTTGTCAATTCTAAAATCAAACCTCTAAAAAAACCACCAAATTTGAATTTGATTGAGCGATTCGAAATTTTGTAACTAAGTACTAATAAAATATAGAGTAAATGACAGTCGTTAAAAGTTCGCTTAACTTTTATGTACATAGTATAAGCCGATTGTAATCCACCTCAAAATAAAAGCTACATACTGTACTGTCACGTAAATAATCTCATACAAAACAATATGGATTAATCGCACTTTATAAATAATGGATGGATTTACTGTAGTATACGTAACATTGGCGAGTGTCTCGGTGAATGGGGATTCCTTTTCAAAAGTGTCTTCAAGCGTGAAGATGCGCCCTGTGTGTGTATGTGCTATATAGTATTGTAGATAGGCCCCGGGCAAAGGACTGGGCGATTCTTTTTCCGCAAGATTTACCGTCGGCGGCGCAAACTGTTTTAAAGTAAATGCAGATAAATCCCGAAACTTCTATCAAATTTGTCCGGCGCTGCTAGTATCGTCTCTAAATAGAGAGAGGGCTAACTTATGACCGGCAAACTACGCATGACGACTTGCTATATTTCTCGGAATAAACTTTGCCAATCTTTTTGGGCTGCACGGTTGGTCGCATGAAATATGTACGCCAGATTTAATCTAATAAGAAGTACTCTTTAAAGTAATTGAATTTGCTACAAGTTTTTTGATTTGATTTAATTATATTAAGTTCCTTGCTAATATATAAAAATACTTTATATCAGCGATTCCCAACCTGTGGTACACGTACCACCGGTGGTACGCGAGTGGATAGTTGGTGGTACGCGAAAAATAATCTGTGTATGTAAATAAAATGTGTATATTCTGCGAAACCTTATTCTTTGTCGTGAAATATCAGTAAACTAAACGTAATAATATTGTGTAAAGTGAGTCAAGATTTAAGCTTTAATTTTCTAGCAAAGCTATTTATTATAATAATAAAGACAAATTAAATGAGATGAGAGGATAATAAATTTATCGTAATACTATCGTAATAATATTTCTTATTGCATATATAATTAAACTACATGACATAATCGAATTGTATGCAAAAAAACCATATATAATTTACTAGAAATAGTTTTTCCAATACAGCGGTTCCCAACCTGTGGTACGTGTTCCACCGGTGGTACGCGAAAAATAATCAGTAATGGCGGACACAAAAAGTAAAAAAAAATCAGTCATAAAAATATCATTTAAACTATTGTATTTTTCTAAATGTAATTTTTCAGAAAAGTTCGATGACGATCATTAATGTTAATGATAAAATTGAAAGTATGATTAAGAAATTAGATTTTTGGAAACAGTGTATTGAAAACAATCAACCGGAAGTATTCGAAACTCTATATACTTTTTTGGTTGAAAATAAGGTTAGCTTGTCTCAAGATTTACGAAAACATATAATAGTTCATTTAACAGGATTATAATCGTCTTTCATGGAGTATTTTCCAAAACCCGAAAACAAAGATAATAATTGGATTTCAAACCCCTTCTTTGCAGAAAATTTAGAAAAAACTTCATCGTTATCAATAAAAGATAAAGAAAATTTAATAGACTTATCAAGTGACAAAACTATACAAGTAAAATTCGAACGAAACAATCTAATTAATTTTTGGTTAAACATCGATAAAGAATATGATGAGCTTCCTGAAAAAGCTCTAAAATTCTTATTACCGTTCACTAGTACGGAATTAGTAGAAAGAGCTTTTTATTCATAGTTTTTTTTAAAAAATAAGTATCGAAACAAATTGGACGCAGGTGTAGATTTAAAGGTTCTCACATTTTTTGAACCAAATTTCAAAAAATTATGTTCTTTGAAACAAGCACAAGGATCTCATTAAATTTATTTTGCTTATATTATTGTTCTTATATTTTCGTAAAATTTGTTTAAAAATTAAACTTATAACTATATAACAATGTATTATAATCTTAAGCTACACTTTTATTAACAACTATTATTTTCGATAATAAATAGAAAATTTCGGTAGTAAAAATATTTTTAAATACAATTTCATTAGTATTATTATATATAAAACAAAAATTTTGGCTGAAGCGCTGCTGTAAATTTGTAAAAATTAGAGTGTAAATTATCTCGTTTTAATCAGAAAAATTTTTACGTTTACCGTGTTTAATTAATTTTATATACATATATTTTCTATTAATATCGGTAATTTTTGGAAAAAAATTGCCTGCGGCGCATTTAATTTTTTTTATACAGGTAATTTAATTTAATTCCATGTAATTTTTTTTAATAAAAATTAGTTGTTAAAAAAATAATTCTTTAAATGTCCTAGTTTTTAATTTCGACAAGAAATAAGTTTCGGCACCTTTTATTTAAAAAAAAAACATTGTGGTATGTAAAGTTCAAATGTCTCATTTTTATCAGAAAAAATAAAATCTTTGGTATTTTTTTTAAACTTAAAAAAATTGAGTTCTGGGATATATAGTCACATTATAAAATTTATAATGCAAATAGAATAACAAATTTCTCGAAATACAATAATTTTTACGAAGTGGTACAATTAAGCGTGATGTACTACCAAGTGGTATACGAGACAAAAAAGGTTGGAAACGCTGCTCTATATAAAAATACCTTAAGGCTGTCTGCGATCGACATTTATTCCCTTATTAAGAAATAATAGTTCGAATGTGCACAGCGATTTAATGAGTTACTCGTTGAAAGAGATTTAACGATAAAATCACTGTTTTGATCGACGGAATAGAGCAGGTAATAAGTCTCGCAATTCTCGCAATTCTATGTTATTTTGTCTGTGGTCCAAATACGCGTTAAAAGCGCGATAAACAAAATGCCATTAGTCTGTATGGCCCGCAAATGAAGGATTAGATTAAACCAATCCAATTGCCGTTCGGAACGTCTACATAACTATATGATTCTATTAAATTTAATGACAGCTTTAAATTATCAAGCAAATAAACTATGCTAAAATGTAAAATAAAATAAAATAAATAAATTGTAATATATATTATTACACAAAGGTGAAATCACTGAAGAGAAAAATAAATAAACATTATGTTAAAAGCACTTTTCGCACTTCGGTCAACAAACAAGTTCACACACCATTTTCGCCAGTTCGGCCACTATCGAGTTATGTAAAATCGTTGAAGAGTGCACTCGAGTGAAAATGCAATAGTGCAGTGATACATCTATCTCACGGTCAATCCTTATATCACGCCGAGACTATTACTCAATACGTCAGATGCAGCTATAAATCCACTCGCCCAGGAGTTGCCAAGGAAATGGGATAGTGGAATAACTTTATCCTTGCGCTCGACCACTCCGATGCAGATTCATTGCGACCAAATTGCAGCAGAATTTTTTTCATTCAAGCGGGCTTTTGTTATCATGATAACACGTATTTTCTCATATCTGCCTTGCTCCGAACGATTCTTCCACTTCTCTTAACTTGTCTCTTCGTGATATTATCGCAACTAACCTCGAATATATATGCATATATGCATATGTGAAAAAAAGAGAAAAAATCGGATGCAAGGTATTCTTTTAAGGGCAAAATAGTAAACTGGCGGTATGCTATCACTGTTTTCAAAATAAAATTAATTCATCTAAAAAACAGGGTAGAATTTTAGTTTTATATATTAATTTAAATTCTACCGCCACAAATCTTTAAATATTTTGCCATTCATAATCTCTCTAAATGGTCACTTATAAGCAATTATATTAACAATTTTTTAATACAATACATATGCAGAGTATTGAGCAGACGAACGCCATTTGCCAGAGAAGAGTTCGCAAGTGCTTCAGTTCTAGACTTTACAGGAAAGAACAGTGGACGCGAGCGAGAACTATAACTACCTTCCGAAGCACACATTTGGAGCTGCTCAAGCACCGAAGAATTGTCTACGATGAATCTGAGCAATTTTTAGAAGTGTTTAATTATATTAACACTTCTACGAATTGACAAAGAAACGTGTTCCAGCGCTCCCAGAATAAAATCACTGGGAAACAAGAACAGATAATACTCGTACTTCTTCAAGTAAAAATATCGAAGGAGTTTACACTGTACCTTTTCCAGCTTTAATTCATTACAATAACTCATTACGCCTGGAATCCAAATAATAGAGCTAGTTTCTAGTGTGCTGCGGACCAGAGCATCATAAAGAGTGCGCAATATTAAAGTATTTTTAAAGTAGCGCGCATTTCTTAAGATAAAATATATATATGTATTACGATATGATATTTTTAAAAATATTTTCGGGATATATTAGAGCATTGATTGGATTAATTTGAGATAAGTTGGAGGTACGCCGGTACACTATCAATATATATTGAAAAGGGATCCCGTGCTATTGCCAAATTTGTTTCAATTTTTCAGAAGTTGCCAAAACTTTGTAAAAAATCGTCATTCAAAGCGTTGATTTATATTATTATTTATATTCTGGTATCTTCAGAAACTTTATTATTGGAAAGTTGTCTACCATTTTAATCAATAAATGTTTAAGGAGCAACTTTAGTTTTCTTTGAAATCCATTCAAACTTATAATAAGTGTTGAGTATCAATTTTTCCATTGTAATACGGAGTTGAAAGTATTTTATTACGATATCCAGAATAAATGCAAAATCACAAAGCCAGTTATTATCAGATAATTCTGGAAAGTCCATATATTTTTGATTATTAAAAATATAATATTATTATATCATCTTTTAGATCTCATACTCGCCGAAGGAATTTTCCCAAGCTAAACCATAGAATTTGACTATGATATGGAATATCTGAATACTCAGATTCAATATCTTGAAAAAAAACTAACGAATTGTCTGTTTCAGGTCACTGAATGGTAAATAAATACGTTTTTTAAAAATAAAAGCATAGTCGCACGGATGTTTATTAGAGCCTTCATACATTATATATTTAACTTTTTTTTTAGGCGTTAAAATGCAAAAAAATAAAATAAAAATATGATTATAGCTTGCGAGCCGTATGTGGCTCGCGGGCCGTATGCGTAATTTGGCCAGAGAGTTTTTTTTTTTGCTTTTCTTTCAGGGAAAATGTGAGAATCAGGGATTTAATTTTTAAGAGTAAGTCAGCTGTAATTCTTTTTTATTATTTTGATTTTAACAAGATTCATAGTAATTCATTAAATAACATGCATTTTTCTAGCCAAATTCAAAGGAGGAAAATGCCATCATCTGCTCTTGCAAATGATGTTCCTGGTTTTATTAATAAAGTCAACAAGTAAAGCAATATGTGGCGTAGCAAAGTAAATAAAAATTAATCTACCAATATTTTTTGCCATCTGGCAATACTACAAAAAATATTGAACACGAAATTGCGATAGAGCAAACATGTACTGAAATTATTGAGATACTACATATATTAAGCTCATGATGTTCTATCAAGTTATATAGTTAATGTTCTACCGTGTGGCAATACCACAAAAAACATTGGATGTAAAGTTGCGATGGAGCGAACACGTGACAACTAAACGTTATGAGCTAAATTGTAATGTAGCTGTTAATATATTCAACTTATAATGTAACAACAAGTTATGAGACTTATCTGGAGTATATTATTCAATAAAAAAATCACTTTTCTTATTCAAAGAAATTTTCACTATTTTTTGCTTTTTAACTTTAGACGGAATATTTGCTTTCGTCACATACATCCATACATACGCACACCGTAAGTTTCATTCGTGTTATTTCACGCACCATAAATGCTTCCGCGTCTATTATGTTGTATTATACAATTGCTCTGCATACCTAGTGAGAGGTATGTGTATTATACCTAGTACGCATACATACGTACTGCACACACGTTCGAACGGCGTTTTCTTCGGCAACTATCCCTTTTGTTTTATATTCATTCAAACTACCATATTTCACAGTCGCTGCCAAACTTTGCCCCGTACCATAAATCCACCCCCACCGCCCGCAGTTTCCATCCCCTCTCCGAAGCCTGCGTCGTTTTAATAATCTGACAAAATGTTCGCCCGGGTAACACACGAAGAGACGTTCGAAATTAAGTGAGAACATAATGAGATTATGCACTGCTCGGATTTCAATTATAAATCTGGCAGAATTCTGCGAGGCGCGTTCGCCCGCTTATTTGATTATTTCGAGTTCGAGACTTTGATTAAGTCGGAATCGGGGCGAAAACTCGCGAGGGGCGCGCTTAAAAGTAGCCCACTAGAGGCAAAGCAAAACACTATGATGTAAAAGTCGTACTAATGCTGTGATAAGTGTATAGGATTTAAGGATGCCAATACCGGTATTGAGGCAAAAAATTTTCGGTACTACCGGTAGTAAAAAATGAAATACTGGTAGTACCAAAATTTTTTTTTAATTTTTGTTTTAAAATCCGCATATAATATTTGTTGAAAACGATGTACTCATGGCATAGAACTACGAAACTGATGATGCTGTTATTGCTTGAAAGCAAAAGTGTAAAATAAAATACTGCTAGTAGTTTTGTCGGGGTAGGATATCAAAACAGAATAATATTATACATTTTAGTGCAAGTGAGCCGAAATATCGGCCCATCCTACCTATACAAAAAATCCCAACAACTGATATTTCGGTGTAAATTTTTAAAATTTAATGAAACATGTTCGATACTTTTGTATATGCGTGACGTGTGTAACAGAGAAATGACCGCGCCCTTTTTATAATAGTGATGGCTGGCGAAGTGAAAACAAAAGCACTTTACTATTTGTACATTTTTATCCCATTCAGACATATTTTTACCAAAATAATCAACGGAATATGCTTCACTTAACAATGGTGTAAAATATTAGTCATAAGTAAGTCTTAATAATTATATTTAAATAAAAATAAATTTGAAAAAACTGCACGAAATTAATTAATTTATTTAAATTAAATTAAGACCATCTTAATTTAATAGGTTACCCCAATGTGTCACGATGGTCGAAAACACTGTCTTTTTTTAAATAATACACAAAAAATAATGCATATTATAAGAAGCAGACAAAAAACATATATATTAAATTTAAACGATATGAAACGGACAAGCATTAAGGAGCCGGATGGCGACAGCCATAGGCGAGTCGGCATGTGCAGAAGTCTTAGCCCCAATGGCCATCAAATGGCTAAATAATGGAAGCCAAAACTGGAATGCCTCGATTGTCACAGTTTTGGGCAAAGATAGAAGGTTAGTAAAAGCGGAACGAGCGAGACGAAACCATTATTGTTGGTCCAACAAAACTTGCCAAAAGTGATTAAAGACATATCTATGGATAATTATTTCAAACAATTTAGCAGGAGCTCACAACTGTGACTCGTCTATAGTTCTTTATACACAATTTGTCACCCTATTTATGAGTGGGGTGACTTTTGTGCAATTCCATAGATCAGGAAATGATGACCTCTTGAGAATTAGATCAAAAATACGTTTTATAGGAGCAGAAAAAAACCAGGAATCAAATCAGGCCCAGAAAAACGTCTTCAATTTATTAAATATGTATTTATATCTGAGCGATCAGTTTCTTTGATAGTCAGTACTGAAGATCAAGAACAAGAAGAGGGAAGCAGCTGAGCAGCGCAAAACCATCAGCAATATTTAGTGAATCGTCTTTTATAACCAGTCTCGTCAGCGTTATACACTTGATCAGGGTTGTATCTACCGTATTCAATAATTTTAGCGAACTTCCCTAGAAATAGTTTGTCTTTTTATTCATCTGCTGGTGCAGTCTAAGCTCTAATCTTTAAATTGTAAAAGAAACTCCCTTTAAGAAATCCAGTCAGCCATCCTTTGATACCCAAAAATTTATAGTAAATTTTTTTATCAGACCGGGGATGTGAAGTAGATGGAACCAATTGTCTTATTTGCTCATAAAACTCAAGAGTTTAAAAATTGAATGACTACTTATAGGATTTTTTTAGTTAGATCTTCAATCAAAATTACGAGCGCTCGTTCCGTTTTTTCTAATAAATCATCTCTACAGTATGATGATAATTTGGAACTGAGTTTTGTTTTTAAAATGCTTCTTAATATATAAACCGTAGGCATAAAAAGAGACGCGAGTGTATTTATGTATTTTATATAATATTTATAACTCAAATTAAATTAGCGTAAGTAGAAATAAATAAGTAAACGAGAGATACATTTTTATCATATCAAAATAAATATTATTTTGATATTCTAAAATTAATAATAAATTTACCATAATTAAAATAAAAAAATTACACCTCAATCACAAAAATATCACAATCATCAATCATATAAAAAAAAATTGACACCCGAATTGTTAAAAATATTTTTTTTTATAATTATTAAAAGTGTTTTAATTAAAATTAAGTGAGAAAAAAACCCGCAAAAACTGTATTATTAAAATTTATATAATTGTTTATATTAAAAAAAAAAATATTACACACAGAGGCTAATTACCACTGAACGATTCGAAGTCTAATAGTGGCAATAAGCGAAGGCGACGCCGAAGGTTGAAAAGAGCTAAAGTGAGAGTGTGGCACTCATGACTTTCTCAACTTTTAATTGGTAATTTATCTTCGGAAACAAAGTTCCGTCCGTTGTTTGAGATAGCAGGTGTGAAAACCGAGAATGGACCTTTCACACACACCGAAAGATATCCTATCAGCCGCCCCAGAAAGTAATGCTATAATGAGCGTTTATTTTCAAATTTCGTGAAAAAACGCCCTCCGATGAATTTTGCCAAATCGCCATAAATTAGGCGACCCGCATGAAACGTCACGTACCCGATTTATGAACGTCGTTTTACGACAAATCAAACATGGGTAAACATCCACAAAGTTGGATAGTAGTGTTCGATCCTGTGACACGTAGGAGATATTCACTAGGGATGTTTTGGAAGAAGGGTTTTATTTTTAACCAATAATTTAAGAAAAAACTAAGAAATAATATGTATACACAAGAGAGTAAATGAAATTTATTTATTGAACATTAAAAACTATTCAATAATAATATAAATATAATTTTAATAAATTTATAATGTTACAAATATTTTATTTAAGGAATCCAAAAAAAGTGAAAATTAACACGTAGAAAACTAGGCTAGATAATTAAAAAATGATTTAGTTTTCAAGACTAAGGCAAACAATTTGAACTTAAGAAAACTGCGCAATATACTTTTATTGAATTTTAGTTGCTAATTAATAGATAGCAGCTAAAATTTGGGCAATATATCATAAATACGCCATTACAGTGTTTCAAGTTTTGCGATGAAAAGTAGCAGTGTTGTCTCAAGGCTAAAGGTTTGAATTTTGATTAAATTGTCGTAACTGTATATATCGTATTTTATTAAACTTTAAGGTGGATGATTTTAACAGACAAGGGCAAAACCGACCCATGGTTGTAGCGCCGTGGGGATAGAGAAGATTTACAATAAATACAATACCTCTATATCGGATATGTAACTATTAAGGTTCACTATTTTTTGTTGTAAAAACATAAATTAAAGTGATGTTGTAAGTTTCAAGTGTTTTTTTCCAAAGGGTACGTATTTAAATTAAAATTCCACCAATTTACTAGCATCAAATCAGGTAAAATGCTTAAAAGTTATACGAATTACAGCCGCCATATGAAATCAATTTTTTAAAATTATATTCTTACAGGTCCGAGTTTTAAGATCTATTGTATATTAGATTTTATAAATATTTGTATTAAATCTTATTATTCTATATATTTTTAAGAATCTAACTGCTATCAATATTTTATTTTACATTGTATTAACATTATTTTTATCTTTGTTAGTGATAATATGGACGTATTTTATTTATTTTATTTTATTTTTAATAAAAAATTGTAATAAAAAGAATATAGAAAAGAGAAAATAAATATGTTATAGTCACCTCATTACCAGCACTTACGTATATCCAAAATTAATCAATGATAAAAATTACGAAGTAAGCAGCTTGGAACGCCAACGGACTAGGACATAAAAGCCAAGAACTTAAAATATTCTTACTAGACAACAATATAGAAATAACGTTGATCTCTGAAACACATCGCACAAAAAAAGCAATGTACAAATTTGTAATAATATTATTTATCATACTAAACACCCAAATGGTACAGTGCATGGAGAGCTATAATAATTTAATCCTTTTTTAAATATTACGAAAAATATTACTAGATATATCTCTAGTCTTTGATTAATTATTTCATCTTAGACTATTATATAAAATGAAAAATATGCTTCTATACAACATTTATTTAACAATTAAACCTTACTTTAAAGATAGGAAATTTCAAATTAAAATCGAAAAATAGTACACAAAGTTATATGAAATATCTTCGAGCGTTTCTCAATGAGCTTTCTAGGAACAACTTTATACTTGTTAGAATTATTCGATATCCTTCCTTAAATTAACTCTACAAGAATTGCAACATTTGCTGATCACCAGGGGCGTAGCTATGGGGGGGCGGAGGGGGTGGGCCGCCCCGGGCGGCACTTGCATGGGGGCGGCATATTCGTGATGGAATCTTCTAGTGTGGTTCTTAACCCTGAATTAACTAAAATTTATATAAATCTACGAATATCAAGAGCTTAACAATAATCTATTTATTATTTTAAGAAATGCTGATTTTATGATCCTACAAAAAAATGTATGGGGAGGGGGCGGCAATTTTAATGATTGCCCCGGGCGGCACATACCCTAGCTACGCCACTGCTGATCACACTACAATATTAGGGTCTGACACAAACCTAAATATGGCATAACATATACTGCAAAATATATATTTAAAGTGCTAGCTTGGTTCTACTACTAGATACTTGTCCTGCTGTATTCCTGAATGAGCAATGATAACCACAGATAAGAAAATATCTGGGAATACATTTGTTTATAAAAATAGTATGGAAAATCTACATTTGGTAAAAAATAAAACCATTGGTACTACAGCTTTGAAAATTAAATTGGCTTACCAGATCAAACTCTAGCCTATTAATAATTAACTAAATTATAATATATAAATCGTTATTAAAATTATTATATTGTTATGGTGTTCAAAGTTGGGGTAGGACTCCATATCTTATATTAAAATTTTCCAGAGATTCTAATACAAACTTATCAGACTGATGGTTGGTGTGATGGTGTGAAATAAACAATTAAAAAATTAATAAAAAATACTTAGGACAGACTTATGGATCATCATAATGTACTGTCGAGTGGACTAATAAAATACAACAATAAGTGAAAGTAGACTTAATAGTGTAAATATGTTAAAACACTAACATAATTATAAAATATGCTGTCGGTCTCTCACTATCGTGAGGTACCACAGCTAGCGAGTGTGTGTAAATTCCCGACCCTAAACTTTTTGGGTTTTAAAAGATGTAGTGGTTTTTATCAGCTCATTTAGAGCAGGTTGTGAGAAAAGAGGCAAGTATTTCTGATTAACAGGACCGATTCTAAAAATTACTATTATAAAATATTTTTTTTTACTAAAAAACATAATATATTATTGATTTTAATAATGTTTAATAATGATCGGGCAACACGGTAAACTTATTATAAAAGTTATAAAATATTATTTTTGTGATCTCATTTAAACAGTTTTTTTAAATTATTATATGAGTTACGTCAATGTGAGCCTACCAAACTATTCAGTCGTTCAACGCGAATTACAAAAGTTGACAAGTTAAATATTACACAAGGTGTAACGCCTTCACATCAGTTGAAAATTACAGAGGGCGTCAAGAGACCTTAAGCTAAACGCCTCGCACACTTTCTCCTCTTGTGCGCCCTTTTGATCTGATGAAAATTGTTGAGCGCTGAAAGAACGCGCGATGAATTATTCTCACTCTCATACCTATGTATAGTTTATGTATATGTTATATTATATACATGCGACAGGCTTTAGGTTAATCCGCCTGTCTAGTGTGCTTTACGCTTAGGCTCGTTTGTACCGCCTATCGCGAACGCGAAACGTCTCGCCTCCTAATACGCATGTCACAAGTCTAAACTGAGACCAAAACTGAGCGATTACTCTGCAGCGGGACGTTTAAAGGGTTAAAATGTAACGTGATGGGTGGATTACTTGTCTGCTTGTATGTGCTCGAGGTTTCTAAACTTTTTCACCAAACGACTCACGCGATCCAGCCGGTTTACTTATTACTATTTTTGATTTATCTTCTTAACAACAAGTTAGTGATACTGTTTTTTGTGAGGGGTATCAGATTCAGACGTACGGTTTTTTATGATGATGTTTTCCGTTATTTATTAGGCAAAAATACTGCTCAACAGAGTTCATTCCCTATGAACTTTAACAAAAATCATTCCATTGATCTGTTAGCAGTCCTCGGTGACCTCACAGTTGCTTCTGTTATGAACTTTACCGATGTTGTAAATATGAAATTTATGACGAGCAAGGCTTAGCCATGAAAAACAAAACCATTGACGACTGTACAAAAACAGTTTCACATTGGTCATCCGCTTTTAACTGATAAGCGCCGAGAAATGAAGATTACAATGGTCCTTTAAACGCATTTATTTTGTTTCAAAATGCGAGACAATGACACGATTCTTCTCAAGAAAAATGCTTATACGCATTCTAAAAACATTTCTGAAGAGAATGTTTTTCAGACGTATCTACTATGACCGAAATTCGTAGAATTTCTTCGTTGAATGAAACAAAATATTGTAAAGGTCAAATCTGCACAATACAAGCGCATATACAGTTTTATTTATATATATATTAAATTTGTTCCAAAGATTATTAGCTATTCTATAAACAATAAATTCGATAAAATTATGTACTGAAAATTGTGATTTAAAAAATCTAAAAAAATAAATAATTTTAGCAATTTTCTTTTGACACCCTTATTGATAAAATTGATAAAATTCAATTTAAAGATTATAAAAATAATTAAAGCAAAACGATTTTTTTTTCACTAATTGGTATAAATTAAAAACCGAGCAAAAAATACGAATATATTTAAATATTCGAATCAATTTTAAATTCAATATTCGAATAGTTGAAAACTACGAATTATTGAGAACCCAAGTCATATGCTTGACCTCATATCTGGAAATTCATCTACCCCCCTAATATTGTATAACAAAATATTATTATTGAAAAATATATCACATCTATTATATTTTTTGTTACTTATGCCTGCAATTATTATTTATAAAAAAATGACATTCGATAAATCACACTCGGCCAATGATGTATTGGCGAATCTTTCGCATTATTTGTGAAATATCCGTTGAAAAATTGTCGCCATCAATCATTAAAGGAGGCAACAATGATCGGGGGTGGTTCGTTATATATACATACACAGATGTTTTTGTTATTTTCAGCCTCACAGTTTAAACCGTATTTGTTTTAAAATATATTTATTATCGAAAAGCAAACCGAGGTAACAGTGGCGACAGGGAAAAGGCGTGGCTTTTGGTGAGTATTTACCCTTTTTATCGGTTCGATCCTTGCCAAAATAGCCGATAAGTCAAATTTCCTGAATAGGATTGGTTAAAAAAAGTCAATAGTCTCATTAGCGGTGTTTTTTTATCCAATATATAGATATATATTTTAGATGAGAATATTGATACTATTCTCACAGTAATTCATGGCCTGACATTGTAAAATGTTATTATAGTGAATAATAAAAGCGTTAAATTAACATGGATATAAAATTACGGTATTAACACCTAAATTAATCAAGTTTGTTTATTGCAAAAAACAGTTCTTTGTGTGTTAAGCAAAAACATGTTTAACATTTGAAGAACACTTGGTATATTAAGTATAATAAGAAATATTTAAAATACAGCTTAAAAGAGACATAAAGACTGATTAATTTTTGTTTCTCAGATTTACACATAATAGAAGCTGCTTTTGGCTTTTAAAGCAGGACACTAAAGCAGTAAAAAATAAATAAAAAATAAACTGATCATTAAGAAAACTAAGCGCTCAGATCTTAAAAACAGCTTTGAGAAGTTGAAAACGGGAGTTCTTCCGGGCCTGATTTGGTTCCCAATTGGAATTGCCAAACTTGCCACATATTTTTCAATTATGAATAATAATGAAATGGATAGCTCTCGAACTGACTGTGTTAACGCAAATTTAGTATAGATACGTCTTTAATTATTTTCGGAAAGTTTTATTAGACCAACAGCATGGGCTTTGTTCCGCCCGTTCCACTGTTACAAACATTCTATCTTCCACCAAAACAGTGACAGGATTTCAAATAAGCGTCGTTTATACGGATTTTGAGAAGGCCTTCGACACGGTTAGTCATGAGTTATTATTAAAAAAAATGATCTGGTTCAAAAAATAATGTATTTTTGGAAGCAATGATTTATTTAATAAAGTTTTTTTGTATTTGTTTTGTAAAATATTTTTTTTCACCTAAACACTGTTGTAGGGATCTAAATCGCGGATGGTTGTTTCGAGCAATGTCTGAAAAATTCGATGGGTGAAAAAGGAGTTCCATAGAAAATCCATTGATTTTTTTTCGTCTTTCACAAGAGAGAGCGTTGTGTTGATGTAAATTACCCTTTTTTGATCTATAGGGAATTTAATTTAATGATTGGCAACGCAAAGTATTCCATATTGTGCAAATTAACATATTTTATATTTTTTTAAAAGTCTGTGAACTAACGTAGGTGAAACTCAGAGCTTTTGTGATAGCTTCTATATCGTTAATTTCAGACCTGCTTTGATGGCAGCCCTAATATCGTCACTAACAACCTATAAGACTTAAAAATTGTTATTATTTTGATTTGTGATTTTTACTATGATCCTTAAAAAAAGGATGAAAGAGAAAAAACATTGTTTGAAGATCATCTTTTTCAACCTTCTTGCGAAGATGAATAAGATACCAATGATCACAGTGATTCTAAAGAAGTTTTTAAGCCAGAAGCCCTGATAAGTGCAAGACCGCGTGTCATGCGTTTATCAATCTTCAAAGATTATTCAGAAGAAGATATCTCCGATGTGACATTGGATTAGTTAGAATATGTCTTTCCAGGAAGTTAAAACAGTTCATGATTCGAACCAGACAATATCAGAGGATATCATCAATATACCGTAAATACGTAATTTCGGGGCACCCGTAAAAATGGAGAATGTTATAGTCATGGAATTAAAAAATAAATAGCTTTACTATTAATTATGGCAAAAATCTGTCTGTCTGTTACATTGTGCAAATATGAAACAAAATGACGTGCGACTATCACCGCGTATATTGACCGTAAAGTGTTAAAAAAATATTTAAATACATTTTAATTTTTTTGGTACGCGAATCACAGTTTTATGATAACTGATTTAATTATTAAGAATATATTATATATAGGATATATTCATAGAAAAAAATATGTAATCACTGCCTTGAAACGAAATTTTTTTACCTGAGTTTTGCGCCTCTGGAATTTTGAATATCGATTTTTACATTTATTTAAGTTAATATAATATTAATAACAGCTTTAGCTAGAGCACTAAATTAATACGTTACGATAAATATAAGATTTTTTTTATGAAGTTGAAATGTGGTAAAGCTCAAATTTGTGCACACGGTATTCAATGTGTTAATTATTTGTATTATTTTAATTTTAATACTATGTATCATTTTTATTATTATTTTTTATGTATTATAATAATACAATGTAATGTTTTTTAAATGGTGACGCATTGGGGCCGTCTATTTGGTTACAATGATTTTAATTCAATTAAAATAAATAAATATTGACTTGATAAACAATAAGGATTTATATGAAAATAAACGTGTCGTTTGTTGCATTGCCAAAACCCAATTCGTTATTGCATTGCGTATTCTAAAACGTCTCATATCATCGCAAATGTCTGCTCTATCCTTCCGGGAAAAAAATATATATTTCGAATTGCCCTCAAGACAAAAAAGTGTCTACTTTTGCTTCTTTCACCTTTCGCCACATGGGGACGGAATAAATTTGTTGAAATTCCGTGGAGGGCTCGAACCTGGGTAAATGTATTCGGGACCCTTCGAGCCCCGCTGTACCCATCCTCGGAGCTGTGGGACCCCTGAGTGTGTAAATATGTTAATTTTATATTCGGTACCTTTTTTCTCCGTCCACGGATGTATTGTATTAATTAAATTGTTCGAAAATTCATTCAGGTTAATCGAGCCGAAAAGCAAAACCAGAGATTAACACATTCTATTCGGAAAAATCTAGTTGACCAGAAGAAAAATAATATATAAGAAATCTTTCATAAGAACACATATATCCAATGGCATAGATATTTTAAAAATGAGTGAGAATATGTATATATGTATTGGAAATAGTTTGCTAAAAAAAGATGCTCGTTTATAACAGTTAACTAAAAACTCCACAGTAAAAAAAGCCTTTACTTAAAAATATTCCATTATGGAAGATAATGCATCGCAACACATTATCTCCACGCAATTATCAGGCAATCTTTCCCGACCAAAGAGTGGGTTTATTCGGAATTAAGATGTTCATCGGTATGGTGGAACTCTGCCAAGCAATCCGCCAGTTATGATCGAGTATTTTTTTCTTTTCTCCTTCGCCTTACTGCTTCCGGATCTTCCGGAAGTTGGTTGGTTGTCATCTTGTGTGAAAGCTCCCACGCATATTATACCCATTAGTCACTTTGGGCAATGGCGTAACTCAAAAAGCCTCAATGGGAAACTATCTCGTCTCGTCTCTCCAGCACCAAGAGTTACCGTTATTTATAGGACTTGTGCGAATAGTTTCGGCGCTATCTCGCCAGAATTTAAGGTGGTATCATTTTTGGAGGGACCCCGCGAAAAACACAGTAGACACATACATACATATGTATATAGTATAATATTAATCTTGCGAGAAAAGTTCTTGCGCCCTGGCCGCATTCCAACCGACGGATGCTGGAAATTTCTCACACGTTATTTCCCATTGTGGGGTCGTTTATCATAATTTGGTAATTAAATTAATCGAATCAGTGATTCTCGACCGTATATCATCCTGAAGCATAAATTATTTTTATAATAATGCGACCCTTATTATTAAAAAAAATATTTATAAAAATGTGATCCATTCATGATACATAATATATGTGAATTTGTAACATTTTTTTTATAAAATACAACTAATAGAATTTGTAAGAAAATGTTCACGTTATTTTTTGTGCCAACAATCAAGATCGTCACATATAATTTGTATATGTTAGTTATACGTTATTGAAGCAGAGGATGCGAAGAGAGAAGCGGTGGCTTTTGCAATCTTTGATGGCTTAAAGTTTGTTACAAGCCCGCGTTTTATTTATTTCACATAATGAGATTTTGAGTAATCGGAGCGCGCCTGGAACCGTTTACTCCCAACCCCTTTCAGTCCACCTTCTGTTTTCAATGCCGGGAGAGCATAAAAAGTAATCGCAAATTTATTTATTTATTTATTAAAATTATAACCATCGTGACCTGACAGTCAAAAGTACAAATACATCATAATACATACAAATATACAGCATGCATACATACAACTTCACATACGCACAATCTTACACACACTTAAAGCATATAAGTAAAAACACAAAAAACAAGACAAAAGAACAGACACAAATCACCTCAACAGGTGTGAATTGTCCCATACGAACTGAACCAAAACTCCATATGTGCAAGAGAAAATGTCAATATTTCTATGGACAGAATTGAGCAGATGAATAGCCTTAGCCAGAGAAGAGTTGGCAAGTGCTCCAGTTCTAGACTTTACAGGTAAGAATAGTGGACGCGACCGAGAACTATAACCACCTTCAGGAGCCCACATTTGAAGCTGCTCGAGCACTGAAGGATTGTCTACGATGCCCTTGAGCAATTTCCAGAAGTGTTTAATTACATAAACACTTCTGCGAGTCGACAAAGAAACGTATCCCAGGGCTCCCAAAATAAAAGCACTGGGAAACAAGAACGGATAATACCCGTATTCCTTCAAGTATAAATATCGAAGAAATTTACGTTGTACTTTTTCCAGCTTCAATTCATTACATTGATTCATTACGCCTGGGATCCAAATGATGGAGCTAGTTTCTAGTATGCCGCGGACTAGAGTATCATAAAGAGTGCGCAATACTAAAGTATTCCTGAAGTAACGCGCATTTCTCAAGATAAAACCGAGCATATTTAAGGATTTGCTATGAGTCTCTGCAATGTGCTGGCTAAATTTCCAACGTTCTTCGAAAGTCACTCCTAAATCCTTAGTTGAAGAAAACCTTTCCAGAAAATATCCGCCTAGATGGTATGAATATTTTGCCGGCGTTAACGACCTTGAAAATGAAATTGTGTGACATTTCTTTACACTGAAAGGCAATTGGTTATAGCAAGCCCATTTCCATATAGAGTTGAGATCCTCCTGTAGGTCAAGGGAATCAGAAATCGAATGCATTTTCTTGTAAATTTTCAAGTCATCTGCATATAATAAAAAATCTGAATGCTCTATTGCTGTTTCTATGTCATTAATGAACAATAAAAACAACAATGGACCCAAATTGGATCCTTGAGGTACTCCAGTAGGGGTCTTATATCGTTCTGAAAAAGAGTTATTATACTTGACGAATTGATATCTATTGGTCAAGTAATTTGAGAATAGATTTATGAGATCTTCAGAAAACCCGAAATTAGATACCTTACAATTAGATACAAGTAAAGCATGGTTCACTTTATCAAATGCTTTTTCAAAATCTGTGTATATGACGTCCACTTGTACACCAGAGTCCAATGATTTTGAAACATAGTTAGACAAAACCATTAGATTAGTGACAGTGGATCAAGATTTACGGAAACCATGTTGTTGGTCGAGAAGCATACACCTGCAATGATTAAAAATGTATTTATGCA
Organism: Plectrocnemia conspersa; assembly: GCF_051122295.1. Classification (NCBI taxonomy): domain Eukaryota; kingdom Metazoa; phylum Arthropoda; class Insecta; order Trichoptera; family Polycentropodidae; genus Plectrocnemia; species Plectrocnemia conspersa. The sequence continues at coordinate 6,308,828 of NW_028277172.1, forward strand.
AAACAATTTCAAATAATTTTGCAGGTGATGAGATCAAAGCTATTGGCCTGTAATTGTCAATCTGAGATTTGGGACCCTTTTTATGAATCGGAGTGACTTTTGAACATTTCCACAATTCTGGAAAACAAGAGGATTTCAAAATTAAATTAAATATAAATTTTAGAGGCTGTAAAATACCAGACTTGCATCCTTTCAGAATGTAGACTGGAATAAAATCTGGTCTCGAGGTAAAAATGGACTTTAGTCTGCTAAATCCATATTCTATATCAACCAAATTAAAGGTTTTGATTGATAACAAAGATGACCATGAACGATGAGTCTCATCGTAATTAGAATTAAAATATAAATTTGACCCATCATTATGGTATAAGGTTTAAAAATACCTAGCAAATCCATCTGCAATCTCTTCAGAACCTTCAAAATTGATGTTGTTCCAACTCATCGATGACAGTAAGGATTGGCCATTGCGTTTTGAGTTAACGAATTTCCAAAATTTTTTCGGATCTAAAATTATCGACTTTTCACAGTCTCCAATAAAGTTCCGATGACAATCGCAAATCATCAATTTTGCACGCGATCGCAGAGTACGAAATTCTTCATAGAAGAGAGAATTTCGTGTTCGTTTCCAGATTTTATGTATGACATGTTTCTTTCTAAGAATTGTAATTACCTCATTCGAGAACCATATTGGATAAATTCTATTATTCGTTGTATATCTTCTGGAAAAACATTCATCAAAAATACCATAAATTAATTTATAAAAAACATCAAGAGCAGAACTTCAATTGTTTGATACAATTGTGTCCAATCCGTACGAGACAGCAAACCATTGAGGTGGTCAAAATCCACTTCCCTAAACTTCCATCCATACAGTATATTCTTACATACTTTTTCATTTATAAATGGACGTGAATTTGGCTGTTTGAACCTAATGCCAACTGCGAGTGCCGGATGATAATTATCCTCTTTAACGAGGACATAATTACTTCTCGTGACGTCATCGCAATTAGCATATATGTTCGTTAAAATTACATCAAGTTTTTTATTATAAATATTATTGACACAATTAATATCGGATAAATTAAATAATGAACTGGTGAAATCAAACTGGTGTAATACCAGTATTGGGGCAAAAAACGACACTTGGTAATACCGGTATTACAAAATAACATACCGGGAGTACAGAAAAAATTATATTTGCTGAAAAATATATCTCCATGATTTCAAATTTGTTATCGGCGTAGAATACTAATGTAAAAAATATTATGCAGTATTTACTTATTTACATATTTACGTATTATATAATATTAAAATAAACATTTATTTTACTTTTAACATGAGTAAAAATATACGAGAAATTTATTTTTTGTAAATAAAAATTATTGCAATATTCTGAAATTAATAATAAATGTGAAATAATTAAAATTAAGTTATAAAAATAAATCATATCTAAATAACATAAATCTGTTTGTAGAAAAAAATATGTTGCATTTTAAACAAACAGATTTACAATTTTTAAGCACTTCTTTCTAATAGGGATCTTTTGGAAAATCATAACTGACAATGAAAAATAATGAGTAATATAGAAATACATTTCATTGGAATAAATTAGTCCTTGGTATAAAAAATTATGAGGCATCCATAAGCGGTCGATCAAAGACAATGATTTTCTAGACTTATTGTTGCAAAAGAAAAAAAGATTGCATTTTAAAAATATTTTTTTTAACATAAATGTAAATAAAATCGATATCATATTTTTTATCGCCTCTAATATTTATAAACTTTTCCGTCTCTTTTTTATTACTTACATTCCGTCATCATCTATCGGCCTTTTTACGCATATTCAATGACCTCTAACTTATCTTTTTTTTATTTAATTGTTACGCATTCTAAAATTTGGCGTTTACTGATTTTAATTTTGCGAATAGAAAAAACAATTAATTAAAAATAAAATTCTAAATTATTTTAATATTTACTAATAAAAAAGTTGTTTATTTAAAAAAGCATTATAATAAATAAAATAAATCAATACTAATATTACAATTAAAAATTAAGCAAAAGGTTACTAATTAGAAAAAGAATCCTTATGTTTAAATATTATTTTTGTGAGAACGATTTTAGGTATAATTTAGGCTTTTTGGCCGGTTAAGTAGATTTAAGCTAAGCAAACGCCCTAAGATTCGTCAGGCTCGAACACATCGTCAGACAAACTGATTTAAAATCCCCCTGTAAAGTGATTAACTGAACGAATTGCATCTAACGTCGAATAATCCGTACCGCTTTTAACAGATCAGTCAAACTGCAAACCTGGATTAGAAAATTCCTGCAATCTCAAATTATAAATGGCCCCGTGTACGTCTTCATGCGGGGAAATTGGCTGGGGTGACGTCACTCGATGAAACGGATTGCTGACATTATTAAAGAGTCGGGGAACAAAGGCGGGCCAACTCAACCGGAACAAACGGGAAAGCGGGGTGTAGGGGTGGGGGGCAGATTCTTCCGGATCCGATCAGGACTTCGTATCGGATACTGTACAACCGGAGCGAGTAAACATACGACCCCATCTATGTATGTTTGTGCTTTGGGGAGAACATTGAGACGCTACTGGTTGTATGCAATATAAAGAACTTCTAGAAACGTATCGAGATTAAACAGAATTTCTATTTTTAAAATTAATTAAATAAATATATTTTTCTGTCGTCGGGCGACGACGATACGTGGTACGTATTTTACACTGTCGGTGTTTTAAATTTTACATTTTACAATTTCAATTTTACAATTAACTTGTAACTTTTTTCGATACGAATATAACACTTTGATAAATTGATCACAAAATAAACTAATAGTCAGTAAAATATTTTTTGAGTTTATTATTTTATTTGTGCGTTATCAATGTGCGGTAATACATTTTTATAGGTTTATCGGTATCGTTGTAAGTAGGGATTGCAATTATTGGGGCAAAAATTAATTTTTGGTAAAATATTTTTTACTTTTTTTTTAAATCCGGTCATATTATCTGTTGGAAACGATAATGACAATGCCAAAATTACTTGAAAAAAAAGCGTACAAGAAAATGACGCTCATTTTACAAGATTCACCTAAGTAGTTTTATCGGGGTAGGATATCAAAGTAGAATAATATTATCCCTTATAGTTCAAGAGGGCCAAAATTCGGCCCAATCTACCCTATGTGAAAAATCGCACCAAGCAAAATGATTTTTTTTTATCATGTTCGATATTTTTGTATATGTGCGACGTATCAACATAAAAGGATTATATTTCCTCAGGAAAATATAACGGTACCTAGTATTAACAGTTTTTCTGTTACTTAATATAAAAATGACCTCATATTTTTTATGCTAGGGATGGCTGGCGAAGTGAAAATAAAAACAAGTATTGCATACAAGCATTTCTTTTTACTATTTGTACATTTCTATCTCCATTCAGATATATTTTTACCCAAATAGTCCACGAAATATGCTTCATTATACATTGGTATTAAATATTTGCAGCAAGTTTCAATAATTAAAGCGTATTTGAAAAAACTACACGAAATGTATAGTGGTGGATTTTATTCTTGAAACACACGCAGTAATTACTGTAACGAAGGATGATAATAAAGATGTTTTACAGTACCCCAAATAGTTATATGTTTACATATAATAACTGAAAAAATAATAAATAAAAATATGAATATTTATATATAAAATAAATAAAATTTGATTTTTATGTATCGATTTCTATAGAAAATAAATGTTATAAATTTAAGGATACAAAGAAATTAGCATTGCAAAAAATATTTTATAAAAAATACCATAAAAGACTAAGGTTCTTATTCACGAAACTCGCGCAGTAATTACTGTAACCAAAGATCATCATCCGTAATAAGGATGAATTATACAATAAAAGAATGGGACCACACAAAAGCCCTCATTACGTGTAGAAAAAAATGGTTCACATAAATAACACACAAATATTCTCCGTTACATTAAAAGAATATTTCTTTGTTGCGAAACGGTCATGGAAAACAATATATCACTGAAGACAAAAAGAACCGTGAGGCCACAATGTTCCCGTTGCACAATTCCACCTCGGAAAAATGTCCATCAAGCTAATATCACTTTATATAGGCGTATACATATTTAGTTGTTCGAAGAAACGAGTGCAACTATTGGTTGAATTGTCGCTACATGATTGTGATTCGTCAATTAGCTTTGCAACCCTTAATATTTAAGGATGGTCTCTAATGAAGAGATGCAGAGATACGAGCAGATACGTTTAGAGATGAACTGAGTCAAGAGAGGGACTCCACCAGAGTATCATTGCAGCAGAGAAGAACTGACTACACACATTGTCGCTACCACAACCACAATGCCTTTAAAGATCTTCCACTAACATCATCCCTCCGTCAGCTTCTTTACCACCGCTCGGAGAAAACGATCTCGCCCATTAAGTAATTTGCAATATATATAATTTTAACTAATAAATTATTACCAGCTTTCAACGGCGTCTTTTTGGCTGCGAAGGCATACCCCTTAGGGTTAGAAAACCGTAAAGTGTGTTTTTTATTAAAAAAAATAGTAAGACTATTCAATGAATTTGTTGAAATCAATTTATTTGGTTAGCCACAAACTAGGCAGTACCTTGGCAACACTGGCGTGGCGGCAGCGAGAGCAACACATTCTTTTTGTTACCACGATTGAAACACCACGGCCGGCATGGCTTTGTTTAGAAAATTCATCGGATAATCTTGTTGCTACTCGTTTTTAACCGTTTTGGACGTTGGTAATCATTTTAACTACAATTATATTGTTAACTACTGTCCTAAATATACAAGTAGTTTACCAAACCACTGCCTCAAGTTATTTAGACAAGATGCTCTTTTACTTTCTGGTTCTTTTCTTATTGGTATCATGTTTTATTTGATAAACCGTAAGAGCTAGTATTTTACACCTTGTCCACAGAAATAATTAAAAAAATAAATGAAATTAAAAAAATACAAAAATCAAAGCAAGGATTATAATTATAACAAAAGGATGATAAGAAAATAATCCGGGAAACCGGAGTTTGAAAACAACAATCAAATACAATCCGTTACTTTCCTCACGGCGACAGACCAATCACAGGGCAGAAATTTAGAATATATAAACGATAAACGATGAATTTTAGAAAATTAGAATATATTAGCGATAAACGATGTGCAAGTTATATGTATATAATTTAGATCTAAAGCTGTCGCTCGCACCGAATCTAGTTCTACTGGCAGCCTTTTCACACTGTACACTCATAATCTCGTACTTTGCGCTCGTAAACTCTTATCGTAAACGCTCATAATCTCGCGTTCATAATATCACACTTGGCGCTCGTAAATTTTTTCTTTCTCTTTATAAGATTCAAGGGTACATATTTTTTGAATGCTTTTTTACTATATTTATTTTTGTTTATTAAAAATATTAATTAAATTAAAAATTCAAAGAACACTCCTAAAATATTATAAAATATATAGCTTAAAATTCACAATAATATTTATTTTAATACAAAACTTTGTAAAATATTAATAGTTTTTTCACACATGACCAAAAAATGAATTAGAGCAAGAGAGAATTAAAAATAAAATTCAATAAACGTTTAAAATTTATATAAGAATATATTTTGCAGATATGTTTTCTCAAATTTATTTAATCTAACTTTTATTTATCTAGCACCTTACGAGCGGAAAGGGTTAACGTTGATATTTATAATATATAAGTATTTTATAAATTAAACACGCCCCCGCTATATGTGCCGGCGGCATGATACGTATTTCGGTAACAGTGATTCCAAGGAGAGGCATATTAAAAAAATATTCCTCGCTTTTATGTCCTAAAATTTTATCTGTCAAAGAAAACTCCTCGCGCAAAATGCGATTTAAATAAATACAATGTATTGTAATCACCCTTTTTACAACAAATACTAGTATTTTAGATGTACTCTAAAGTAGGGCAAAGAAATCTTTAACCTTTTACGGTGGTCCAAAAAAAATTCTACAAGGTCCATAATAGATTTCCAAAATTCTGAGAAAAAATAATATAATATTATATTTTTTTTAAATAATACTATGTGTTGACAAAACTATTTTATTTTACTTAAGTATACACAAAACATTTTTATTATATTTTTTAATGTATAATAATTTTTTTTAACTATTAGAGTAGTTGAGATAAACGTAAAAAAATATGCGATGCATATAATTCTTTTAAAAGCTTTCAAGAAAGCAACAACATTTTATACATCTGGCACGGATTCACCCTAAAAATTTATTTTTAACCCAAAAAGCCTTTATGAAAATTTCCGAAAATCAGCGAATTTATCAAAAAATAAAATAAAATTGTTTTCACACTTTTTTAGTAATAATTAATAAATAATTTTGATTTAATAATAAATACGGTAAGTTTATGCTTGTAAATATTTCAGAATAACATGAAAGTGATTATACAGAGCATACAATGCCATCGAGCTAATATAAATTATGATTTTAAAATATACTAAAAAGCTTGCTTTGCTGCATGGTTTATATAATTCACAAAGCTCCCAGTAAACAAACAAGCTCGTCCATCTAGCGCCATCCTAATCGAACCATTTCCCACGCAACCTCCTGACATAACCATACTGTTTACGCCGCCAAATCGGCTCGTATAAAATTAACGACGTATTGTTGTTTGTGAGGCGTGGACCAAGGAGTAAAATGTGAACGTTGAAGCGATACGTCCCATTAAGGCGATTGTCATGACCACCGGCGTCCTTTGTACGGAGAGAGAGAGAGAGATATAGACACTCTTCCATAATGGATGAACCGTTTACGGATTTGCTTGCTTCAAACGGATATACAAGAGTTATATGCTTTCACGGATATTGAAATTTTCACCACCAGTGTACCATTTCACCGGAGAGAACAGATATCTAGCTCGGTCGTTAATCAGAGAGGATGTGTGTTGTATACCTGCACCCTTTCATTACGAATGCAACATCATTTTTCTCATTCATTAGCGCTCTTTGTGAATGCAAAAATATGTTTTTTTTTTACTTTTATAATAAGCGTATGAGAGCTTTGTGCGACAGTGTTTTAATTGAATAACACAAATTATTTATCACTCGCTCTGATAAAATGAATATTTTTATTGCTATACTTTATATAACTACTACCAATAATCTAATAAAATTTTTTCCGTTTTTCTGGAAATATCGGCAAAAAAATGTTGTACACATACATTACAAAATAAATTAACAACAACAAATCGACGATTGATATTATGTTTGTCTATCGCCGGATCGTATATTTTACATGTAAACAAGATAAAGGGGCACGTGTTGTAGAACGCGAAAGACAACATATATACATATAAATATACTACGATCCTCCCCTTTTATTTATATAGAACAAATTGTTTCTCGTCCTTCGTGTAGTGTCGGGTTATCTTTTTAAAAGGGCCGCTTTTTCTCCCTCAAATCGTTCGGAATTAACCCCGGGTGTTTTCTTTTAATCTGGACCGGCCATCGAAACAGGTAGGCCGAGAAAAGAATATTAAAAGAAACGAGCACTCGTACTAATTGGAAGTTGCTATCATTATTTACATAAAACGGTCCCATTATTTTTGTCCGGAACCGACCCGGGATTGACCCAGAGACGCTTCTTTTCTGCGACGGTCCATTTGTTATGTTTTTATTAATTATCTAGCGCAGAAGCCGTTGAAAAATCAACGGAAACTGATATATACATATTATTAACTAGCTATACAACTATTTTAAAATACAATGCTAGATTTTAGAAGTTATTTGATTATTTAAAAACCATGATAACATTAATTTGGGAAAAAAGAAAATCGTGTAAAATTTAAATTAGGTCGTTTTTATGTATTTTAAATTTATTGCTATGAGTAAATTACATTACAACACTGCTTTGACAAATCATTAAAAAAATATTTTACTTATTTTTATAATATAAGTAATAAGCGGAAATATTTGGTGTTGTTCAGACACTTTGTACCTGTAAACTGGGATTTAAAGGACCATAATGCTTTTAAATAATACAAATTATATTTGTTAATCAGTTCACAATATAACTTGCTATTGTAATTCATCATTAATAACAATGTTTTTTTGTTCCTTTACTCACTCGAGACCAGAGCAAGTGAAGTGCTTTTAAATTTACTTTAACAACGACTAGAGATTATCTCTGAGATTTATTCATGGTCAATACGAAAGCAAGTTTTATCTCAAATTGCAATCTTTTAAAGTTAAAAGACACGTCAGTCTAAATTTTTGCCTTTAGAACAGATAATTAAAATTGTTGCCTCAATAACATTTCTGTCGGTCCTTCACTATCGCGAATACCACATCTAGCAAGTGTACGAATACCGGTCGCTCAACTTTTTAGAGTTTTAAATATCATAAATATCATTAAATAAGATTTTTTTATTAGAGTTTCAGTATTTATTTATTAAATTAATTTATTATTTGTTTTTTAAGAGTTTATGATTTTTACCTGTCCATATATATACATCGGTTTAACAAGAAAATGTTTTAATAAAACAAATTTTTAATCTCTAATCGTAGATTAAAACGATATTTTCGACTTAAAGCTTAAATATGTAATTAGAGATTGTGGCGATTACGTTAATATCAATTATAAAAAGCTCCACCTCAATAAAAACGTAATCAACGAAAATTGGATTTTAAATATAGTTTCAGTATTTATTTATTAAATTAAAATAATAAAACCACTGTGAAGCTGTTTGCAATTATGGTTTGCAATGATATTGGAATTTTCAATACCGGTATAACCAAGAGAAAAAATAGTTAATACCGATATTACCGTTATTGAATATATTATTATTTAAAAAAAAATAATGTCCATTCATTCAAAGTCAAACTAAATGCTTTATGCTAAGTTTATGCTGTGATATATTATTAAATGTTAATACATATCTGCGAATTTTTTGAAAAAAATTAGGAATCCAGAGTACAAAAATTTTCTTTGAAGATGTAGTAATTATTGTCATCTTTATAATATTTTTTATGAAATATAATAAAATAGCATAGCAACTATCCATCTACTATTTATAAATATTTCTCGTTTTAAGCAAAAATAATCGTTTAAAGAATCCTTCTTAAATTCAGGTACTTCTAAAAATACTTTATATGCTGATCCTTTATTGTGCTATATACGAATACTAATAAAAATCAATCAGACGAATGTGTACAAATACCCGTTTGTTCCGATTATTTTATTATTTTTTAAAAAGTCACACACCAGTCCTATAAATAGGAAAGATATTTTCGAATCTTACACTTGCTTCGCATCGTTGTATCGCATTAATCAAATATAGATTGAAGTCATATTTTTTTAGCAGTCATGTAATTGAAAGTACGTTTAACGAACTTAAGTACTCCCTGAGAAGATTCGATTTAATCTCATCTTATGCCCGAATAAAAATAAACTGGCGCATTCGGACAACAGAGAAACAGCCTAATTTGGCGTGGGTGTTGTATGGATGCACTCCCGGGACCAAATTAGCGCAGACAGTCCTGACGAAGGGGCTGAGCCCCTCTCTGGAAGAGGGTCATTAGGACGGACTGACCAAATCAATTGTCCCAATCGGCTTTGCCAGTCAAACGCGCACCGCTAATTACCAACGACCGGTTCGACCCCCGCGGATTGCCCCTATCCATAGCCAATCTCCACTAATAGACCTTTGCCAAAATTAGATTTATACTATGGGGTTGATTAATTAGGGCGTTCTAAGACGTTCTAAGATATTTATTATTAATAATTTCTAACAAAAATACTAGCAATGTATTAAAAAAGCGCGTGTTGTCTGGGATGATCAAAGCCTACACATAAGAGATTGATTTTTCTGTAAAAACTAACTTGCTTACATACGATTATTTAAATTTAATATATGTGTGACATTAGCGGTTACATTTTAAGGTACATTAAAAATGGTCCGTAATCTTTTTCATTTCAAAATTAACTATTAAGTAAATGTGTCGTCAAGAGGTCTACTCGAAAGCCTAAGTGTTCGTTAATAGTTTAAATTCTTAGAAAATTACTTTAAGGTAATAAAAAAGTTTATTTAGGCATTAAAGTTATTTGAAAAAGTAGCAACTTTATTAGGGCTCTGGTAAATTTCAAGACTGATAAATTCGCCGAATGGAAAATTTACCGTTTTTTTAATTGATCACCGATGATTTATTTAATAACGATAATTATTTACATTTTTATTTTTTAATGCAAATTAATGTTATATTGCAAATTGATGCAATGTATTTTATTATTATACCGGAAATATATTTTTTAACTTCATACATTCCCATAAATTATATATAAGAATAAATTAAAAAATAATTTCTCGCTTGCAATCTCGCTTGCACCAAAACCGCTACATAGGTTAGGTGCGAGCGAGCGGGAGCGAGCGTACATTGGTCAGAACATTGAACACTTTAATAAACGAAAAATGTAATGGACTTATTTAAAGTATTTATTAATACGCAAGCATTAAAATAAAATTCAAATTCAATTTTATATGAGGTCCAGTTTTAAAAGCTTCACTGATGCTTTTACCTGTGTAACAGAAGCCAAAGGACATTTGGGGTTGTTTTGCGAGTTTCGCCTCACGGTTTTTCCATCTTTTGTACTAATGCAAAAGTTTTGTCTCCCCCGGCGAAAATTTCGCATGAAAAATTATACAGCTGTATCCGTTTCGCACGAAAAAAATGTGTTTCACCGCCACGGGCGTTTTTCGTGTCCCACTGTTGTCTGATGACGAAATGGATTTTATAATATTAATTTAAATATAAAAATATAAAATAAATAAAAATGTAAGTAAATATTTTAAGGTTAAACTGTTACACAACAAAAATAAACAGACTCACCAGTCGATCCCGGTCTAGAAATTGAGTATAACATATTAAGAAGTTCAAAAAAAAGGTTATTTTCCCTTTTTTGGTATAAAGGTTAAATGTTAACTGGGGCAAAGGCTGAGGGCTGCCAGTTAAATTAAAGGTTAAGGATGGGATGAAAAATGGGCAATAATAAAAATGTATTAATAAAGAACTGATTCGATTATGTATAATATTTTTAAGAAACTCGTTATGGAAAATTGTAAATTAACTGATATAATCTTTTAGTAAAGTTTAAATAATTTTTTTATATTATCAGGACCACTCATTAAGCGTGGAACTATTTTTTTTGAAATCATATAAATTAATGCTGTAAGTATTTACAACTTGCGGAACAAGTTTATTTGTCACGCCGACGATAAACAAGCGCACATGACTACCAAAGATTTGGACGGTGTAGGACCACTTGAAAATACGTTTTTAAAGTAGATCTAAACAAGGAATAGTCAATGGAGATACACATTTATTTATTTTAATACATGTGGAGGGTGCAAAGAAAAAACAATACATGAAAAATAATATTCACAGAAGTACAATAAATTATGATTTGGAACGTCTGAGAAGAGTAAAATAAGCAAAAGCGCCATTCATCTCTAGAAGAGTATAAGCGCAAACATACCTACTTACGACACTTTTGGAATACACATCTGAAACTTATACGAGTCAGAAATCAACTCTAAAATTATGGAAGCCGCTTTTTACTTCAAGTCAAAAATGGTCCAGCTACAAATCATTTTATAGAAGAAAATTACAAACAACATGACGCAGAAAAGACTATGAAAAAAATACGTATCTATACTGTTCTTAATGTATCGATTTTTTACTCTAAAATGAGTATTTTATAAAAAAAAAATAAGTAGTATATTTATCAATGCAGTTATTTCTAAAAATAAACACGTTTAAAGTTTTGAATTAGCAGAGTTTTACTGTATGTCTTTTCCATAAGTAATACATTTTAACTAGTGTGCGATACTAGTTATCTGTAAATTCTGTCAACTGCTGTTTTATTAACAGCTTCATCCCTATTACGTCTTAGTTTCTTAACCCAACGTTTACAGTATACTATTTGAGTGTATCTCGGTATATACAGCGTGTTCGACCCGTTTCTTGTACGTCTCCATAATATAATACGTTTATAAATACATCGCGTAAGATTAAGTCGAGTAATTTAGTTGATAAACACTGCCAGACGAAGAGAAAGAGAGAGAGAGGGAGAGAGAGAGAGGGAACAGGGGCTGGCTGCTCCGCTCCATGATTTTCCATCAGCGAAATTAAAATGTGCATAATTCATAGGGCCGAGGCTCTCAAAGACGGAACCCAGCCTTTTCCGGCCAGACTCAATAACTGCCGTGGAAAATTGAAAATCTCGACATGGGAAAAAGTGAAAAATCCTACATTAAACGCAGCACCGACTGACCCTCCGACACGCGCTCCGATTCCATCTCACAAAAACGTATATACACATATCATATTTATTTATTTAAATTAAATTGAGACCATCGTAATAGGTAACTCCAATTCATTACGGTGGTAAAAAAACATTACTTTGTTTTATTACAATACACAAAAAAAATTAACCTGGACCAACTCCTCGCAGCTGACATTAAATCAATGTACATTGATAGCGTATTAGGGAGCAGAATGGCAACAGCCATAGACGAGTTGGTTATATGCTTTGTATTTTTCTATATTTGTGGATTGTATGCCAAATGAAAGTATTAAAATGGCTCAACCATCGAAAATATTCATGGTCAAGGCTACGACATATCTTAAACATATTTTAAACTGGCCTATTATTTTCGCATATTCTGATTTTAAACTTCAGATGACCAAAATTTAATATTTAAATTAATTTTTCATGCAAGAAGCCATTGATAAAATAATTTTATTGATGTAGCTCTGTGTTGTGCGAAAATCACGCGACAAAAAATGACGCGTCGATTAAGTGTTAAAAAATTATGTTCCAGATTTCAAACTAATATTGCCAAATTAAATTATTTTATCAATAACTTGCTTCTTGCATAAAGAAATACTTTAAATATTAAATTATGATCATCTGCAGTTTAAAATCAGAAGAGGCGAGTATAATGCTAGATTAAGTTATGTTTTATTGTTTTGTTTCGCGCTTGAATGAAATTTCTAGTGACATTTTACGGTCTCTATGTATAAATTTAACAAAGTAATAATTATATTTTTATACAAGAGAAAATACATCGTCAAGCATATCACTGCCATATTCTTTTTCTAATCGGTTATAGTTGCCAAATGTCAGAACGAGAGTTTGTCAGCTTTTTTTATGCAATATGAATATTTTTTGCATTTTAATAATATCTTTGCGCTTACAATGTTTGCTTAAAAAATTAACAAAAAATATATATTGTTTTAAAATATTTTTTAAATGTAACAGAAAAATAAATTCCATTGTAATTAAAGTATCAAGGTGGCATCCTGTCTCAAAAAGAAGTACCAGGGTGACGCCTTGGGCCTACTACACTATTGGCAATAAGCACTGTCAAAAACTACCCTTTGTTTGGGAAGGACACGCGCTAGACAATGCATTATTGCCTGCGCATTGTTTTTAAGCTCTTTGGTTACCATTCACTTGAATGGTAATCTGGACTATTCCTCTTCAGACATAAACACATTTAGTGTGTGTGTTCGCAAACATCCTTATCTATGATTTGCCAGAGCTGTTTAGAACTAGCAAATATGCTACACTTGTTCACGAAAGGAGAGAGATTGTCACAGAAGACATCAGCAGTTCTGATAAAATTATTCATAAAATTTTAATTGGATATTGAAATTTTAATTGAAACAAATCTGAGGAATTTTATATTTTAAAAATAAAAAATGGGCAAATTTATTTGGATTACGAAAATAGGTTAACGAATATACAAAGAGAAATAATAACTCAAGCACAATAATAGATTAACTTTTACCAATAGTAAAAAAGCACAATGTAAAGTAAAAATAGCTTAATGAATTACTGATCATTTTATTATATATATACTAATATAAACAAACATGATATAATTACAGTAAAAAAATAATAAGGTATTTAAAAAAAATCAAGAATAGCAATAGAATATTGTAAATAGTGAAATAAAAACCGTGGTTTAATAATGACGTTAAAAATCCTTTAAGAGAAGAGATTCATCATATAAAATATTAAAAATAATGAAAAGAAAACGAGTAGAATATTAAGTTTTAAATGAAAAATAGAAAATATATTTAAAGCATTAGGAATAGCTTTAAAAAAAATGTATGAAAAGTCGATAGATCCGAATAAGATGTGAAAAACAATAAAAAAATAATTAATCATATCAGTGGTTTACTTCTTTCATCAAAACTTAACTTAAATATTAAATTTCGGTCATCTGCGGGTTAAAACCATAAGAGGCGAAAATAATGCTAATTTGAGATATGTTTAAGATAGTGACAACGAAGTTTAATGTATTAAATTTTAATTGCAGAATGAGTTATTTCTTACTCATGCGGAATTACGTAAAAAGAGGTACTAGTGTGACGCCCTGGCCCATCTGAGTTCTTAATACGCTTGCACTGCACATTGATATATTTAATGTCAGCTACGAGGAGCTGGTTCGGTTCGTATAATTTAATTTTATTATTCAGAATTGATTTATAGATTTGAAATAAGTGAAAATGCCTCATTGTCCCTTAGATTCTTTCCCTCCCGACTGTCGTTGGCATTTTTTCGCGTTCTAGTGCAATATTGAAGAAATTTTGTTAGACTGTGGATAAGAAGAAAAAATCAGTAAGCGGTTGGCCTCAGAGCGGGGGTGAAATTGAAAGGAGCGAGTGCAGCCACCGAGTTTGTGTCCCGCCAATACATTTTTTAACCTCTTCACCGCCCGAGGCGAGCTCTCATTGTGCCAAACCAATTTACGAACAACAGCCAGAACCTGGCTCCGCAGACGGCTTCCTTTGTGCCCACTTTTTCATCATCAGCCGACGTCGAACTCGTTATGGCGGTGGAAAAATGTGTATTCTGCGAAACCTTATTCTTTGTCGTGAAATATCAGTAAACTAAACGTAATAATATTGTGTAAAATGAGTCAAGATTTAAGCTTTAATTTTCTAGCAAAGCTATTTATTATAATAATAAAGACAAATTAAATGAGATGAGAGGATAATAAATTTATCGTAATACTAGACCCATAATATTTCTTATTGCATATATAATTAAACTACATGACATAATCGAATTGTATGCTAACAAACCATATATAATTTACTAAAAATCGTCTCTCCAATACAGCGGTTCCCAACCTGTGGTACGTGTTCCACCGGTGGTACGCGAAAAATAAACAGTAATGGCGGACACAAAAAGTAAAACAAAATCAGTCATAAAAATATAATTTAAACAATTGTATTTTTTCTAAATGTAATTTTACAGAAAAGCTCGATGACGATCTTTAATGTTAATGATAAAATTGAAAGTATGATTAAGAAATTAGATTTTTGGAAACAGTGTATCGGAAACAATCAACCGAAAGTATTCGAAACTCTACATACTTTTTTGGTTGAAAATAAGGTTAGCTTGTCTCAAGATTTACGAAAACATATAATAGTTCATTTAACAGGATTAAAATCGTCTTTCATGGATTATTTTCCAAAACTCGAAAACAAAGATAATAATTGGATTTCAAACCCCTTCTATGCAGAAAATTTAGAAAAAGCTTCATCGCTTATCAATAAAAGATAAAAAAAATTTAATTGACTTATCAAGTGACAATACTATACAAGTAAAATTCGAACGAAACAATCTAATTAATTTTTGGTTAAGCATCGATAAAGAATATGAAGAACTTTCTGAAAAAGCTCTCAAATTCTTATTACTGTTCACTAGTACGGAATTAGTAGAAAGAGCTATTCCTTCATATGTTTCTTAAAAAAATAAGTGTCGAAGCAAATTGGACGCAGGTGTAGATTTAAGGGCATATTTCACATCTTTTGAACCAAATTTCAAAAAATTATGTTCTTCGAAACAAGCACAAGGATCTCATTAAATTTATTTTGCTTATATTATTGTGCTTATATTTCCGTAAAAGTTGTTTAAAAATTAAACTTATAACTTGATAACAATGTATTTATAATCTTAAGCAACACTTTCATAACTATTATTTTTGATAATAAATAGAAAATTTCGGTAATAAAAATATTTTTAAATACAATTTCATTAATATTATTATATTTAAAACCAAAATTTCGCCTGTGGCGATGCTGTACATTTGTAAAAATGAAAGTGTTTATTATCTCGTTTTTATCAGAAAAATTTTCACGATTACCGTGTTTAATTAGTTTTATATACATATATTTTCTATTAATATCAGTAATTTTTGGAAAAAATTGCCTGCGGCGCATTTCATTTTTTTATACAAGTAATTTAATTTAATTTCATGTATTTTTTTTTAATAAAAATTAGTTGTTAAAAAAATACTTCCTTAAATGTCCTGGTTTTGAATTTCGACAAGAAATGAGCCTTGGCACCTTTTATTTAAAAAAAAACATTGTGATATGTTAAGTTCAAATGTCTCATTGCTATCAGAAAAAATAAAACCTTTGGTATTTTTTTTAACTTAAATAAATTTAGTTCTGGGAAATATAGTCACCCTATAAAATTTATAATGCAATTAGAATAACAAATTTCTCGAAGTACAATCATTTTTACGAAGTGGTACAATTAAGCGTGATGTACTATCAAGTGGAACGCGAGCCAAAACAGGTTAAGAAACGCTGCTCTAATAAATCAAATCAAATAGTTATCGTTTAAAACGATTCAATAGATAATTGTGAATAAAAATTATTTTTAATCATTAGTGCAAAATAAAATCAATAATGAGTTTAATATTTAAATTATTTATTGGGGCCCAAATAATCTATTGATCATTTTAAGAAATGATCTTACTTTATTAACAGGCACACACAGAATATTTTTAATACAGGTATTACATTATTCTGAAAATTTAATGATAAAATATCGGGTAAAATACTGGTATAGATTTTTTTAAATGATTATAGAAGTTAAAAATAATGAGAGAGCGAAAAAAATATTTATAAATAATCAAATATTTAGATTTCATTTATAATAATTAATATTTATTTGATATAAATGATACACATAAAAAATCTCATTTAAGAATAAGAAAAAATATAGTATTTCTGTAGCATTCTCAAAATTGTATTGATTCCTGATTTTAAGTGTTTTTAAAACTATTTTATACTAAAAAAAATTATTGATAAATGTTATACATTTGCAGTAGTCAACATTTTGAATCTCACGGACCACTATACACAAAATGTTGTATTCCATGATTTTTTCAACAATTAACTTTATTTTTTTTTTAATGACGTAATTCCGAATGAATAAGAAATTATTTATTCTGCGACTAGAATTTTATACATTTGAATAATAAATATAAAACGTATACATTTAGAAAAATAAAATAAGTACCCTAAAAATATTTATTATTAAATTTTAGAAAAACAAACAAGAAAAAGTAGAAGCATAACAAAGAGATAAGTTACTTTATATTTACTGAATTAATTTTATTTGGTTCAAGTTGCATGAATTCATTAAAAAATATTTCTTAATTTCGATTGCAGTGAGAACGCTCAGTTACGGGCGTTCCCACTGCAACGGCGCCAGCATGATTTTACTGCTTTTGACGTGAATTTTTGACTTCTGAGAAGTCATAATTGTTTTTGCGCTCTCCTATTGACCATAATTCGGTTTAAATATACTTCGATCAATATTCTCATATCAGTAATATTGGTAAGGATAAATAATAATAAAGTCCCAAATTAAAAGGGTGTCCCAAAATTAACGCAAGATTTGAATTTAATAGAAAACACATTTTTTAGTCTTTAGATTATTTTTTTATTGAATCATAAAGTACATAAGATAGGAATATTTATGATTAATATTTATTTTTAGTAACACAAGTGACGGCAAACTCAAATCTTGCGTTCATTTTGAGACATCCTTTATAAACGCTTGACAATCGATCGTTTTCACCGCAATGGTACGATTTTATTGCTTTTGACCTGGACTGGAAATTCATTATATGGCAACACTGAGCAGCAAAAAACACGACTAATTATCAAGTAAATATAATGAGTATATATAAAATGCTATTTTTGTCATGAGGCCTAAAATCATTGTTTTCCTTGGACCCATGTTCGCTCTCAGCAAGTCTGCACATAATATTGATTGAGATAAGTAACAATAACATTTTCTTGCATAGGTATAAGTAAATCAATTATTGAGTTGAGCTTGAGTTAGGAATGCTCAGCGGACATTCGTCAACAAAGAAGAATAAGAATCACTTAGCGCTGACATTGTCTCTCTAAGTATTATATCATTCTCTTTTTCGTCTTAGGATACATTTTTAGCAAACTTACAAATACCCTTAACTTTACAAAGGAAACCCAGTGCTTTCATAACACAAGAAAGGCAATCATAAGCTCTTTCGGTTATTAATTGTTAAAATATTCAATTCCAGCTCCAATCCATCAAGCTAGGGCAAACATAGCGACGACGAGCAGCGGGTCTCGCGGTACACCAAAGAGTCCCGGACCCCTCGGGTACACACAGCCACTTTCCCATCATAATGCAATTTATGAAAATTTGCATGACAACAAACCGAGAGGGAAGAAATGGACACCGGTGCAGAGTGGGAAAAAGTTTTCTTCCTCCCCCGCACATCGGAATTGATTACCTCCGCTTCGCCCGCATATTTGAATAATGCTTTCGGGAATTATTCCTCTATCTCGGCGACGTCTGGGGAGATGGAGAAAAAGTGGCGATACCTGCTCTTTTTTGATAAATGACGCCACCACCAGGCGCGACACGATGAGAACCGTACCGAGAGAGTGAGTGTTACACGGGCTAACAAATCGCAAACGATGGAAGGTTCTCTGTTATGTACAAATGACATAATTTGACACATGCGATACGAAATTAAAACACTTTTTTATTTTGTATATGATATTAAGAGCATCTAAAAAATATGTTTAATTCTAAAATGTGTTCGATTCGAACAAATGAAAACTCATAAATATTATAATTAATTACTTTTAATAGTGCCTAAAAGTTTAGCAACCACTTATATAATATATGTATTAGTAAACGCTAAGTATCATGCGTACGTGTGCCAGGGCGCGCTTTTAGGTCTGATCCTCAAACAAAAGTGGCGTCGATAAATTACGTCAAGTCATAAATCGTAATATCTTTGTATAAATATTTCCGAATCCTGAATTGTGACCCTTAATCCCGTCGAAGACTTGACGTTGCCATTCGTTCACATTTATGTAGGCGAGCGGTCGGGGGATAGCCTCAAAAACTTTCGCCGTATCAAAAGGGAAATTGGGAAGATGGGATTTGGCCTTAATGCCTGAGAGCATTAACCACCCTCGGTGACACAAAGAGATGGATATTTGACATGGTTAACACCACATCGGAAGGGTCTTCGGGTTTAAGGAATATGGTAATGGCTATTATAAGGCATGCGCAAACTTTCTTATTCCTCCTCTATCTGTAATACTATGTGTGTTTATATAAATATGTCCATATACACACATATATTTCAGTGGCGTTGTATGTGTTATGCTTAAAAACATCCCGTAAGATATAACAGGTTTGAGTTTTCATCTTACAATTAAAACTTTCAAAATAACATATTATTTCTCACATTGCTACCATACACTATTTGCGTTAACACAGTCAGTTCGAGAGCTATACACTTGATCATTATTCATAATTAAGTGATAGAAAGTCTGGGATTACGCCCTCTACTATTAGATATAAAACACACGATACGGATATACGTTCGATCGTGTCCGTACTATGTGAGAAGTTAAAAATCCACTCTTTGCAACAATTCCAAAGCACGTATGATTTTATAAAGTTTAAACACAACATCAAGATCGCAACGAATCAATATGTTTACTAAATAACTTGAATTGATAACACATATTATGCATATAGCATATTATTTTGTGCAAATCCACACAAATTTTGATTTTTTATTTTATAATATTATTCATAGAAGACTTTTATAAATAAAAACTTTTTCGCGGAAATTCAATTCCATTCACAAACGAGGCATTAGGCAAGCGCCAAATGAAAAGGCTTTTCATACACACATTTTCGGGTGTATCATTAACGAGAAATTTGTAGTTGCTACATCGGGAAAAGTTCAAGCCATCAGACAGTAGCGTCCCGAGAATATTATTACGTGTGCTGAATTGTTATGTAAATAAGCCAAGATCTTCTTCATTCTGCTTATAATTAAAGGACCGCTTGTGGGAGTCTCTTTCTTTGTCCGCTGCACGTCTACGTACGACTTCACCCCGTGACTTTAGATTAAAACTGAGACTTTATAAGTCTTTAACTTACAAGACGTACGACCGACTATAAATTTAATAATGCAAATAGTGACTTTAAGCGAAAGGTATATAATTTATTCTCATTTTTAATTTGTAGTGTTGTCACCATAACATTTAGTTTGTAATTGCTGAATGATCAATATCTATTAGTAAAAAACAATAGTAAACATATAATTATTTTATTTTATAAATTTGTCTTAATAACGTATTTTTTTAAATTGCAAGATTAATAATTAATAATATTTAAAAGTATACTTTAGTAAGAAGAACTTTATTTTGTTATTCTTAACAAGCCATAACACTTTAAAACTAGCACTTTATACTTTAAGTGTTCAATCTGTATTTATTTGCCGACATAAAAGGAGTAGTGTATGGGCTGAGAGTGCGGACGTGACACGTCCCAGTGGCATGGCACTGCTTCAGACCTCTGTAGGTATAGGAGAGAGAGGAAGAGGGTGCGCTGGAACGAAAAACAATAAAGTGTCTGGAAATCACCGAATAGTGACAGGAATATTGAATGAGACATGGCATCCCGCTCCGGGCCGAGGGTTTGAGAATCACAACAACCGCATAGGCATACACACATGCGAGAAATTCACCAAATTCCTGGAAGGCTTAGTAGATATTGTGCGACCGATCTGTACCTAGGAGTATTACAGGTGTGTAACGACTAAATTTAATATTAATAAATTAAGAAACGAAAAATTAAGTAAAAAAAAAAATTAATATAATAATTTGGCTATACTATAATGTGAGATATGATGAGACATGGCAAGCGTTTGATGTAAGTGGTGATAGGAACAAGAATTTTGTAAAAAAATATGTAGTGATATGCGATCTTACACGTTCATGGTTAGGTTTACGAAAAGATTTTAGTGATTAAATTCCTGTTCGTTATTGGCAACTCATTAAATAAAAAAAATACTTATTTGTAAAAAATTATATACAAAATTTTAACACCTATTTTTGCTTAAATAATAAAAGCAGATACCAAGATAAAAAAGCTTTTAAAGAGGTGTTTATGGCAGATGTTACATAATATGCATACTTTCTCGAAAGATTGAATGAGCAACAATTTTTTTACATTTTTTATTACTCTAACCGGCCGGCGGTTTTATTATTGCTTTGGTGATCTAAAAACCCGCTCCAATATGAACAAAATAAGCATGGGAATCGTGAAAATCCAAAACGATTTAGCACTACTTTTCTTTTTCGTTATCTGTATTACAAACATTCATTTATAAAAAAATTCTCGAGAATTCCCGAGAAATTTGAGAAGTGAAGTCAAGAATCCTAATTTCTCGAGAAATAAAAATCATCGATATGTCTAATCTCACTTTTGCTATGTCCTTTTTTTCTGCTTATTAATGAGCCTCCTTCCTTGCCATTTCCAGATTTGAAACGGGCTGTCCGTTGGGTCGTTTTATGACGACTTTGCGTCGATTTTTGTTTCGGTCGTTGATTTCCAGCGCTTCAGAGGATCGCCCCTCCATTTGGGCGAAACTCAATTAAGACGGGTGCCTAAATTAGCCCGTCGAACAAGCAATCGGGGCGTCGATAAAGCCTTAAGACCAAACAAATCTCCGCTCCATGCGAACAAGACCAAAACGAGTTGGCGTAGTTTGTTCCTTTTAACGACCGTCAGTTCTTATGGAACAACCGCCAGTCTCAATTCTTGAATAAAGTGCTTAACAGGTTTATTGATGGACGTAGAAAATAAATTTTATAGAATGAAATATTTTATTAAGAGCTACGATTGGATATTATGGCAATCTATAGTAATGAGCAAATTTAAGAGACTTTTGTTTGAGTAGTTAAATTTGTGTGGTACAAGATGGGTCATTAATATGAACGGCTTAGAATAAATTATTAAAAAAAAACTATCGATCTTAGCAATTTTTTTTAATTCATATTAAATTCAACATTCAGAAAAATAATATCTTAAAAATATCATTAAACAGGAGTGCACTATCGCGTTGCAAAAATTGTTCTAATCTGGACCTAAAATTTGTGAAAACTCGCTGCCACATTGCGCGTGAAATAGCATTTGTTTTAGAATACTCTCTTTCAATTCGACTATCATAGCTGGTTTGAACTTGAATCTTTAAATATCCACAGAAAAAAGTTAGGACTCCTGGGAGGCCATGGAATATCACCTCGACTCGTAATGAGTTTTTCTGTAAACATTTCATTTATTACAGCCAAAGATTCGTCAGACGTGTGGCATATCTGAATAAAGTTATTTTTAAGATATGGTTTTTCCGAATATTTACTTTAATATGAATTACAAAAAAATACGAAAAGACTTATAGTTCTTTCTTAATAATTTATTCAAAACCGATTATATCAATTGCCACCCAATAGAAAAAAAGATTAAGCTATTTATACATTTATTAATTTATATAAAAAATATTTTTATTTATTTTTAAATTTAGAATATTTAAAATTATGTTGTAAATCTGTTTAAAATACATTTTTAAGTGATTTATTAAATTATATTTTAATACTGTTAGTGCTAATTTTGACTGATTTAATTTTTTATTATGTGTAATATAATTAATAATCAATAAATGTTACTTAGAAGCTAGTGCTGGTTTTTAATTATAGCAAATTTATAAATAAAAATTCGAGTCTGCTCCTGTGGCTCGGACCCACTGTCTCTGGGCTACTAGTCTGAGATTTTACGGACTACGCTATTTCGATTTTTTAATTATTTCCGCAATATGTCTTTAAAAGCTGAGTGAATATTTTAAAAATCAATAGTATTTAATATAAGAAAGTCTTTCTTTGATTAAGATGCCCTACTTTAAAAATAAGCCCTAGTGTGATTTTTCAAGATGTTTGTATTATAAGCCTTACTAGAAATGTTATTTAAATATGCAGCACTAAACCAAATTTTGACCAATAGAAGAGCGCAAAAAACAATTATCTCTTCTCAGAAGCCAAAAATTCACGTCAAAAGCAATAAAATCGCGCCGTCGCCGTCGCAGTGGGAACGCTCGTTACCGAGCGTTCCCACTGCGACGGCGCCGACACGATTTTATTGCTTTTGACGTGAATTTTTGACTTCTGAGAAGTGATAATTGTTTTTGCGCCCTCCTATTGACCAAAATTTGGTTTGAATACACTTTGACCAATGCTCACATATCAGTAGTTCATAGTTATAGCTGTAATGATAGCTATCATATTTTTAAAACATAGTGTAATATCGAAATGCAGACAAACTATGGAGGAATATGTGAGATACGATGTTTGTCTGTACTTATTCTTCAGCTTATAAAACTATAAATAGTTTTAGAACTTTAAGTTTGGGTTTGAACAGCAAACGTTTCGCAACTGTCAAATTGAGTTTCATAGATATTTTAGAGAAGTATATTTGCGACTGTAGCTAATACTGTAGAAATATATATCTAATGGTAAAATGTATTTGGACTTCACTGGTGAAAATATAACTTCACCGAAAAATAAATATTCCCCGTAACATATATCGCATGTATAAAATATTAATTGGACAACCTAATATAGGCACTTCTGTACTAAATATTTTATTTAAGAACTTATTTTTGTAACCTTATATAGACTTATATCCAAATAAGAAATATCATATTCGTACTCGCACTAAGCAGAGTTACGCCGAATCGACCGAGACGATTATTAGAGGACCGATAAAAGCATCCGCTTTCGACTTTGCCCGCCTAAGTATTTTTATAATAGCATTTATACTATGTATTTTTCACATAAAAAAAAAAAAATAATCGCCACCGGGTGGACTCGAACCACCAACCTTTCGGTTAACAGCCGAACGCGCTAGCCATTGCGCCACGGAGGCTTGCGACTGCAGTGAACAAATCACACATTGCGAATGACTGGTGTCTGATTTTTTAATAGTTGATTATTAAAATTGTTTTTACGATCTTAACGATTATTTAGCTCTTTCTGTAAAATAATAGTAAATTATGCTTAATGATAAATAAAATTGCTAGTGGTAAAAGGTACTTTAGAAAGTAAACACAATTGATATAACCAGAGAATAATGTAGAACCCTTTTATAGACAATTGTGTGTACTAAATATATATCTCGTAGTCATAACAATGGTCATTGTAATGTCAACTACGAGATAAATAAAGCATACATTTGTCCTAAATGAGTTTAAGAAAATTATTAAATGCAAAGAAATATAAGATCTTTAAAATAAATAAAACATGTTTGACAAATTTAAAGATTTTCCTTGGAGGATACAATTACGAGTATATGTCGCGTTTGGGGTTTTACAAATAAATTTATATTACAATCACTTCAGGTTATTCCAAAGTGTTATAAAAAATTGTTAAATTTGCCTTTCAATGTTTACACGAAAGATTTTGCCTATAGCTATTCTACTAGCCACCATTGCGGCCCTTAGACCAATACTTAATAAAAAGGGCGCGCTAACAATCAAAAATAAAATTGTAATCCATAAACAATTTATTACAACCATTTTAAAATATGATTCACCGGTGTGGAGTAACACTAGTATTACTATTTTTTTCTTAATTATTAGTCATTCAAAATAGATATACAAATAATTTATAGTACGCATTTTTATACTCGTCTTAAAAAATGCATGTTAGCCTTTTAATACCAGCAATTAAAAAACACTCATTTTTATACTAAAAAAATATAATAAAAATATTTCGCGAAACCAGAATAACCCACTAATCTACCATAAAAATAAATTTTAATTTAAACACAAGCACAAAATACCAAAGCACATATTGCTTTAGAGGCTAAATACAAAATATCAATGCTTTCAGAAATGTATTTGAATTATCATTTAATTTAATATTTTTTTCCATATTTTTTCTTTTTCTTTCACTTGAACTGCGAAAGTTTTTCTTAGCTTTTTTCTTCAATTATAACTACTAACGTTATATTTAATTAAAGTCAAAAATGAATTAGAAACATAAAAATGGTTATAAACCAGTAATATGTATAATATATATACATATATAGTTAATATGTTTAGAAAATTATGTATATTATTGAAATTAACGTTTTAAAAATAAATAAATAAAAAAAGCTTTCATTGCAATGGTAAAATACTTAGATGTCCTATTCTAAGCATATCATCAAAATATTGATGTAAATCCTTGTGGAATTTGATATTAATAGCTTAACGCCCGAGGACTCGTATATGAGTCATGAAAGAACATTGTTTAGTGGCCTTGAACTCATGCATGAGTCCTGCGTCATGCATTTTATTTATTAAAAAAATACTGAGATAGCATTAAGTTTGCCTCTATATATTTCTATGTACTGTCAAATAAAAAATAAATTATATTTTACTGCAAATTTTTGTAAAAAGAGTTTTTGGGGCACGTGAATTTTTTTATGAAATGTATGAACCATAATTATTTATTTCATATAAAAATAAAACTTTATGTTACACTTCTTTAACAAAAATAAATATCAGGGCCAAACTGTATGGCAAGGTAAGCATAAAACCAATCCAATCAAAATAAATAAATTAACAAAGATTTTCAATCTAAAAATTTTTTTTTAAATTTCCTCACCATTTGGAAAACCGCAATAATTCACAGATTAAGAAACCAGGGAGAAAAAGCTACAATTCGGATAAATTATCCCCGTATTAGTTTATTAAAAACTAATTAAAAAAAATAATATTATTGCACTTAAAAGAATCTCTGAGAAATAAAATGATGAATAAATAAATATTAATTTTTTATTCCTAATATTTTGTGTAAATTGAAAATGGTTGCAATGGGGATAAACCAGTTATTTATAATTTAATAATATGTATGTTTAAATGCTTCTATACATTTTTGTATAAACAATTTAAAAAAAGATCAGTTTATAATATAATATAATTTGCACTCACCAAATTTTTCGGCGTCCTTTTTCTGCTTACAACTGTCACGGACACATTCTTTTTTAGCACTACACATAAACCACACTATATCACTATTTATATTTATTTTTATTATATACACTATTTTTTTATCTATTTTAATATTTTTTGATACGTATAAAAACACTCATCAATATGAAGAGGAATTTCACAACTTCTGCACAGAACAAACACGACACTTTTTTCTCACATATTTCTCCGCACTTTTTATTATTATTATCTGATGATTTTCAGCTTATCCGAAAGCTTTTATGGTGAATTGACAACACGGGAACAACAAGGCGTGGTAAAAACTGATCAAATGTCTTCGGAATCGATAGATTTCACTGAATTCTGCATCCTTACTCAAAAGCAAATCTTTGAATTTAATTTTACCGTTACGATTCAAATTTTGATAGACACTGAACGAATAAAACAATGCGCATTGAAATAAAAACCATAACAACCTCTTTTGTTTATTCAATTGTTTTTCAAAATATTATCAACACCTCATATATTTATTAAATTCTGTTATACATTGAGGCTTGTATATTGTAAGGTCGGTCATTCTGTTTTTTCCCCGTTTCTATCATCTGGCTGTTATAAAAAGTAGATATAATTTTAAAATCTCTTTTCTTATTTGTTTTCCAAATTTAGATAAGCGTTATACCTTTTTTGTCATGTTTCATCTGTAGGGGCTATAATTTTATATTTTTGAGATTCTGGCAGACGTTTCCGAATTGTTCCACAAAGTCCTGTTTTCCGTAGAAATAAATCTTTTGCGAGTAAAACGCTATTAAAAAATTATCAACATAAACACGGTGCCACTTTTAGTACTTTTATTGCCATGTTTAATAATCTTCCTGCATTTCCTTGTAAGCCAAAATACTGCCTAGTAAAAAACACTTCCACTAGTAACTTTATCCATTACTATCACTTCGACTCCGACTTGTCATAATAAAAGTTTAACTAAACTGGCAACAAGCGGAGCTGCGTCAATAGAACGAAAGAAAGCATAAAGGAATTATGCAGCCGCTTCTCTCTATAGCCATCCGATCTGATCCAGCCAAGCGATCACCTGTATCCCATGAGTTAAGCACGATCTTAGATACGACTTAAAGACTGAAAAACTGCAATACAATGGCGAGAAATAAATGTTAAAAACATTAAAAATTTTATTAAGTAAATTATCACAAATTTAATATAGCTCCGTCACATGGTATATTTATACGTTGGCTCAAATAGAAACGTTTCGTCACCGTTCGCATGCAAATGTGTTTGCACCTTGGCGACGACGGTTTTCGACGTTTCGCCCTGTGTGTGTACAAAACGGTGCATTTGTGACGTACGACTCGGTCTGCTTTGAATTTTAAATCGAAGTTTCCCCCAGTATACTGCCTGCTGTGGATGAACCGAAAAAATGGTGAAAAAAATAAATAAAAACACACGCCTAGAGGGACAGCAAGACCCTTTGTTCGCGGCTGGTTATGACGTAAAGGAAAACGCGGTTAAACACATTCGGTTTACCTTGGTTCGATTCGCTGGTTTAAATTAATCTCGGATGCGCACTTTAAGCTTTTTGTGAGGAAAATTTGAGTTCCAGAAATGCGAGATGTACCATAAAAATGTTTTAAAAGCAATACAATTTTTTTCTATTAATGTCTATAAAGTCGGTGACTAATACCTGAAAGACATGAGTTCGATTCCCATATGGACTCAATAATGTTTATAACGATCTGCTCGACGCAATACATTTTTCCGATATTTATAAATATAAATTTTATCGATTATCTTATAATATTTATTTTCAGATTTTCCTAATTTCAAAGATAAATATAGTGATGAATATTAAAAATTAAATCAAGATAGATCGTGCATACGATCATAGTTTATAATTAATAAAAATAGTCAATGATTTACAGATGTTGATTTCAGTCTGGTGTGCCATTTCCAACTTAGTAGTTGCTGATTGTGTTTACCTCGTTGAAAAAATTAAATAACCAAATCTTTAGAAAATGTAAGTAATAAGGCGTTTAAAAATCTAGGAATTATCTTCATTAATTTTAGTAATCTTTAACTCAGTTAACAGGATTTAAAAATGTCGCCGGATATTTGATGTTGGTACTCGATTTTTTCACGGGTCACTCTGTGCGTGTATTTATTTTAATTTCGCAAAAGTTAATTTGCGGGTAAACGCACACGTAAGGCCTCTTGTTGGTTTACGTGTATTTTTTCCGGTAATTTTCAACGTGTCAAAAGAAAGTGGTTCGTGCGCCCTGGGCGACTCAAATTTGTTTTTGAACATAGACCCACATTAAATTTTTCCGCAAAATATGATTTTTCGCCGAATTCATGCGAGAATACTGTTAACGTTGTAATAAAATTATGTTTTTTTTTTGCCTTATTTTTTTCTTCGTGAAGACTCTCTATGAAACGTGAACGTTTTAAAATCTATAAGTATATGTGTCCATGTAATTTATTTTAATAACATTTTGTCGTGTGCGCCTTTTCATGTGCGTTTTATAAAATGTTGTTTTCGTATTTCTCAACGACATTATATTGAGACTTATTTTCTTTAATGTTTGCAAGAAAAAAAAAACAAAGTCGTATCTATTCTTTTCGTTAAATAAAATTTATGTAGGGTGGAAAATATTACTTGAAATTACAATTATTAATTATAAATTATATACATTTTAAAAGTTTTGAAATGTAAGTGTAGATGACAAAAAGGGTTTTTACGCAGGTTAGACGCATTGTATATTGCGCATAATTTACGCACAAAGGGTTTGTTTTTTCTGGTGTTTACGAGTGATTAACAGATCTTCTAGAATCTAGATAGTTAATAGTTACAAATTACATGACGCACATTTTTAATCATAAGCATGTATTACGCAGCAATATAATGCCATAGAGGTTTCAAAATAATTTCGTTGATAACATTGACGCCATGACGCTTAATTAACTATTTCTAAAATTTATTACAAACCTTTAGCTTGAAGTTGAAATCGCAAGGTCCCGTCCCAGGAGCGTTTCTGGGCCCCATTTCTCGATTGGGCCCCCTCGCACCGATTAAGCGCTCGCTACTCGGTTTCGTACTTTAATATGGAAAGCCAATTTTGCTCCGTCCGAGGGTCACACATAAACGCAATAAGTTCGCAGCAATTGACCCTCTGAAAACATTATGAGCTGAGGGTTAATTAACTCGGAATTATACGCCCGCCTTTCACCTTGTGCTCTCCCACGGCCCGCTTTTCCCAGCCCTGATTTACATTTATTTGCCCCGTTGGCGTTGAAAGAATTCCAAAGGTCATATGCTTTAGTTATTTGAAGACATGATACACAGAAAATATACTGTCTGAAAGGATCTTCCCTTCCTCTGTGTTCTGAATGAATTGACACTACACATATCTTTGCGCATAAATGGCATTTACAAACGTGTTTAAATTATTTAATTAAAAAAAAATATTATGCATCATCCCTAACATACTATACGGTACTAAAAATAAATATATATCAATAAAACTCGTGTGTTTATTTAACTTAAAAAATTGTATCCAGTGTAAGTAACATTCTAAATATGAAATAGTACTTGTTTTTGGATTTAAAAAAATGGATATCAAAAATAAATATATATTTATTGATATAGTGACAATATATTGATAATAAAAAAATCTTAATAAATAATCGCAGAAATTTTCATTATTAAAGATGCGAAAAAAAAAAAATATTATTTGTGCAAAAAAATTGCATAAAATTGTATAATTGTATTAACGTACACGTCCTTTTCATTCAGTTGAAATATAGATTCTGGGAATCGAGCTGGACCAGGGTTGACGTGTAGAGGGAAGCAGTTGCTTTTTAGATCTCGTCAGTTGATTTTTTTTAATTGAGCTCGTTTGAACTCTCATGTGTCTAAATTAAAATTCTTAGTTTTTTCTGTGTTGTCGGAAGCAAGGGTTCATTTGGGTGCTGTGTATCTGATTTTATACACGTGGCCAAACTGAGGAAGGTATAGTGCTCACCAAGTCTTTGCTATTATAACCGATTATGACGATATAGGAGTATAATCAGATGAGCTTGTTCATTAATTGGACTTTTATGACCGTTGCTTTGTGATCAACTTGTTACATGAATTTATTATAAAAATTGTTAATTATGGTCACTAAAAACATCTGTGAAGTGGTAAGTGTTTTATTCAATACCAGTTTATGACATATATAATTTAAAAAAATCCAAGAGAAAATTAAGACAACAAGAAAAGTCCTGAAAGTGGAAGACAAAACAAGATAGACAATGGTATCTTGGCAGAAATGGAAAAAAAAACTTACTCAAATTATCCATCAGCTTCTGGATCTTATAGTTTAATCACATTTTCTCAATAATTGGATTACCTGAAATGAAAAATGGGTATTGTACGACAACGGATTACAAAATCTTTTGAAGCAGGGCAAACAATAACAGCAATCGTTTGTTCGATAAAGTAAAAAAAGGCCTGCATTTGTTGCAGAAGTCGAATAGTTCGACAACACAGTTTTTAGTAAATTAAAATATGGCACAAAGCTTAGTTCAGAATTGATATTTTCAAATTATCTTACCAAAAAATTTAAAAGCCCTGCGGCTGTCAATAATAATCATCAGACAATTTTCAATAACAGCTATTGCTGCTTTACAATGTTTTTGTAAAGCAGCAATATAAAAAAAATGAATTATGGCAAAATAATATTAGCTCTAAATCGTTTTGCATCCTGCCGATTTCCATGAGTTTTTTTATTCTTATCGGAGCGGGTTCTTAGATCACCAAAGCAAAGATAAATCCATCGGCCGGTTAGAGTGACAGAAAATTGCAAATACTTTTGGTCTTCCGAGAAAGTATGCATATTTTCAAACATCAGTCACGAGCACCTTCGGAAAGTTTTTTTTTTATCTGAGCGTCTTACTTTATTGCTTAAAAAAATAAGATGAGTTCAAGTGTTAAGAATTTGTAAACAATTTTTTGTGACTCCCAGACCACGATTAAGCCTTTACTTATGCAGCGTTATTAAAAGGGCAGTGGTTAAAAACCGTTAAAAAATATTCGTAAAAATTTAGTTTTGTATAATAAAAAATGATTTATAAAATTTCACGAGAAATTAAAATTCTCGATTGGTCATTCTTTTTAAGAAATTCCTGAAAACAAACAATAAGTATATCTAAATATTTAAAAATAAATTAAAATTATTCATAAGTCTGATTAAAGCTATAAATTGTTACCAGATTTCGGGTTTTATATCCCAAAAAAATTTGTATATATTATACTCCCTCTGTCCCATAATAATAGTAGCAAAGGAAAATAAATATAGAACGCAACATTTATTATCAAAAAACTAAATTAAATTAAACGATTACTTAAAAATATTAGGTACTATTAATTTTAATTTTGATTGTTTCATTCATCATTTCGTTAGATCAATAGATGTTGAGGTAAATAGTACATCAGATGACTTACATATGTAGTATGATATAATAATATAGATAGTAATAACACTCAGTTGTGGGCAAAATAATGAACGCTTATAAAAATCATAAATTTTTATTTGATCATCAATCTTATTGAAATCAAATCGTTTGTATTGGAAATGTATGTATTAAAAGTATATGTGCTTTCATGAAAAGCAATCAAAAATAATTTTAATTTAGCACACCTCTTATTTAGATTTGTTTTGATGATTCGTCGAACAGCAGTATGAACACCTCAAAGTATTTTTTCCTTTCGGAACATATTAAGAGTCAATTATAATTGGTACTAGTCAAATGATCGAGGATTCAAAATAACGGTAAAATTGCTACATTTTTTAAGAGTTAATAACTTAAAATAACCTGTACCTGAGCTCTTTAATATGCTTAGTAAATTTAAAATTAAATTCCAGCTGTATACCTATGTATCGTAGCAACTCGTTTCTCGGAGAATGATACCTAGCGACTAATGTTATTCTTTTTTATTTAAATCGCAACCGTTTCTAAGTTAATAGTTTTTATTGACGTCGCTTTAGTAACAGTAAACAAATTTTTGTGGTGGATTATTTTCACGGCCAATATCATTAGTTTGTATTGTACGATATTACGTTTGGATTTATTTAATTCATTCATCTCTATTGAAACTTACACATACATACATTTTTTTAAACTATCAACGCAAAGCGTCGATTCGAAATCGTTATCGTGGCTATAGTCCTGAAAGGCAGCTATCGAAAAACGATTAAACTGCGGCGCACTGGTACAAAAACGAGTCCCGGGAAGTCGTCAATCGTCAAATGCGGCCCTGCACAAACCGCCGCCCCATTATTTACACTCGAAAACAAATTCAATTCGGGTGCATTAAATTCGTCCGCCGCCGAGGCCATTACAGAACGCTGCACTCGAGACAATGGACAAATTTTTAGCCCCCTTTCCGAACAATCGATGCGGCCCTGCAACTTTGGAGTGTGCAATGTGTTTTACGAATAGCGTGAGCCAAATTTTCTGAATTTGTCACGTGAGGAATTAACACGTAAGTGGATCTTACATTATTGACTTCTGTGAGCTTGTCCCTCTACTCTATTTGCTTTTGAGTATAAATTTCCTAATTAAAGTGTCTTGGTAAATATTTTTTTAAAGCATTATTTACAGAGACAGTGATTTCTTTTGTGGGACTATTTACTTTTGATTCAAAACATTGGATCATGTAAATGCACTGCAATTATTTGTATTAATATTAGTAATCGTTGCTCCGATGAGTATTTCGCTTATTGGAGTACCACAAAGATCCATTCTGAGTCCTCTACTTTTTTTGATTTTTATTAACGACATACATGCCGCAAATAATAATTCGTAATATTTATTATATACTGATGACCTGAAAGTGCTTTAGAGTATTCGAAAAAATTTAGATTCACTCTCTTTATCATTTTCAAACGCTATAAAATTTATGCATCTTATTGAATATCTACGCTTTCATTATATGGCTTGTTAATAAATTGAACCAATATTTTTTAAAGCAAAAAACATATTAAAAAAAAATGTAGGGCGTTCTATATTTTGGAAATGTATTTTTCTGCGTTGAAATGATAAAAAGTATTTTTTTAAAATAGTCTCTAATGTTTTGAAATCTGTCAAAACATTTATCCCTGAGTTCTTGGATCATAACTTAAGAATGTCTTTTAAACCCAGAAATGCTACTAAGCAAATCACATATGATGCTGTTTTAACCTTGTATGTCTAAATTCAATAAGCTTATTTTTTTGTAAAATCAGTCAAGTATGTTAACACAATTTTGCTTAACGCAGATTTTAATAATCATCTTCTATTTCTTCAAGAAAATTATTGATTTCGTACAAAAAAAACTTGCTTCGGCTTGTTCATATCACATTAGTTTTACGTCTTTACATTGCATTTAAAAAGTCACCTTTAAAGAGATTTTTCTTTAATCGATTAAATAATTTTAAATAACTTACCTGATACATCGCTTGCTTTGAAGCAAAAAACTATTTTTTTTTGTATTTTATTTGGATGTAGTTTAGGTTTTTAAACGTTTCATGTATAGCAATCCTTTCGTTAAAATTTAAACCTACTGAGTTACGAGTGTTTAAATTTTTATACTAATCGCCATTTTGCAAAAAATTGACACATTGGATTTTGCTAACAAACATATACAGGGTGCTCAAGAATTCTATACTGTCACAAAAATTCATCTTTAAATATGTATAAATAAGCTCACACTGACCTTAACTATATTGCAAGTCTTATGATCGTATGTATGGTGGGTCGATCGACTCATAACACTAAACGTGTCATGGAAAAAAAAAACTTTTTTTTTTAATTTTTTTAAACGGTATCGTAAGTATATTCAAAAGCTCTATTTCGTATCAAAAATTCAAGTCTATATCTTTGAAAGGAACCAAATACGAGCGTTAACTATATGCCAAGTCGCATAAAAGCTCATTCGGGGGCCCGGTCAATTTACCGTAAGACGCGTTTTTTATTAAAAAAAAAATAATAAAAAATTATTTTTAAATGAAAATTAAGCTTCTAAACACTTTTTCCATACGACATTTTTCAGTGGGATTTGATTTTGCAAAGTTATGACACTTTTAATTTTTACATTGGCCGCCATTTTGTAAAAAAAATTTATATATTTTTTTCATACAGAACGTATATTTTTCTCTAATCGATTAAATAATAAAATTAAATATAATACTTTTTGTGTTAAAAATCTTGTTATATAAAACTAATTGATATATCGGAAAAATCTTCTTCATTCTGACTTGAAGCAATAAATCCAATAACATGGCTTTCATTTTTTATTATTTATACGTTTATTTCAAAAATATAAATAATTTTTCAGACATATAAATCATATATTAAATACATGTTACAGGCTCATAACTATTTTCATGTTTATAATTAGTTATTAGCTAAATTTAATAAAAATTAAGAATATAAAATAAAACGTTTGTGGTTTTGATTTGAGAGTATATAGCTTTGTTTTGAATAACTCGTAATTAAGAAAAAATAGTATTAGTGGCATTACTTCACACCGGACAGGCATTTTAATAATTATAGATCACAATTTTATTTTTTATAGTTAGCGCGCTTTTCAAATTAAATATCAGTGAATTAAATAAGGGCCGCAATGGCGGCAAGCCCAAGTTCCAAAATATGTTTATTAAACTTAAGCTTGGAGTCTTTTGTCGAGTTTTCCATTTGACGTTCTGGCCTCTTCATTTAGGAAAGATAGTGGCAAAGTGTGTCTATGTTTTGTGAAAATAATTGCTTCTGTTTTAATTTTTCACTTCTCACAATATTTATTTAAGATTTTAAAATTTGTTTGTAGTTTATTCGCGATTGGTTTAAGACAGTAAGCCATTGTTAAAATAGCAATATCGTCAGCGTACATAAATAAAAGTTTATTTTTTTACTTTTAGGATGTCGTTCGTATACAATATAAAAAGGAATGACCTGAGCAAACTTCACTGCTAGAATTTTACGCGGGATCGAGTGTTCATTATTTAGTGCAACAACACAGCTTCTACTTTTTAGGTATGAGCGAATTAAACGTAGTAGATAGTTAAAGATTTTGTTTTTTGTTTGTCATCTCATACTGTGTCGAAAGTTTTTTCTATATCTAACATTAAAATTCCCTAAAAAACTATTTAGTTGATGTGCTGTCAAGTGGTTTTCGCGGAAGCAAACTGTTCTTTAATAATTTAAATATCTAAAGAGTCTTTTAAGCTGATAAGATTTTTTAAAAATATTTCTTAAATGACTGTAATAAGCTGACCAGATTTGTAGGATCCTTATCGGTTTTTTTTATCGGATGAATTTTAGTGGCTTTCAATACGGTTGGAAAATACTCAAAAGTTAAGCAAGCGTTTAATCAACGTGTTGTTTAATTTATCTATTCCAGGACTATTTTTATTTTCAAGTTTTTAATAACATTTAAATTTCCCGTGAGCAATTCGTATAAATTCTTATCTACCGTGGAGTTTTTTTTTAATTGATCTATTTAATTTATTTACAGTTTTAGTGTTTAAAAATTTTAGTTAGTTCGTAAGATACTGAAAAACCATCAGCTAACATCTCTACCTTATCCTGACCCGTGTCAGCTGTGATATTTCCAGTTTTTAACTGTGGAATTTCTGTGTATTTATTTTGAAGCGATTTAGTTACTTTATTAAGACAAATTTGCTTGATACAAATTTTAATAATGGCAACAATATATTGGTTACGTATTTCTTGAATCTAGTAAAAATATCAGTACCTAGAATTGTATATCGCAATGAAGCTGTCCACAACGATTCTTCTTCATTAAAAAAAATCTGCAAAGATCATTACTGTCATCCATTGATTTGAGCAATTGTATGAAATATATTTAGGCGTTTTATGTAGGGAATTTAGATGTGATGATAATCTTATTCCCAGAATCGATTTAATTTCTTAATTTAATGTTAGAATTATGGATATTAGTCCTGGAAATTATTTTAGAATATCTAAATAACTTCGCGTTTTAATCAATATTGCATAAATCTGAATATTCACAACATTTTTGAGTTATTTTTGAGCTACATATAAGTGTTGAGATGGCTCTTATTAATTCCATTGCCGCATATCCCATACTACACATTCTAATATAAACTGTAATATACATATGTATATGTAAATATACACATACGTTGTATATATGGTGCTCATAACGAAAGTGTGAGGTCGTTCTCTGATTGCGCGGTTTTCCTTTGGGTCTTGCTACTATTGTGTGAAGCACAAATGCAAGCTTGTTTGTATTATACTAGTGATTGTCAGCTTTCCAAGCAACTGGAGCACAAATTCATATAGGGGTTTGCGAAATTTTAATTGATTTGGTTAATTATTTTAACGAAATTGAGAAAATAGTTAATCTTTTAAAAAACTTTCTCTTCATGCTTAGTATTTTATTACATTTTAAAAATACTAGCACAATAGTGTTTTTTAATTTTTATTATGTTTGGAAGTTCAGCATTAGTGATTTTATTTAATTAAAAAATCATCTTATGGATGATTATTGTGATTAATAACTAAAATAAAATCAAGTTAAGCATAGGGACATCTTTTGATTTTAACCTGTAATAATGATTTGAAATTAATACAATAGATGTCACTGATTTACAGACTGATTTCAGTCAAGTGTTTCAATGTTGTTTGTTGTAAATAGTGTTTTTTTTTTATCTCACGATATTCATCCGTGAGATAAGAAAAATCTAGGTAAACCATACATATAATGATTGATATGAATTTTAATTATAAATTACTTACTAATTCTGATCTTATATACATGATAAAAATTTAAAGACACTATGGTCCATATGAGATTCGAATCTAGGTGTTATTATATTACTATAAGCAACGAATGATTGAGCAACATATGTTGCTTACCATTATTCTAAAAAATTGATTCGCTCAGTGTGATTAACTTATGCTTAAGGTATCGATTTGAATCAGCGATTAATTTACCGATAGGTCAGTCACACACGTCCTTTTTTCTTTTTCCTGAATGACAGCAGGGAAAAAGCGGCAAAAACGTAACGATATTTATTATCCGTTTACCCACCCCTCAGATTAGCCACAGGGTGCTCGACGTCACACACAAAAGCCAGATTCAATAGCGATAGGTCTAGGGGTTATTCTTTCGGCGATTTCTTAACTCCGAATCGCTCCTTACCGCATGACCCGGGTCCGATTTCTTCCGAATCTTGAAAGAAACCTTCTGGCGCGTGACCAGGTTGCCCCTGTAATGTGAGAAACGGGGACAAACAAGAATGGACCATAGTTATTGTGAAGACATGTTGAAGTACACTACTTTAAATTCAATAATACATTTAGATGCAGTGATTGATTCAAAATATTTTCTTTAAAAACCATTATGAAGTAGATATTTACTATATTGAGGATATGCGTTTTATTTTAAACTACTTACATAAATATTTTATTTAAAAATTATTGTAAAAATGCTTTTAGGAGAAGTAAGGAATCATATAAAATATTTTTAATAATAAAAACAAAATAAGTAGAAAACATAGCAACAATGTAGAAATATGACAGTCAAAGCCGCCACCGCCACCGCCCCACAATAGCCCAAATTAAGGTGAATATTTGTAAAGGGTGTTTAAAGCCTAGGTGCCAGATTCGAGGAATGCCGGCGGCAGGATGGTGGACAGTTAATTAACGAAATTATTTTGTGAATATTTTTTTTAGTAAAATAAACATTCAATTGGTAGTTTTTTATTGAATTTTCGAAAGTTCAAAAACTTATGGCTCGTCCTATACAATTTAATAATAAATGTGTTTTTGTGTTTTTTAAATTACTGCTAGCCACTAATTCAATGATTATTTTAACCATAGTCAGTTACGGTAAAAACATTTTTTATGACTGAAACGTATTAAAAATATAGGTATTATAAAATTATCGTTATAATGGTAGGAATTATTTTTAATTAATTATATGATATTATAAATCATTTATTAAAATAAACTTAAGCAAAAATAATTTTATATTTGAACTGTTTATTTTAATTACAATTCGATGCGTTTTTTTTGGGGACGTTTGTTTAATTCTACGTTTAATTAACAATTATTTTAGATTTACTTTTATTTGTAGTAAATCATGGTTAGGGAACTTTTATAAATAAAAGATGTTTCAGTTTTATGAGCATTTATGAGCGCAGAGTCGTGCGACACAAGCTCGGCGCGATAATGAAGAATTTGTATGCCGACCGTTGTCCGACACGTCTCCGACTTTTTTCTTTATGGTCACCGTTTGGACCGTGCCACGTCGCAAAATTTATTGAAAATTTGCAAAAAAAACTACAAATCACATTTGATCCCTTGCAATAAAAAAGTTGCCCTAGCGCAAAGTGTATAAAGTGGCTCAAGTGGAAAACTGCTAAACACTGTAATGAGTAAATGTGTCACTGTCCGGCGCTCGGTTAACTTTGCCCCTCCGGTTAAGCCGTGTCGACTGGCTTTCTGCTGAGAACTAGTAAGCCAGATAGAAGTTAGTGCGACCAGGACTTCCTGGCCGGAAGAAAAATCCACTACAACTTCCCCAGTGTCCGAGTTCCGCCAATGATGCTTATTTCGAATCGAAACTTTGCGCCGATGTGTGGCACGACCGCAAACTTAAAATTTATTTATGTGCTCACTAAGTCTATTTATAGGTTGGGTTGGCTTAACATTTTGTTGAAAATAGTTTAGTTTGTTAGGGGTAAAAATAGAATATTTTGAATTAAAGTCCAAGGAAACACAAAATATGAAATTTATATAATGTGTAATAACTTTCGATATTAAAATTAAGTAAATATGTAAAATGATTTTATTAACCTCACAATGTTTAAACTTATTCAATTTTAATTGAGACGTAATTTTAAAGTTTTTTTTTTTAAGCTTTTTGATGTAAACTAAGATCTTAAACCTTATTGATACATCGTTTGTTTAATACCTTTCTTAAACAGACATATATTATTTTCTTTCAACCTAAAAATCGCCTTAAGAAATTTGTAATAAATTCAGCAATAAACTTCAGTAAAATATGATAATTAATATTCATAATAAACCCGAACTTTATATACTTATTATGATTAATGCGAATTTTTGCTGCATTAATTGTAGTTTCACGTTTTATTTTTTGTGTAAAAAGCTTTGTCTGTAACTGATATCAAAAGTTATTAATTTAAAATTATATTTAGCATCTTAATAAATATTTTTTTAATAGTAGTGAAATATGTGAAATTTCTATGTATGTATTTAGTGTAAAAAATAAATACTAAAAATAGATATCTCTAATACATGCTTATTTATGGTTTGATTTTTTACTTGAATTTCTAAACTGATCTCTAAAATTATCATATTTGATATTATTAACTATTTTTTCTGACTGATTTTATAAACGTTTTGATTAAACATACGCGTTTTAATTATTATTATAAGGTAGATAGATCAAAATTAGTTGTTAACAAATTTGAAAATTCGTAATATTAATAAATATAGTGAAATATATTATGGGGTCAATAAAATAATATTGGTTATTTAATTTAATAGGTATATATATTTTACTATATATAATATATCTTTAGCGATATATTTTGGTATTAGTATCTTACTATACCAAACATATAATTAATGACTTTTTGATTGCGTTCATTACATATTCTGTTACAAACAGAAAATAACTGCATTTTAATATTGAATAAATGTACTGTAGTATTTTTTTAAATTTGTGGAATTAAATTATTTTTTTTCTAACTTAAAAATATAAAATAGAGTTTAATAAAAAAATACAACACAAAATGGATATTTTTAGTAGAACCAAAATTTGTACAGTGTTTAATTTTTAATTAAAAATTTGATTATTAAATGAAAATAAGAAGCAATTTTTTAACAGTAGGATTTCTATTGCAAGCAGGAAAAAATACATCTAATTGCACTACTCTAGTAATATATATTGTTTTATCAACAATATATTAAAAAAAATTAAATTTTAATTTATATTAATTTAGCTACAATTTAATTGATTTTTACTGCAATATTGACAGTGAAATATTGTGTATTGTATTGCTTTTTTTCCGAAAAAAAAATATATATGCATTTTTCAACATACACTGCTTAATAAAGTTGAGCTTTATGTTCCAAAATACCAAAACTAGCTTTCAATATGCTTTCACTGCTTTCAATGCTATTTTTAATTATATTTCTGAAGAACAGATATAAAATTTATTAATTTGTTTTTTTGGTATGTTAAGTTATGTTTCTAAAAGATACTGAATGTATGTTTTATTATTATTTTTATTGTATTTTTAGTAGTAGCTAATTAATAAAAATTTTACTATACTTAATATGTGCGACCTAGTTTGCTTTAAATTAATCATCATGATATTCATTCCTGAAATTATGAAAATCAAGGAAAACCTAATCGGTGATGATCAATCGGAACTATAACTATATAATAATCACTAATTTAGATTTTTCAGACATGATCAAATTTAAAAATTACTTAAGTCCATATGGGATTCGAACCCAGGTCTTTCTGGTCAATAGTCAGAAGCTAATACCACTCGTCTATCGTGCTACTTATTAAACAAAAAAGTTTTTTTTTTACTTCTATAAAAAATTCCAAAATCTTGGTTGATAAATATTATTTTCTAATTATTATTAGGATTCTTCATACTGAAAAATAAAAAAAAAAATCGTTTTTTAATACTATATATTTATTTTAATATATTCTTAAGGCAATGAAAAATTCTTTGAGCAATTAAATATTTTCTTACAAAAATCCTTATTGTTTGAGGTAGAGATTAATTATCTGAACTTTAAAACTATCATAATAACATACGGAAAATACTAATAGATGAAATATAATCCAAGCCCATACTATAAATAGAAATGAGGGAAACAGAATATACAAAAACATTTATCTATGCAATTTTATTTTAAAAATTTAATAAAAACAGTAAGGTTAAAACAACAGATTTGTAGCTCTTTTTTATTTGCTATAGCTATGTATTCAAGTTATTATTTATTTGAGAAAAATAATTTTAGTAAAGCCAACTTTAAGCTTTGAAAAGCGGGCCGCGAGTTTGACACAACTGCTATACAATTTATGTATATGTTCCGCGGTTAGGTATAAACTAAAATTATTCAATTTAAAATTATATTTTGTATAAGTTAATTGCGCAGATAAATCATAGAATAGTTTGTTTCTAGTTTAAGACATTATTTTAATTATTTTCAATGCATGCCCAAATAAATATTTTGATATTAACGATTTTTATCTCCGCGTTTAGTTGTATTTTCTCACGGTGTTGCGCCGAATTTTTTTTTCGGCATCTTCTGGAGAATAATTAAGGTGCAATTTATGTATCTTTGAATGAAATTAGCATAAACAACGCGTTTTAGAAGAAATGATTTCTAAGAAATGACTAATCTGCTCCATAATTATGTGTGCACTGTGCTTAGTAACTAAATTGGTAAAAAGCCTTGTTAATGTCACTTAAGCTTTACAAATTTATCCATTTTAAAAGATTAATCTACAATATAAGAAACAATACTAGCGTTGAGCAATGATCTCAATAAATCGTACAAATCTAAAATTAATATATTCATATTGTATTTTATCAGGTTTCGTAAATTTATAAAAAATGGAAATATTGTGAGGATTTTGGATTGCATTTTATATTTAAATAAAACATTATGGATTGATATATATATATATAGAATACAAAAATAAATTTATGCTTAAAAATAGATAAAAAAGCCACTAGAGACATGATTTATGGAGCACATTATTCGGGGTACAGATACTTAGTAACGTGCCATTTAGGAGCTTTTGGTCGGCACAAGGCACTATTAGACTATTTAAAGAGAGCCTCACTTTGTGAAGGCACTTGTGTAGGCTGAAGTCTCAGCGGCAAAGACTCTCTTTGTAAATACAGCATGGAGGCTGCGATTTTAGTGAAATTTACGGTGATGTATATAATGGGTCGGTCGGCCAAGGACTAAAGCTTGGCAAATAGCTGTCCGTTATGGTGTTAAAGCAATGCTAAAAAGTACAATAGATATGTATTTGAGATTAGTTTAATAATATTTAGATTAAATAATGTATTATAAATATTTTATATTTATATTGGTTGTTTGTATATATTGACAAGTTTCATGTTACGCAAAAAAATATGTAGTTTATACTGTTAACATGTTAACTTAACAAAAACAATAACAATTGAAGCAAATAAACCTATTTAATTAAATTCTGATAAATTATTGTTTAATGCCGAGTGGTCTCATTAATTACACGTCGGTAGATTTGTCAAATAAAAAATATTATCTTGTATGTAATGCAATATTTACTAGATATTACAATTAAGACCAGTTCATAAAACTTTATTAAAAGCGGTCATAACGTTATTATAATTTATCTTCGTGTTTAACCCTTTATATTCGCGTTTATGT
The DNA here is from genome assembly GCF_051122295.1 of Plectrocnemia conspersa. Taxonomy (NCBI): domain Eukaryota; kingdom Metazoa; phylum Arthropoda; class Insecta; order Trichoptera; family Polycentropodidae; genus Plectrocnemia; species Plectrocnemia conspersa. The sequence goes on from NW_028277172.1 coordinate 6,351,552, forward strand.
ATAAAAATAACGTCGCCGTTGTGCCGAGTCGCAACAATAAATATAGATGTGTTTTCGCCATAGTAGGACTATTCTTCCGCAGTATACGTCGACTTACTTTTTTTTTACGTTTTTACGGTAACGGCGTCGTTATCAACGGACGCTATATTCGAACGAACGAATTTCGACGTCCAACTCTCGTTTTAAAATAATAGATAAGTTGAACGGTTATAGCGCGCGGCTAAGTGAACGAATCGAAATTTATGTAATCCTTTTCCCAGAAGAACGAAAATAAGTAGAAAAAAAAGTTCGTAATTAAAACTTTGAATATTTCGATCGACGCTCTCTTGCGCAACCTTGAAGACAAGAGTATTTGAATGTTGAAAAGTTAGCTTATAAATAACTTTATTTTAATTGTATTTAATATCTGTCTAATATCTGATTTTTTTTTATAAAATATCCTAAAATAGTGATTCGACATGTATTAAAGACATTGTGCTTATTAGAAGACGACTAGAGAAGTTGCTATGAACGATTATGGGTTCTTCTTGAAATTCGCGCACTTAATCACCGTAACCACGACAATAATAAGGATGAACGTGACAATAAACTGAACTGAACGGACCACACAATAGCTCTCGTAATGTGTAACAAATAAATAACATGTTGTTATTACCCTCCTATGCTTAGAAAGAATATTTATTTGTTGAGTAACTGGCGAGGAAGCAATATATCACCGGACGGCAAAAATCACAATAAACACACTTATCCCGTTGTACAATTCGACCTGCGAAAGATATCCATCAAGTAAATGTCACTTTTTAGATGCGTGGCAATATTTCATTGGACGAATAAACAAGTGCAACAATTGACTGAATGGTCGCTGCATGGTTTTGATTCGCTAGAGAGTTTTCATTATGATATTTAAGCCCCTCTCCAAGGGATGAAAGGCAGAGAGGAAACCGCATCGACTACATCGCCACTGCCACAACTAAATACCACCACTAGACAATAGCTTCTTCAGCAATCAAATTTAAATTTGAGAAATAAATAGTTTTTTGATAAATGAGTTGGTAATGATAATAGAGTCGCAAAAATATAAAAATTGAAGAGCCATTAGACTGCTTCGTAAATGGTAAAATGTCTTTAAAAAAATAACTTATTTTTGAAAAAATATAATAAAATTATTATATGATGAAGAAAATGAAAAACTACTAAGACAACACAAGTTGTAATTAAGTTTCGTAATTAAATATTATATTTTTTATTATTTTTTGTAAAAATATGCCACCCCTAATAGTATATGAGTCACTTCGTTTCATAAAGTTTGGTATTTTATTTTTGTAACTTGAGATTTATAACCGATTAATATCGTCTATTTATAAATAATTGATATAACAGTATCAATGATTACGGAAATATTCTCGTCCCGGTTCTTGAAACGTAAATCTTGGGAGTCGGTATTATAAAAATTAGGAAGTATGTGGAATCCAGAGAACCATGAATTTTATATATTTTTAGTAAAAAATATAAACATATCACAATGCGTTCATGTGGAGTAAACGGTGTGAGTTGAAATCAATACTATATGCTAGAATTATTTCTTAGTATCATAATCGATTACCTGGAACCACCCCATCCCTTCTCGCGAAGACAAAGCTAATTGGAGCCGTTTGTGGCAAATGAGTCAAACGCACCCAAAGAACAAATTGTTTACATATCATGCAAGCGTACCGAAACATTATAACGAACCACCTTTGGAATTCTTCATTACAAACATTCAGTACACTGGAAGGCAAACAAACCCTCTCTCCCACTCTGTGCTAGCGAACGTTCAACCAGCAAAGCCTGCGCCCTTATGCTTTTCAAGTCAAATCACGGTTGTTGTGCCGAGTCTTTATACATCACACATAATACTACTTAGATACACGGGCGAGATTCCAGTCAAAATACCTCTCCTTTTGCCTATTGTCAAGGGGTAATTTAATGATTGTGCATCGGGGCATAGCAGCCTCCGAGCCGTGACGAGTATACGTCTAACGAAATTACACGTCATACGATGCTGGCTTCAATTTGCTCCAAGACTGCGTGACAAAGTATTGATTGAGAGCTTTCGAGTCTTAATTAAAATTATAAATAAAATTTTTACAGTTTTTCAATTTTTAAAATAAAAAGTTCCGTCTATTAGTAAAAAATTGTTTAGGTCCACGTACACTTTGGGTTATTATAATATAGCCCAATCTAAATAATCAAGTCGTTTCAAAAGATTGGGTTAAACTCTGGATTTTAGATGACGTGAAGAGGGAAGCGGCTGCTTTTGCAGTTTTCTCCATTTATGTCAATGGTCAGCGTAGCTCTTTTTTTTATTATTTTAATATAAAATATATAAAGAAAATCATAATTTATAATCTACTAAATCGTATTTGATATACTATATGTTATAAATCTGAAATTTCAAAATAAAGAGCTTACTGCTATTGCGGCCCTAAGACTTAAGATTTAATAATTGCTTTAAAAAATAAAATTCTAAATTACAGACAATTAATTAGACCCATTTTATCATATGCTTGCTCAGCGTATAATAAGATCAGTAATACTATTTTTTCTAAATTGCAAGTCATTCAAAATAAATTTACAAAAATTAATCTTTTTAAAAAAGACACATTAGCATTTAAATACCAACATTGTATTTTATATCCCTATTTTTTTTATCAAATTAGAGCTAATAACAAATTTTAAACCTTAAAATGGCTATAAACAAGTAATATATATGCATATTTATAAAAACAATTGTAATTATTGAAATTATGTTTTTTTAGAATATAAACATAAAAAAAGTTTTCATTAGAATAGTAAAACTCTTACATCTCTCTTCTAAGCATATACTTAACATATTAACGTTGAGTTCTCGTAGAGTCTGATATGAAACTAAAGAACTGAAATTATTGTTTATGAATACAAAATTTATATTATCGTAGTCACAGAATCATATCTAAAGCCGCACGCTAACATTTACATCTTTAGCTTTGTCTGTTTTCGGTTATAATTTATTAAGCTAATATAACTAATTGTTTATTAAACTTAAGAATATTATTATACAAATTTATTAAATTTAAATTTAATATTCCCCTGGCCGTACTCGTTTTCTTATACCTAAGTTTGCTCGGCCCGTTTCTCTTTATCTTGTATACGAACGATATTGCAAAAATAAAAAAACGCGTTTATCTATGAACCCTGACGTTACAGCTACTTAACAACAGGAATAAATTACAAATATCTTTTGAAATCTTAAATAAATATTTCAAGGGGTAGAAAATTAAAATCATCCAAATTGAAACAGAAGCAATTATTTTCATTACAAAATAAACAGGGCAGTAACTTATACGTATGAATAAGTAATTGATATCTAAGCATATCTAAAATATATAGTTAAATAACGTATCCCAATATATTAATTGAGTTGCTCATCAAACATATTTACATCAGTAAGTAAATTGTAATCCCTCGTCTAAAGGGCTTCCCCTTCCGACACCCATCCCATACATAACACAAGTAAATAGCTCAATTATCTCAAGAATTTCCGCCGCGATATGTAGCAAACGATGGAACTGATAAGGTATTCCGTCCGCGTGCTCGTCGGATTGGTTTACCTTTGTCTTCTTCTCCTACTTTATACGTCTTACTCTCTTAAGGGAAAGCCATGAGTTGTTCGAACCCTCCCACTCCAGACAGGCTATATAGCAAACACCCGTGCGCCACCCACTCGCCGTACGGTTTGCACAGAAGCCCTTTGAAGGATCCATCCCGGCGTTTACACGTACCCAAAACTTTTGATGTTGCTCATAGATTTAAAGTTAAAGTTCGATCTTGACACAACTTGTCCACACACTCAGCAAACCGACTTCGCACATTGCGCACGAAGTCGCGCACTTCCTAAACCACTAACACCACTAGCACTTTAAACCTAATTTATTTTATTTTATTTAATAATTTTCAATATAAAGAGAAGTGTTTTTAAGACTAGTTTTTTTTTTGCAAGATTGAAGGAAAATTATTTATTACGTCTAAAATAAATTTATCAACGAGCTGCTACATTATGCAAATAGATCAAGTATATTGTGGAATGAAAAACTGCCACATATTTCAGATATCAAAAGATTCAACTACAGACTATCATAATATCATTCATAAGTAAAATATTTATGTATATTATTTTTAATATACAATTCCCTAGAATTTATAAAATAATTCCAGACTTTAGATTCGGCTTTAGATGTTGAATTCATTTGAAAATGTTTCACTTTTGTAAAGATATCAGCGTAGAACCTTTTAAAACTGCCAAAGATGCAAGTTAAATATATTAACTACTTAATGCTGATAGTCTGCCTTTTTTATCCGCATAATTTACTTTCAAGTTTTGAGGTCGAAGGGGTGTGACTTTGTTCGTACGAATTTCGCCGCGTCAAGTGTTAAAAATAAAAAATAAATTGTATATGTCACAAAGTTTGCTATTTGCTGTTTTTTTTTACCAAGAAAAAGTATTTGACTAGTATTTTATCATACTTGGTACCGTTTTCATTTTTAAATATGTGTATATTTGGTGATTCTAAATAAATTATTATTTTATTTTATTAGTACGTGATCCATAATTTGAGATTTACTGATTTTACCATATTGATCATATTATTAAAAAATAACAATCATTATAAAACTGTATTTTAAATTTGACGTTATCACATCACCTAATTAAAAAGTCAAAATAGTTTAAAACGTTTAGGTCCTAACTTTCGCGACTAAGCTCCGTCCCATTTTTAAGAATAATGGTATGCAAGTGTTAAAAACTACAAAAATCCACAGCCAATTATACATGTATCATAAAGAGAAGACCTAAAGCTTTATATTGCATATAAAATTTACATTAAAAAGTGGTGGGAAATATAACTAATGAACTCAAAATTAGAAAAAAAATTGGAAAAAGTACTAAAAAATGGTACTTATTCAAAACAATATTGTGTGTTTAATATGACAGAAACTGCAATAAAAAGCTATGAAACGTAGAAACACTTACCTGTTTTATCACAATCAATGGTTTGAATTTTTAACTGTACTCAAATAAAATAATAATAATTGTCCAATGTACAAGAAAACGATGCGTGCACTCGAAGGGATGACTGATTTCCGACCGATCGTGGGGGCGCTAGCGTTATGCAAGGAGTAGGAGAATTGTTGATTATTATGCGCAAAATTATCAGCTTTATAAAGCAACTTTTCTTTTTTACCTGCGCTTAAATTTTCATAATCAACTTTTGGCCGCCCAGATCGAGCAAATACCCCACCGTGCGTCGTGCAGGTATCATCTGCCTCGTGCTGACTCCTTGAGTTTGAGTCTAAAAAGTGTCTTTCTTCGTCTGCTTCTCTGTGATCAAATATAACATATTTTATATTGCTGGTTCAAGACGGCTTTGGCGAATCACAGATGAAGATGTTGGCGGGTAAATTGCATCGCTTTTTGGACGCACAAACGAAAATTGTTTATGCATTTAAAGTGAAACATACAGCTGACCACTTTCGGCTATCGTTAATAAATGGGTAAAAATCATTTTTGCGCAAGGCAGCACGCATTGCCTATCGCGCATCTTTTCTATAAAAAGGATAGTTTTTCTTGTACTTATTGATGATTACAAATGATTAACGTTTCAGGACGGATGTACTAATAGTAATTATAAACGCAATTTTTAAGTCCAGAGCTCTCTTTCCTTCTTTTCGATAAGTCTTTCAAGGCAGTATTTTGATCCTTAACTTAATTTTTTATGCAAATAATCTAGCAATATACACATATGTCCTCATCAAGCACTAAAATAATCGCTAGAATGCTGAAAAGTGCCGTATTTTGTAGATCGCCAAAATATTACGGATTAAATTTAGATTAAAGTTAGAGTTGGAGACGTAGTTCTTATATTTTAAAAGATTAATGGATATACTATTTTTTATATAAATCCTAGATATAATACAAACACTGCTGGCATATAAAGTTCTAATTAGATACAGCATATTTGCTAGTTCCTTCGGTAAGGTAGAAGTAATCCTAAATGCTTTAGAATTAGCCTCAACTATTATATCTATATTTTTAGAGTAGTCGCTTACTGATTGTGGATCTTATAACTTCAATATAAATATTAAAACTAGAAGAAAAAATTCGGTCTTGATCTTTATTAAGGACAATTTAAATGAGCAATATATAAAATAATTGTTCCACAAAATAAATTGTTTGTACATTACTATTGAAAGATCAAGTGCAAGCGAGCATTGGTCAGAACAGTGAACACCCCATAAATAATTGTCCAAAAAATCCAAAAATTTATTTAAAATATTTCTTTAAATTGCACCCTTTTTTTATTATTTACAATAAAGCAATCATACCTCTACAACTAGTAAACAAATGTTTAATTAAAACAATCCTCATTGCCCTATTTTGTAATTTTAGCAACATCATTTTATCTATATTATTAAGCATAAAATGGGGCAATATTCTTTTGTGTTTATATGTAATTACAATGTTCCTTAATTTTTTTTATCTACAATTAATCCTAAATATTTTACATAATCAAGTATTTATATAATATTTATATAATAATATATATAATGTAAGCTAGCACTACTAATAAAACTTAGTTACAAATATATTTAAAATTAGTAAAACAAGTAAAGGAAGATTCTTGCAACATGTTGGAACAAAATTAACATCACACATAAAAAATGAAATAAAGGAGAAAAAATTGCAACGCTTGCAGTGGACGTTTAACTCGTATGAATTACTTGAAACCTGCAAAGCGGCTAACTCTTAAAAAACCTAAGATCTTGGAAAGCTTGGCATAAGCATATGATGCTGCGATGTACAATATAAAACAAGATGAAAGGCAGTTTTGGATGAGGCTAAGGTACACATATTTTTTAGAATATTACTAGATCCATTGAAAAAAAAATAAAACATCACAAAATTATTTTATTGTACCGAGTCTCTTTTACTAGAATAGACGTTATAATATTCCATACAGTCAAATATCACTTTATCACTGTCAATTAATATCAAACGCAAATAGCTCGCGCTACGCGTATGCGTGCATACCTTAGCGAACCCTTTTCACCTGTCAAATTTTCGCAATGCCGAAAGCGAATATTGCATACGTTTCATCAATGCAGATATATGACGACTCGAAAGATGGCGATCTGCCATCATCTCGCGAAAAAATCATGGATATTTTATGTGGGTATATAAAAAAAATGTGAAATATGAAGACGTACGTACACATCTCTCGAAGCAGCGAATGCTCGGAGGGAGAAGAAAAAAAACAGCGTTCATGTTTATTTGAGAGGGCAAATTTTATTACGACGACATGTACTGAAATCTCGTAAAAGTGTTTTTTTTTAAAAAAAAAAATAAATACACTATGTATAAAATTAGTAAGAGTGTAAACTTAAATGAGACATGCTTTGAGGAGAAGCAGTTTTTTTGCTAATTAATTTTACTTATTTTTAATGCGGACGTCTGATATTTTTAGTCATTTAATACGATGCGTATTAAATGACCAAATGTTTTTTATAACTCAAGTTTAATCAAAGCATGAAGATCATATTGAGACAGAGTAAGTAAAGCTAGCTTTCTATACTTATGTATTTAAATCTCCAGTTACGACATTTCATAAACAAAATGATTTTAATACAACATACATGTATTAATAACTTCATGAATATATTATTTATGGATGATACAGAACGTGTTACGGGTGCGTAATCATTTTTATCCGTCTGGTATTTTCGTTCAAATTTCGCCGAGGCAAAAAATCGACACAATTGATGAAGCAAATGAAGTGAAACCTTTTTTTCCTTCGGCGACATTGTCTCCGAGTACGTGTACGGTTTCTGCGATTGGATATATTATTGATGAGCAAATTTCATTGTCTCGCTCGCAAATTGACAGATTCGCAACCCCAGATAATATGATTACATGTCTTGTACGAAGAAACGCTCCAAGAAAACTCATTTAAAAGTGCAGAGTTCACGTGAAGCGTTATTTTTTATTATAACTTCGCTCTATGATTCTAAAATTTAACCTTAGCTTTGTAGACCACTAATGCAATTTTATTTAACCAGCAATATTTGCTTAAACTATAATTTCAAAATTGATTTATAAATATTAAATATAAAGAAACTTTGCAAAAGCAGGCTAGCCGCTGTACAAAATTTATTAACAGTTTAAATACTACCTAATCAAATCGATAATAATTATTATATGTGCCGATCAAGAGGCGAATACCAGCACGTCTGTCATTCGCGACAGAAAACTGCATCGCTAGCTTCTAACTTGCCCCCCACGGTACTCCCCTCTTAGCAATTAAGTATTTGAGTCATTTGACTAAGAAGAGAGACAAAGAAACATATTACCATATATATCCAATAATATTAGTTTGACTTAAATAATTAAATGTGACTTTATTTTTTAAATATACATAAATAAATCGAACCACTTTTTATTTATACAATGAGTATTATGATATATATGTATGGATCGATACGTTAAAGTCTTAAACTAGAGACTCAAATAACGTATACAGTATTATCCCAGTTTTCCAAGCTTACAATCAATTATCAATTTGTCAAAAGAGACGCTTCGTCCGGTAACCGACACACAAGTCATTTACCCGAATTAATTCGGCCAAAATAAAAACAAAGCCCTTTTTCGCGTTCGCCCTCACAAAGCGACACCCGGAACGACGCGACGGTCGTAAATGATTAACGATCTAACGAGTCCATTGTTCGCACCGCAGGGGTAAACAACCGGCGTCGGGGGACGACACTGACGACAGTGCGACGAAGAAAAGCCGCGGGAAAACGATGCACTCCGCCGAGCCAGGCGCCAATTCTCGCGGCTTTCCCGAGACAATGGGTCTTAACAACACAATTAAGGCCAAAACGGCGTGCACGGCTTATTTATAAAGAGGGTGTTACACGTGCGTTTGTTACGTGGGATTGTAGTTACACGGTCGAGATAGTGTTTAAAGAAAATTTAGTGTAAGGTCTCTACTTTTTCTCTTGGCGTGTCCGACTCTCTGAAAATGTTTCTCTACAATATTTAAGAAGCTCAAAAAAGTATCTTTTATTTATTATAAGATGACAGATATGCTTAAGAAAATTTATCTTTGACAAGTTTCTTGTATTATTCAACAAACAAAAACTACTTTTTTGACTCGATGACATTCCAAGATATCTATTTTTATGATACATTATTGAGTCAATTTTAATTATGAATTTCTGTCACGTCATCGTGTTGATAGCATTATTCCAGGGTGGCTAATTTAATCAGCGCTCACTGTACTCCCCTCCTAGCAATGTAGCAAACTTTATATTCAATTATTAATTTTGATTAACTTAGTATATTGAGACTTATATATTTTTTATTCAGATGCCTTTAGAAAAGTGTAAGACTATTTTTTTCTATGATAAAAGTATTACTATATATTAATAACATCATCTGATGCCATGAATCGCTTGAACATTTTTTTAAGCTTTACCCACATATATTTCATTTTTTAGTATAGTCTTATCGGTATTAATATATACAATCTTATTAGTAATAAAATATGGAATATGGAATATATACATTTTCTTAAATTGAATGATAATCCATTTATTAAAATTTTGGAATTGAAGACCATATATGAAAAGTGCCAAAATCTCCTTTTTAGAAATTTGTTTTACTGTCAAAATAGAATATACATTCTTTACAAGCTTCATTAAGAAAAAAATCGTGAAACCAGCATTATCACAAAAAATAAAGGCTAAGATATTACCACGTTTGAAAAAATAACCAATGTGTTTTTTTTTGTATGAAGAACTACCAATGTTCTGAACATTGGTGGTTCTTTACATTAAACTGACTAAAAAAATGCATAAATAAATTTAAAATTTTGCATAATAGCTTATGTATGACGTCTTCAATAGGATTAAAAAAGTTAAAGTATTTAATAAAATATATTTTCTCATATTTTATGTATATATAAATAGTTTCTTATTATTAGGTTTTGTTAATTGCGAGTTGATCACAAATATAAGAGTAAAATTAAGAAATAAAATGTGTTAATATATGTATGTATAATTCTATAAACTCTCGACCCTTCGCATTCGATTGAGCAGCTTATATTACAAAAACGCCGCAAAAACACAAGAGCAAACACATCACGTGCATACACAGAACAGATATTCTCTAATCCATGTCAGCATATCATGTTTATTCTACATAAAAAATATATTTAATGTTTAGGGGATATTAATTTATTACATTACACAAAAAATGTACAACGTGTACAAATAATCTCTGACCAGTTGCATTTTAAATTTAAAAAATACATTAGTTGCAGATCGTCCTTTGCATGATTCGGTTGTGACTTTTTAACACGTTATATATTTTATAATGAACAATTCTTCGACTAATAAAATCAATAAACTAAAAAATGCAAAGTTGCAAAGTGGGTGATAATATTTCCGCAAAAAATATTGCCAGTGATTGCAGGTTTTAAATTAATATTTGTATGTAAACAGTTAAAATCTAATTATATTAAATATGAAAAGTTGAAAATGTTTTCATGTTAAACTATTGTTAATGTTACAGTTTTATATGTAAACTCAAAATATAAAGTTTAAACAATAATTTTAAATCAATATTATTTGAAAGGAGAAAAATTAGAAACATCTCTCATTCTTGAAAAACCAGATATTGAACATTTTTTTTCTATTAAAAATACTCTAACCATATTTTTAAGCTTCTATGAGTAAAAATTGCAATAACTATGAGGTTCTATGCCAATACAAATTTTCTGGGACTTAGGTTTGATTTAAAATTATTAATAATATCAACCTTTCCATTACTATAAACTTTTAGCGAGCATTTAATGGACCTATATTTTTGAAAGTTACAAAATATAAATTATTAAGCTTAATAAAATATCTTCAAAATACTGCTAATTATTTTTTTTATAAAAAATAATATAATTTATAGTTAAAGTGTCTCAAGTGATATTTATAAAATTGTTATTGTATTATTTTAAATATTTTTTGCTAATTTTAACTAAAGAGTAGTAAAAATGATCCCATTTTGATTTTTAACTTCTTAATTAATCGATCTAAGCCAAAACCATAACACACCCATACATACCAATAACTGGCAAGCCCACGTTTGTAACACTCCCAACCACACCAGTCATATCTGTAATAACAGCGTTCTCGGAGACAGTCTCCGCGTCCAGAACGTTAAATCCTCCATAAATATTATCTGGCGGAGCAGATTCGGTTGGCAAGAGTTCCGGCAGTAAGTGCCGCGAATACTCCATACTACCCGAGAAGCCTTCCACCCTCTTATTGAATATGGAAATGCTCTTTTCATCACGCCTTTCTGCCACCGACCACCGCCACCCCCCGTGGATGCAAAAATCACAATCCACCCCTTTGGCGACGCTCGCTTTTTATTGCCGCCATCGATCATCCCTCGCGTTTTTCACGTACACGTAGTAAACGCGCAATGAATATCGGAAAAGTGCTTCATTTACATAAGTTTATGCCTTTTTAACGCGGCTCAGAAAGGGTTCCGTTGTGTCGCAAAAGCCTTAATGCCTCTATTCCGAAAAATAAATAATTAATTTATGCTCAGCGATAAATGTTGGGAAGCGTCGTATAAATGGTTTTATGGTAAATTCGTTTCATAATAATGTTAAAGTCAATATTATTATCGTAGAAACATTAAAAATCATCAAATAGTTATATTACTCTAGTGATTTACAAACTTGTCTACCTACGGCAAAATCGTGAATATTTGTTTTAAATTATATGTTAAAATCCACATGTATTATTAATGTCAAAATTCTGGCAGTAAATTATAATTTTAATGAACAAATGTAATATTAAAAAAAAATGAAATATTATCCCATTATATAGTAGCTGCTCTAATCAATTGATCAGTACTTTGGTTTCTATTCATTAATGCTTATATATGTTTTTTTAAAAAAAGCACTATTTATTTTTGTATTTATTAAAAATTGTTTACAATTCGATTTACTTATCGTGTAAACCGTTGGCGTTCCATGCTAATATTTTTAGTCAATTTCGCTAGCGAACCGATTTATGTATCTTTGATTTTTAATGTGTAGACTTTTAATAAACATGAGCTACAGCATAATAAAGCTTATAAAAGACACCATAATTACAAAAAAATATATACGCCAAAATTAGCTATATATTTAAAATAAAAAATACGTTTTATTTAACAAATAAAGAAAAACAAAACTTGTGAAAGATAATTTTAAACTATGTTTATGTGTAAGTGTTAATCGGTTAGGAACTGCGAGTATTTACGATATAAATAATTTAAACAATGGTTTAATTTTAGTTTCAAAGTAACCTTACAAGTATGCACGCCAGACTTGTCTGCCTTAAATTCGCCAGAGCCTTAATATGCGCGTACGCCATTACGAATTTATTATGTACATTGTTGAATGGAAGTCCTGTATGAATGTAGAATGGCAATTCATTATTAAAGAAGAAGCCTTAGGTGTGTGTATGTGTGTGTGTGGGTGGGTGGGTGAATGGGCCAACTTCTAAAGTTCACCCTTGTCGCTGAATAGCTTTCCGGTATTTTTTTTGTAAAAGTGGAAAAAAGTCAAGAGAGCTACCAACAATGACGGATGTATTGTAAACATTTTTTCGTCGAGCTTTTTGAGCCGATGGACGGCCAAAAGCTCCCGGAAGATTCTTAAAGTTCAAATTGAACTTTAGTAAGTTTCGCGGTTGAGTTGTTGATATGTATCCCATCCGTAATCCATCAACCTTTAAGTGAAACTATGAAATAAGTACTGAATCACCTGAATCCGTTTAGGATCCTTAAGTTTAATGTAATATGTTATGAAATTTAGCGGATCGTCTTTTCCAATTAAATAGATATCAAAAAACTGCTTTGCTTATTATAAAAAAATACATATTAAATAAATTAATCTATGAACTCTAGACATATTCAGCAGTAAAAGTCAGTGCTCTTTGAACCATGTTTTATTGATGTGCAGTTAAGTTATTTATTTTCGTGACACATTAGGAACCTCTCTATATTATTTTACTGTAGTTTATTATGAAATAATACATGAATTATATATGTAAAGTATTTTTATGTTTAACAATATTGAGGACCAGATCATAAGATTGCCATAATAAATTAATATAAATATCAACATGATATTTTTAGTTTATTAACCCATTGAATATCCTATGTATATACAGATATGTATTATGTTATGTTATATAATATGTTACTTTTATTTAATAACACTAGTTTCGTTAGAGTCAGTAATTATATTTAAATTAGTTTAAAATAAATTTACCTGATTATTAGATATATTTCATTAATATATTTTATCCATAATAAAACATCAAGGGCTTCCTACTATTTGCTGGATAGACTAGATAGATAGTGAAAAAGAAGTGTCATGTCAATTGCAAAATATTAAACTATTATTAGATCAAAATTAACTGATTTTACACAAAACATTAATTGTTATAGCTAAACCAAACTCTATCGCTGATTTAATTAGTTTAATATGTTCATTTTAAAAACAAGCGTTATTTTAATTAAAAATCCTAAGGAATTACGTTTTGACTTAAAAAGCATATGTGCAATTTTTACAAAAAAATATAGCATAAGATTATGAAGAGTAATTTAATGAGTTTTTAGAAAAAAAATTAAAAAATTAAAAATATTTTAATTGATTTTTTATACGTTATACTTTAACGGTTGGAGAATAAAATTAAGTTTATACTTTTGAAGGTTTGAACAGGAAAAATTGGCAACCTCGCACTTGCCATATCACATTCTTTTTGTCAATGTAATACAATAGGTATTGCATTTGTAACGGTCCTAAACAACTATTAAATTTAATTTTAGCTAGTCAAAAAGATCAAATACTCTTTTATAAAGATTCGTTGTTTTAAGCATATGATCATTTCATATTAAAGTATTGATAATTGGAAAGTAATGCTAATCAGAACAGATAAAAAAAAAATTATATTTTTTACTAATGTCTAATTAGACATAGTGTACGAAAAGGTATTATTATTCACAATGTAGTCTAAATGAATATTTCAAAACGGTTTTAATGGTAAATGGTAAATTTAAGCTTAAAATTATTAATTCTTAAATTAACGCAAAGGTCAACTATAATTAGCTAATAATATTATAATGATACCAAGAATATTTCTCAGATGAAGTAATTTTTCGTAATTAACCTTGATCTTTTAATACTGTATCATAAAATAATTCACATTTAATGTTAAGTTTTTTTTTTGATTAACATAGATCTTGGTTAAAATTTTAATTGAGCCACATACTATTCATAAAAAAAAAAAATGCTGTGCTTCCAGGAAAATATTAGAATATATTTAACGATGTTAAAATTTTGAAAGTAGGTATAGATGTTTTTCTGACATTTTAGAAAATATTTCGACCCATATTTTAGATACAGGATTTTTTTTCTGCCCTCTAAATTTTTAACATTTATAAAAAATTCTGTCGCTGAAATATTATTTTTTTCAATGAAACTTTGAAACATAAATATTTGATCTCTCGTAAGCGATAACCACAATTTTAAACTTAGATCTTTAAATATTTTTTGTAATTTACAGGATATTTATTTTGAGAAAGAAAGTAAAACGAAGTCCTTCAAACATTACCAATTAATTAATTAATTCTAAAACTCAAACTATATTTGTATACTTTCACTACAAAACATTCTATATCGAATGGTAAACAATCAATAGCACATTGAAGGCAATTGTATATAACATGTGTTTCACAACCAATACCAATAATATGTCTTTTCAATTCAGATTGTAGTTTTCACCATACGTTATATTTGCCAAGCCTTTGGCAGTCTTTAAAATTGGTATTTGTATTATCTGCAAATAAGGCAACTATTTTATTTCGTAAGGAAAGTTTGTCACATACTTGTATCAACATAACATCACAATTTGGTAAAAATATTACATGTGTTTTTTTATTCGACCCATTTATACTAATAGTATTACTTTTCATATTTTTTAAATCATCTAACTATTTCGTTCAAAGTTACTATTTGTAACTATTGTTTCGAATTTAGTACGCGTCAAAAAAATTTGTTATCAAAAAGAGCTACACCAGCTGAAATTTTATTACTTTAATGATCTCCAAATGAGTTTAACAACCCGTTGATAAAAATGACCAACTGGAGAAAAAATGGAAAATAAAGTTGAATGAATAGAAATCGGTACATTTCAACTTACTTAATAAAAATATAATTTTCACAAGCGGCAACGCTATTTCATTTGGAAGTACAGATAAATACTTTGGCATGAGACAGGACACCAAACTGCGGTAAAAGGAACATATAAGAAAGGAAGAACTTTAAATAAAATATATAAAGCTATATTGGCTTACAGGAAGAAACTCTAAACTATTCAAGAAAATCAAGATATTCAGACAAATTCTGAAACCAGTTTGAGTCTACGGCATACACCTCTGTGGATGTGGTAAATACCGCCACATTGAAAAGGTTTAATTTTTTTAAAAATAAAGTGTTACGAAAAATTGTGAATGCACCTTGGTATATTTGCAATAGACATATAACGTGATATATGTGTCAAAGACGGCAACAGTGTTACAAAATGTTTTGCTGCTGAACAATAAACGAGGTTGCAACCACACGTCAACATCTAGGGAGGCAACCTCCTTAATGCGAAAAATTTAGTAATTCTTCTGGACGCCAATGAGCCAATGAAAAAAATATTTCAGAGGTGAAATAATAAATTAATAAGTTGTTTTATGCAAATAGCCCTTAATTAAACAAAAATTTACTAAACATTTATTTAAAATTTGATTGCGATCCTAAAATCAATATTTAACAATTTCATTAAGCGGAACATGCGTGTTAACAATTAAAATAAAATATTAATTTAACGTAAAATCTTAAATAAACTATTAACTCTACACGTTACACTCGAATCTAAGTGCTTCTTATATTATTGACTAACTAATCCCACTTCGCTATTTTTGGTACATCGACCATTAAATTCCAACCGGTCGTAAAAAACATGAATCGTCTCATTCAGGCGCAAATGAAAAATTGTTCGCCAAAGGTTAATTATACACATTCACGATACATTTTTTTATTTTCACTCTTTCGCGGCGAATAGAAGTAAAGTGACGTCGAGTCCGATCCGTGACAAATTAAAACCGAGCTCGCGTGTACACCGTTAAAATTTACGACTTCCTCCCCCCCACCCTACCCCCGCTACAACCCTCACCAGATTAAATTTATCTTTGTCATTCTCACTTAATCTATTCTTGGCTATGTATGCCCGTCGGGGCGACTTTTGCTACCCCGTCGATTTTATTTTGGAAGACCCTCGGGCCCCGGCCAATAAACAGACAATAATAAGGAAACAGGTCTGCCTCCTTTAAAGCATCACGGATCGTCTGATTTCATTTGATGTGTACCCTGCTTCAACGGGCACATTGTGAGCCGACGAAAACAAATTACTTCTGCCGAAGCGAATTTCTCGACAACGTCCGAAATAATTATGAAAGCGCACCAGCGCGCCGACTCACCCCAGCACTGCGTCGGGGTCACCACTTTACGGGTGGCGGGTGGGGATCGAAACCGTTTTCCGATCTGGGACGAATCGCAGTGCGAGAACGATGCCACTCTGCGGCGATTTTATCAGACCAAGTTGTAAATTGATTACTGTCATGTAGACATCTATATACTATCATAAACTTGACTACGTAATATCACACTTTAGAATGCTACAAAAATTCGTTCAAAAATATACACGAATCACCAATACTAGCTTCACATAATTACACGTTAAAATATTTACATTTCCAAGCACTGTATTAATCAGTCATACAGACATTGCCAGAGAAGAGGTATAACTACATGGAATCCATTGGTGCGCCACTGCCGTTACCGGCAATAAAGCCCTACGAGTCCAACCCTTCGGGCGGGCACCCAGCTTGTGACGGCCGGGTGAGTGCTTCCCTACCCCCCGTAGTACTAAATATGTTATTGGGAATATATTAATTTTTATCCCGAGCGCTCAGAGAGAAGAGCACTTTTTGGATAGGCGGCATTGAATTGCGTATCATCCTAGTAATAGCATCACCCCCCAAGTCTACGGGGAGGGGGGCTATGCTATCTCAACCGCAGCCTTTGCTATGCTTTGTTCGTTCTAGGTAGTGCTTCGTGCTCTTTTTAAAACATTACTATTTTTTAAATTTATTCATTTAATAAAATATTTACAAAAAAAAAAATGTTAAACGCTACGAGACAGCCATATAGCTTTTCTTTTGGTAGTTTTTAAGGGCACTTAACATTGATTAAAAAAAATTGTTTTAATATTTAATTTAAAAGATGATAATATGTGATTAAACAGTCTTTTAGATAGTAATAGAAAAAATAGGAAGACTTATATAGTTTAGATGGAAATTGCGAGTCATAAACTTTGCGATTGACACGGAGTAAAAAATCATCGTAGATGAAAAAATTACGAGTTGCTTTACAGATTCGATTAACTAAATACACAACGACTTTCTTTTTGTATTTTTGTAAAGACGCATTTGTGCAAATACTTTTCAAAACTTTCAGATATTTCGCATAAATTCTCAAATTCTTACATCTTTGTCATTCATTTAAAATAAAAGAAAGTACAGAATAATCAAACTGCAGTATTCATCAAAAGAAGTACGATAACTCACTCAGAAGTGAAGCAATATAAAGATAATCTAGTTTAAGAAGGTGGATAGAAATAATATAAATAAATTGAAAAGAAAAACTAGGATGCATTTGCAATTTGATCCTATACAATATTTTAAAAACGAAAGATGGCAAATATAACTGAAATTTTTATTTTTATTTATATTTTTACTAATAATAATTGTTAAAGGTAAAA
Organism: Plectrocnemia conspersa; assembly: GCF_051122295.1. Taxonomy (NCBI): domain Eukaryota; kingdom Metazoa; phylum Arthropoda; class Insecta; order Trichoptera; family Polycentropodidae; genus Plectrocnemia; species Plectrocnemia conspersa. The sequence goes on from NW_028277172.1 coordinate 6,369,549, forward strand.
AAAACAAAAAAAATTATATAATTAAAAAAATTAATTTTAATAAATTAAGATTAGAATTACAAAAATGTGACTGGAATGTAGATAATATGGATGCTAATATGATATGGAGCAAAATTTATAAGTATATAGTAGATTGTAAAACAAAAAGTCAATATAATTTTAAAAAGGAATATCGTTACAACCCAAAACCGTGGTTTAATGATGATGTTAAAAATGCTATAAAGAAAAGAGATGAGTCATACAAAATTTTTCAAATAATAAAAACAGAACAAATAGAATATAAAGTCTTTAATGAAAAATGGAAAACATACACACAATGTAGAAATATGGCAGTCAAAGTATTAAGAATGGCTAAAAAGAAATGGTATGAAAAATTGATAGATGAAATACAAAATGATCCAAATAAGAAGTGGAAATCAATAAAACAATTAATTAATCCAACTCAGAAAAACGACATAATAAAAATGGAAATTAATGGAAATATATATCAAGATCCTTATATAATGGCAGAAAAAATGAATACATATTACATTGAGAGCATAGAAGAAATTGTGAATTCAATACCTAGGCTTAGTAATTTAGTACAATATAATAATAAAGCAATAATTGTAAAATTTAGTAAATTTAAATCAGTATCATTAGATGAAATTCATAACATAATATGTAAATTTAAAAAAGGAACTAGTACTGATGAACTAAATATAAATATAATTAAAGAAACTTGGGAAATAATAGGAACTAAATTAAATTATTTAATAAATAAAGCACTCTCCTTGGGAGAAATGCCTGAAAATTTAAAGATTGCTACTATTGTATCTATACCTAAAATAAAAAATAGTAAAAAAGTTGAAGAAATGAGACCAATCAACATGCTACCGTGTATAGAAAAAAATAATAGAAGAAGTAGTAATCAAACAATTAAAGGAATTTATTACTTCGCAAAACATAATATGTGAACAACAATCGGGATTCAGAGAAAAACATTCCACTGAAACTGCATTACAAGTAGTGATAAATGATTGGTTGTTGGCTAAGGATACAAACAAAATCATTGGAGCAGTTTTCTTGGATTTCAAGAGAGCCTTCGAAACAATAGACAGAAAAATAATGTTAAAGAAATTGGAGAATATAGGTATAAGTGATATAGTTTTAAGATGGTTTAATAATTACTTACATAAAAGAAAACAAAAAGTTAAAATAAATTATGTATATTCTGAAGAGAAATTAGTGTCTTATGGAGTACCACAAGGGTCTAAATTGGGACCATTGTTATTTGTATTGTATATTAATGATATAGTTAATAACGTGAAAAAGTGTAAAATTCATCTATTTGCGAATGACACATGACACATGCATAAGTGATAATATTAAAGAAATTGTAAATAATTTAAATAATGAATTAAGTATATTAGAAATATGGTTAAAAAATAATGTACTTAAATTAAATGAGAATAAAACTAAATGTATGTTTATTAATTATAAAAATGTGTAAGATAATAATATCAAAATAGTAATAAATAACACTAGTATAGAAATAGTGGATAGTATAAAATATTTAAGAGTAATTGTTGATACAAAATTAAATTTAAAGAACATTGTAATTAAATATTAAAAAAAATTAGTAGAAAAATAGGTTTATTATCTAGAATAAGAAATATATTAAGTATAAATACAAAAAAAATAATTTACAATAGTATAATATTGCCCCATTTTAATTATTGTGCAACAATATTAAATATGTTGAATAAATTAGACAAACAAATGTTGCAAAAATTACAAAATAGGGCAATGAGAGTAATCTTAAATGAAAATAGATTAACTAGTTGTAAAAGTATGATTGATAGATTAACATGGTTGAATGTTCAAGAAATATTATGAATGAATGTTTTAGTATTTATATATAAGTTAGAAAATAATATGTTACCAGAATATTTTAATAAGTATTTAATAAGAAATAGAGATGTACATAAATATAATACTAGAAATAGAGAAAATTTAAAGAAAATTAAGTATAAGAAAACGAGTACGGCTAGGGGAGTTATGTACGGAGATTTGTATAATAGTGTTCCAAGAATAATCCGAAAAAGCAAAAATATAACGGGTTTCCTAAATAGAATTAAAAAACACCTTCGTACATATAGAAATAAATTATAATATTAAGTCTTATTAGTGTATATTTTTATTTTCTGTTGTGTATTTTTTATATATTTTTTATATATGTTTATATACTTAAAGTTGTTTGATGTAAAGACTAGCTATTAAGCTAAATAAATTAATAAATAAATATGTCATTTATAAGTATGTTTTATATACATAGTAAATAATTGTATAATCTACCTTTATCCCTTTGAGGATAAGCTATTCTTATTCACTTCCTGTCTACTGATAATAAGTGTGTTTCATATCACATCATATAAATATAACGTTTTATAATCTATACGACGCTAAAATAGTCTTTCTCAGACTTGCAAAACCAACCACTTATTTTAAATTTATAGCACTCAGTGTCAATATTACTTTGTGTATGAACGGTAAGTTTATATATACTAAACTAATTAATATTATTAATGACAAATCCATTATCTGCCAAAACTAATTTCAAGTAAACTCGCACAAGTGCACTTGATTAAATCGAAGTTTGTTTGGCTCGACGATCGGTACGAAGGTAAATAGCAATTTAAATCAAATTCTCAGCTAAACATATATTATTAATATATATTCTATTTAAATACAATGTCAACAAAATTTTACTTCAAGCAAAATTTAATAGAAAAACTTGTAATAATACAATCAATTGAAATCTCAATTGTCTATTATAATTTAATACAGCAACGGAAGTGTAGCATAAAAGCAAATATTTATTTAATTAAAAATAGTGAAAAAATAACTAAAAGGTATAAAATATTTTAGATCGTAATTCAGTAATTTTGAAGCTCATATTTAAACTTCGCCATCGGATATTGGTCGTGAATAAACACAGAATGTGTATTTTAACTTGATCATGTACATATATTCCAACTTTAATATGAAACATTTTGCTTAGTTCAAAAGTTTATACATATAAACTTTAACTATGGCTATGCTTTTTAAACAGGAATTTAATTTGCCTTTGTATTAGGTTTCTAATTAGTTATAAATTACACTAATATGTATTTTATTAATGTACATACATGTGCAAGCAAAAAGAGCAATTCTTTGCTACTTAATATAATTAATAAGATTTTTAAGTTTATGTATCATCTAATTATTTTTATTTGCATTGATTTTTTAAATTTGGGACTTTGAAACAATTCGTTAAAATTTTATATTTATACTTATTTAAAAAATATTTTTTTTACTTAAATTAAAATATGCTATAAAAAATACGGTTTAGCCCAATTTATTATTAAAAATAAATAAATTGGCTAAAAATATATAAAAAAAATATGACATAGACAATACAAAACATGAGAAGTCTGAGATATTAACTGAAGATATATTTACGCTGTATGACCTAATATTATAATTAATTTATATATTTTGATTAAGCTCTTTTATATACTTTTAGTTGCTTATGTAAACTAAAAGCATATGAATTAAATTAAAATATTTATTTAATTAATTTTACTATTGTCTCTTAAATTTTTTATCTTAAAATACATTTTTTTAGGTATTGGCAGAGTTTACTCTACTGAACGCGTTACAAGCAATCTTGAATAGACGTTTCGTATTGATAGTCATTAATTAATGTTACTTAGCTGGAATACAGTTTTTATTTTAATTAATTTTTTATTAAAAAAATAATATTCTTAGTTTTATTAAAGGTCAAACATTTATTGTATTCATAGAAATAAAACATAAAAGAAGCAATCGAATCAAAATCAACGATCAATAGTGACCCACTAGACTCAAGTGCGTAATTCAATTTTTATTCGGCTATAGGTCGTGGGATGTGCCATTGTTGGCGAAATCATATCGCCATTGTCGCCGGGGATATTTTCAGCCGGTTTTCGGCAAATCCTCGGCCTGGCAAATGACAGCCCCTAAGCCGGCCCTTTGCTGTTCCTAGTTTACGTACAATAACGGCGGCACCATTAACTATATCCGCCCTTACGACGAGGATCTTATCTAATGTATACTTACGATGTCAAGTGCCGAAACGCACATACATATATACATATATATTTATACTCGAGCGGGCAAGATGGCGCACATTGAAAAGTTTCCAACCCTTAGGGGTCTAAATTGGGGATGGAGAATATCCGCAATGGCGACTCTGCAATACTATATCGATTGATTGCCAATTAAAAATGTATTTATTATTTTTTATCTGCCACTATAATATGACAGGTGCTAGACTAATACGTTTGAACGTATTATTTAAGACTATTTGTATATTATTTTTTATTGTACTTAGAAATGTGTGCAGGGTATTACATCTTTACGCTAATAGACCATGGATAGACAAACATATTACATTAATAAACTGAAATTATCTCGAGGATAATAAATTAAAAGTTAAATAGCTATGATTATTGAGAAATTGTTGTATAGGTCGAAAACGAAGATGCAGCAGTTCATGAAGCAACTATGCGAAACCAACGTGAAATTGAAGCTATGGGTCACTAATGGGCCGGTGGGTGAGGGCCAATGCTCAATTATAAAAAGCGGATGGCAACAAAAGTAACTTTTTTTTTTTGCATAGGAAACTTCAAATCATAATCTGGATATGAAATTTATTGGAAGGCAAAAAATTACCTAAAGAAGTAAACTAAATTAATTTGTATTTATTACATTTATTTGGTGTTCCACTTCACCAAATATGACGTTAAAAAATACAAAACAAGTACTGATCTACCACTGAGGGATGTCCTAAGTTTCGTTACAAAATTTCCCGAAATGGAAAATACAATTTTTATTTATTATCAATTTTGTTGTATAGTTTTTTGAATTAAAAATTTGGTATTTTTTGGATTTTGCAAGTATATTATTAAAATAATTATCCAAATTGTATTTTCTCTTCAATTCGTTTTTTATTTTTTTAACATTTAATTTTCTATATAGTAAAATAATCAATATTTTACTACTTTATAGTCAATTAGTTAGTTAAAATTTGATAGTAACACTCTAGAGAAAATATTAATAGCGTACATAATTTATAGACATATATGGTCTACTCCTTGTAAACTATTGCGTGCGAATGTCATTTATGAATATTTCCGGTTCCGTTTAAAGTATGGCCTACCTGGGTTTCAAACTGTAAACTAATTAGCCCCAAGTTAGTGCCTTTTGAGGAGAGCAAACCAAAGTTTACTGATGCTACTACACACTACAAGAAGAATATGACAAAAAACAACATAACATATAAATCGAAAAAAAAACAATTAATAATAAATAACCCCCCTATCTTTGTAAATATGCATGTTAAGAGAATTATCAAATAGCATATTCCATAATATATTTATAATTTTCAGTTAAATAGTTTTTAATAATAATTTATTAATTTTTTATTATTTTTTCTTTGAAAAATGATTCATTCATTAGTGAAAGCCACAACTGTAAGACATGTATATCTATGTTTTTTTTATAAATATTAAACTGCTATATAAATTTATAAATTATTATTGTCAAATGTATATAAATACAATCAGCCTAATAGTCAGTAATTGATACATACAAAACAGAAGTATAAATCTAATATGGATCATAGTGTTTTTAAATTCTTTTCGTGTTTGAAAAAAATAGTGATTACTATATAATTTTAATCCTGTTATCAAGGATAATGTCAATAATATGAATTTTTAAATTAAAATTGATCTAGTTCTTGCATAGCTTTAAGCTATTGTCGGGTTCATCAATGAAACCATTTTTCTATTCACAATTAGAGAGATTAACTCATGCTAATAAATCACAAAAAAGGCAATTCGGCACGTGATAAAGCGGTTTGACCGTCTAGGAAATAGAACTCTTTGTAAAAATAGCACACCACCGTGAGAAACATTTTTACAGATTAGGTCATAAAGTACACGTAATCGCTTTTTTGAGATTTTATTTTTTTGACGTTGTTTTTGTAATTAAAATTCATTGAAGAATGCGCACTTCTTTAGACAAGAAAATATAATAATGTAATTTATTTTATCTGTTCTTATTTAAATATTTTTTTCCAATTGTGTAAAATGAATTTTAATATTAAAAAGATTTTTTCACAATATTAATTTATCTCTGACTTATTAACATACTATATTTAAACTTTCCCTAATAAAATATCCGAACATTATTCTACAAGTTAAGTAGCAGATATACTGAATATTTATATACAAAAGTACATATTACGATTTTTTCATAAAACGGGTTTGTTAACAATAAAGGTATTTCAAAAATATAATACTATAAACCTCTTTCTCTTATTGCAACTACTATAATCAGGTGCATAGATTAGACTACAGTTCTATTCAGAAAAAAATCGATTTCTTCGTTAAAATAGGAAATCACAGTGAGAAACTTTTTACTTGATCAAGTATTAAGTCACAAAGTCCACATCATTGCTTTTTCAAGATTCAATTTTTGTAATTAAAATTTGTTAAGGAATGAGCAGTTTTTAAGTAAATAAAATTACAAATTCTATTAATTTATTTTTAGCTGTTATTAATATTTTGCAATTTTGTAAAATGCATTATGATAATAAAAGTTTTATTTGCCAATACCTTTGACTAAATAAAATACAATATTTGAGCCCTAAAATATAAACTAGCATAAATAAAATATTTGATTGAAAAAAGTCAATACATTTACACATTATTCTACAGATAAAGTAGCAGATCTACTAAATAGTAATATAAAAAATAAAAAAGTCTATATTTTCACGCAATTGTCCAGTTAACCTTCAAAAATATAATACAATAAACCGCTTTATTTTATTGCAAGTACAATAATCCTACTAGGTTCATTAATTGAACCACTGTGATATTTTAAAATAAAAGGATTAACGCATGCTACAAAATCACAAAAAGGTCAGTTCAATTATGATAAAGCGTTTTAACGGGTTTTCACCTTTATTTATAACTATAAACGTTTTGTTTTATATTTCTATTTTTTATTATTGAATTTAGCTAATAACTAATTATAAACACGAAAGTGGTTATACACCAGTAATATGTATATTATATATAATTTGTATGTATATAAAATTATTCATGTTATTGAAATAAACGTATTAAAAAAAACACCTAAGAAAAAAAATTCATTCAAATAGGACACGACCGTGAGAAACCTTTCAACAAACAAAGTAACGAAGTATAGGTCATAAATCAAAAAAGGATTAAAATATCGCTGTCTTGAGAAAAACTAATAACCATTTTGTTCAATACACACTAACGCATTTATCTCATGTATCAAAGACTATGAAAGAAACAACCATAAATTTAAATAAAAGCACAAAATGCCAAAGAATATATTGTTACTGAAGCAAAACAAAATATTTTAATGGTTTTATATCTTCAGAACTTTTATTATAAAATGTTTTTTTATAGTTTACTATTAAATTGATACCATTTTAAAGAGTATATTTTTATTATATTTTAGCTAATAAAAAAACAGTTGACATACAACTAATTCTAAACCAGTAATTAGTATTGTATATGAAAATAATTTTCTAAAATAAATTATCATATTGAAATAAGTTAATTTTCATAACTACTATCTAACTAGAAATTAAATATTACATATAGCCATTTTTATTTTTATTATTTTTACAATTTCTTCTTTAATAATTTACTAAAGATTTCGAATAAGATTTAATGCTTATGCACTTATCAAAATTATATATATATATATACATATGTATGTCACTTTATCACAACAATAGCTATATATTTACGTAATTAAATCATAATTAGGTGCGAAAAATAAATCAGACCAAAATTACAGTTGATTCTTAATACCTCATTAGTTAAATTAATATGATAACTCATAATCTTTTGGTTAAGTTAACCGAAGCGTAATTTGTTATACATGTATTAAAAGTACTCTCAAAATGATACTTGTGTGTACAAAATTTCCTTACATCACTCACGTAAGACTCGTATTTACGTCGTTACTTTCATGTATAATTTAATGAAACATTTCTTCAACGGTTCGGTATATAAGGGGAAAAAGTCGTGGTTTTACGAAGAACGTTCGTTTCGAGTCAAGACCGTGTAATTCTCAGAAAACGACATTAATCCGCATGTGAATGAGCTTTTTTCGAAGAAAAAAAAAACATTAATGAGATTGCTTGATTGAATCTTAAGAGGGGTTACTTAATATGCTCTCAATGTTACTAAATTTGTTGACGTAGGAGAATTTAGCATATTTTATTAAAATATTTTTAAAAGAGGGTTGTTTAGTTAGAAATGGGATCAATACATTTATTTTAAAATATATCAAATTATTTATAATATGTTTTTTAATATTATGTATTTTATGTTTCAAACTACCACAAAAACTCATCAAGATATTAGTTCTCTTGATTCATTCAAAGGTCACACTTATTATCAATCATATTTTTACCACTACTTGTCGTATATCCTCGTCAAGAATTTTAAAAAGCATCTCTAAGGAAACGAGAACTTCCCAAAAAAAAAACATCAAACGCAATTTTTTCTTTTAATCCGGCAATTAAAACGAGAGCCGTACGCCCGTTTTCTCGACAGCGGCAAAGCCAGTTAAGTTTCTACAGTGCCACCTTACTCCCCTTTGGGGGTTGGTTCGGTAATAAAAAAGCTATTCCAATAAAAATTAAACCGATAGGAGGACGCCACCGTGAAAGCGGAATGGAAAAATCTGATGCATTCTGCACGGGGAGGACCGAACGGAAGCCGCCGTGAAATAGGGGATGAACCTCAGGGATCAGACCGTTAAAGGCTTTTAATATGAATGCCTTGCGCGAATAAAAGTGAGCACACTTGAGATGTGCTCAGAAATCTCAGAAAGGTTGGTGCTCGGGGCGCCGGAAAAACTCCGGCCCCGGGAAATCTCTCTTCGAGCCTCGCTATTAGCGAACATCCATGCAATTATCCGAGACGGTTTTCTATAAGGCTATATATACCTGAGTGTACCTATAAAAAATAGGATTTTTTTAAAGCTCGCATAAGGATTGAGTTTGAACCGTTGCAAAAATAGGTTGCCTTAAAAACTGCATTGTCGGATATGCATTAAAAACTGCTCATCTCTTAGGTGATAAATTATTGTCTTTTCAATGAATCATCATCAGAATTTTCCGGTAAAAATATGATTAAAGATAAAGATATTAGGATGTTTTTAAACGCGTCTCAAAAAATTAAGCCGTGATATCCTACTTTTTAATTCTTGTATATTTTATTTTTTTTCCATATTGATAAGGTACATAAGTTTTTTATTTATATTTCTTTATACATATAACCAAATCGTTAAAGCTTTAAGAAGCATTGATTATTGCCTACTACAATACCACTTTTATTCATGAATTTATATTTAAGCTTCGCATGTATATATCTATATCTAACCAAAGCTTTTCTTAAATTAGATGTACAAATCCACTTCTGCAAAAAAGTATTTTTAATATTAAAATTACAACAAAAAAAATTAATGAGCAGAACTGGATAATTTGCAAACTATAAATTATATTTCAATGTTATTATATTTTATGAAATTAATCAATTATTCGGTACAATTTGTTCAAAGTTAGCATATTCTATATTAATATATTTATTTATGATTTGAAGTGGTTTCTAGAAATAAGAGCGGTGTCTATTTGTATATCGATAAAAACTGTTTAAAATTCGGTTTTGTTATCGCGTTAGTCGTTAGCGTTCCATGCTAATATGTTAAGTAAATATTAATAACTCTCTCTTTAGTCAATTGCAGTAAATATTAATAGTAAACTAATTTTTATATTTTATAATTGTGTAAGTGCGTATATTGTTGATTTTAATATGCACTTGTAAATAGCAGGGGTGGCAAATTTGTTTGCTGTTGAGGTTTACTTTTGACAGAAACAATTGTCATGAGCTACATATAAATTCGTAGTATATTAAGTATATTTATTTAAAACATAAATAACAGAAGGGCGATAGAAATAGTGAAATCTAAGACACTTTTATTTTAAATAATATTATAAATTATTAAACAAAATTTGTTTTTGATAATTTTGCCTCTTTTTTTAATGTCGTAGTTAGTTTAATGGAAAGTTTATGGAAATGTACTTTTATATCTTTTGTCAAATCAAAAAAATCAGGAAAATAATTAAACAATGCTAAAATTAAGGAGTTTTAAAATAATAAAATATTGATTTACAAAAATATGTGAAAAATTTCACAAACATATTTCCAAAAACATGGCTTTCAAAGAATCATCAAATTGTAAAGTTGTTTTAAAAAAATCCTTCATAATAAATATTAAAAAATACATGTACTTAAATTTTTTTAAAATCAATAAATATCTTTTCAAAATTCTGTAAAACGTTCTAAATTTTTAATAGAAATATTTTGGTATTTCACATTATATTTTTTTGGTGCACTTAAATGCGAATATTTGAGAATTTTTCAAAACATTTATCATTTAGCTCTTACTACTGATCAAATCACCGATTGAGTTATTTTTTCATTGCAGGTTAATATTATCAACCAAGAGAAGGCCTACAAATATTGAGATCAACAAAAATCGTAAAAGCTGCCGCTTCTCCCTTCGCATCCCTTGGACGTGCAACGTCCAGAAACAAAAGTTTACCCACTTTGCATCCACACTGTATGCTACGAATTCAAGTGATGCGCAAAAAAGTCAAAATTAATATTTAAAAACAAAAATTTGATACGAAGGCCAATACAATATTATTATAGCAATTTTTTTTGATTTTAAAACCTAGTACGATTTGTGCAATAAAATAGATACATGTTATCGAAACATTATCTGCTTCATATAGTTTATACGTCGTTTCCAGATATCTAGTTTATACATTTGATTTCGGACTTTTTAAAAAATATATTTTCTCGAACACATTTATATAAAGAAAAATTGTTTGTACAACTGCTGTATTTATACCACACTTCAATGAAATATATTATTTTTTATAAATCTACTTTTTTAATATGTATTATTATGCTATATGGCCTTAAAAATCTAAAGGTAGCAAAGTAGCTTGAGAATCTAACGAAGTTTAAAAAATTAAAAGAAAGTCGGCCGAGGATCGGAGGGAAAAATGTGAAAATTCCTTAATGAATTACCCAGACGAAGCGCAGCGCCGGGATTATATTAATCCCTAATAAATTTCCATCGAACACTAAGTGTTCTTTTTCTCCTTCTCGGGTTAACTCCAACAGGTGAAAGGCTTATTATAATAGTTGAAAATGGTGAAATAAAGACGTCTAAACGTCGATTCTCACCTGGGAGCGAACGTTTAGGGGTCGTCAAACTCGCGCCCGCGGTTTTAAACCGCGAAACTCGCAGTTAACCGAACGGTTAACTTGCCGTTAGGGGTTGGCAATGTTGTTATGCGTGAGGTGAAACGCAACGACGTTTTCAACGTGTGCTATATGTAATGAAACTAATGTTTATGGTTAAAATTTCATTATGCTTCGATACCGAAGTATGTCTGGATTAGGAATTCTGGCTCTAGATAGATTTTTTCCCCATTTTAATATGTGGAATATATTTCAAAAGCAATTTCATTGAGTATTTGATTTTACAATTATATATATTGTATGACAAGATAACATTTTAACAAAATTATATATAAAATCATGTATGTATGTGAAAAATGTAAGCAATGTTGTATAGTAGTAATATTATGTAAGGGAAGCAATAATATAATGATATATATGTATATCATCATACAATTTTAACTGCTAGTATGTAACTTTGTTCACAAACGATCTTTAGATCTGAACTGGCACTTGTTAAAATTCCAACTCCCTTTAATCTTTGAATATCAGCCGGTTCAAAACCGCCAGTTAGCGGTAACGATCTCTTAAAATAACTATCCGTTATCAGCTTAATAGATTATAATTATCGTTTCAGATCAAACAATCGCAGATATCCCCGGAGCGATAATCGTCTCAGTTGAAACTTTCGCGATTTTCTTAAATATCCTAATGCGAAATTATTTCATTCCTAATTTTGGGGTGGGTATTCGAGGCTTGAAAATGTATATAAGTATAGTTCTGTTTTTAAACTAAACACCTGTCAGAGATGACTCCTAGTTAAAGGCGCGCCGTTTTGCAGTAAATTGCGAATATGAAAAACATTAATCACTAGAAATGGGGTGGGTTTTGTGTTTAAGAATAGCAGTAAAGCTTACTTGCGAGACGGTATAATAACATACATGTATGTATTGAAATATATGCAGAAAAAATACCAAATTGCGTATGTACTTAAAATCGCAAGATAGTGCTTTAAATCAAATTTTAAATGCACCTATAAATCACGAACGTAATTTTGGTCTGCTATGAAATATTTATTTATTTAAATATATATCGTAAAATTTTAGTGAGATAAAATAATATGTCTGGAGTAAACCGAGGGTTGGCGAACCTTTTTCATAAGTGAGCCAAAATTTTATTTTTATCGAGTCCTTCGCATGTCATATATTATGATAAAGAACTTTAAAATTTATTTTGACGCAATATCTTTGCCATATATAAAATTTATACAATAATAAAAAAATATACAGGTTCTAAATTTTTTGTTGATTATTTATTTGCTATTTTTTAATTTAAAAATTGCAGACGCTATATTATTGGGAATACAGAAAATTTTTGCCACAAAAATAATATTATATATAAAAAATGCTTAGTGATTTTATTTAAAAGGTATAGTTTTTAAAATATAGACAATATTTTTTTGTAAAATTATGCTTTTCTAAAATATTTATTTTTTATTTTTTTAAAATAATTATGATGAGTGCTAAATATTTGTAAAATAATAAATCATTGATACAAAAATTATACTTAACATTAGATATATTTGTTTTGTAAAATGCATAGATTTTTTATAGTTTTTATTTAAATAAACTATTAAAAAAGGATAATTAAATTATTTTTTATGGTTCGTTATAATACAAGGTTATATTATGTGCTTTATAATCTGCGCATTTTTAAAATAGTAAAAGTAAAATTTTTGCTATTATGAGTCAGTACAAAATTGATATTTTGCTTTAAAAATATACATTAAAATTGATTTTAATTTAATATTTATTATTAATTAGGATAAAAAGTGCATTTTTGTGCATGATTTTAGAATATTTTAAATATTAAAAACACCAAAAGAGAAAATACGAAACAATAACAATTAAAAATCTTGATATATAATAATAGATTAAGATAATAAATATTTTTAGAATTTAAGTTCATTATATTTTTAATTTGCATGTGCAACAATTTTTTTCTAGAAATAATCAATTATGAAATACTATGTGTTTTAAAATTAATTTTTTTTTTAATATTTCGTTTTTGAATAAGAAAATAAATGTATTTGTGTAAAATAAAACATATTATTAAACTCGATTAAAACTGTTTTTTTTTTATGAAAATCACTTAATAATTATTTTACAAATTGTTAAATTTAGTTATTTTTGTGATAAATAAAATTTTAATGTAATCATAATAATAAACACATATATTTAACTGTTGATGATTGAAAAAAATGTTTTATAGAAAAATATAGTTTTATTACACTCAATATTTGTGATTAACCTTGTTGCAATACATTTTAAATATAAAGTATTTATTTTTATTGATATACAACTTAAAAATTTAAAATCTCTATTTATTTTGTGAATTATTCACTATTTTATAAGAAATAATTTTAATCTCTTTCTCGTGCTCATCAATCAAATCACACTTTCATTTACTAATTGGACAACCTTATGAAAATATTAAATGAGTAGTTCTAAAAACTGTCAAAAAATGATTTTTGCAAAATTTGCAAATCTGAATATTTTAATATAATGCTAGTAAATCATAAGCATCAATGATAAAGCCAGTTTAAAATGGGACAAGACAAAAAAGTAGCTTTCTTGTTAAAATGAGGCACCACTGTTAAAACAAATTTTTGCAGATTGCGTAAAAGTACTCTTAATAAATCAGAGTTTAAAAGTATCCGTTTCAAACGCCCTGGCATTCGGGATTGCCATCAAAACAGCTGTTCGTAATCTGCTCTAGCGGCCATAAATTCGCCTCACATTTTTAATTGCCCGTTCCACCGAAAATAATATTTTTTTTTTTAAGGGGGCAATATGTAATATAGGAACGCGGGTAATCCCTAGACACTTCATCAAAGTCCAAAGTATCATAACTTAGCTCTATAAATTAGATTCACTTTAACCAAGGAACAGACGACCCGACTTCGGCCCATCGAATATTGCAAAAGCCGCCGCTTCCCTCTTCGCATTAACAATATCACAATTTTCTCTAGAACTACCATTTATTTTGAGATTTTTATTATCTTTAAAAATTGCTTTATTTCATAAATTTAATAAATTAATTTGTATGTAACATTAATTAACTATCGTACAGTGAACTACATTTTAATTTTATATAAGTAAATATATATAATTAAACACCGACCTATACATACATAATATTACATGTTTCGAACATAAACTCTATGATTTACTTAACTTATTGAATCACGTTTACATTCAACGGGTATATTATATAGTTTATGTACAGTGCGAATATCGTTCGTCCGACTTATAAATTATGTTTTGTAGCGCTCGGCTTACAAAGAGCCTCGGGAGCGATTATTTCCTCGTTCTTGTGCGCTTTTCACCCCTTTTTCCCCCTCGAGCCGAGCCTGGATACACTCGTCAGAAGCGGTGTCATTCATTTAGCTCAAAGAAGTTAATAAGTATCATTCAGAGGCGTCGCCGGGTTATACAAAGCGCGTAAATTACTGTAAGTAGTTGACACTCAGTGCTGCCGCTGCTCTCCGTCGACTCGAAAAGGATCAAAGGGGCGGACTGAAAATTAAAATTTTGCCATTTTAGGCGGAAAGCGTCTAAAAATGGCGGCGGGGGTCGATTGTTTGCTTTAAATGGGTCGGTTAATTGGTGAAAAGGGCAGGTATTTTGAAAGTAAGTGGACGATTTCAATCGGTGTTTGAGAACCGATCGAGTAAAAATAGCAATTAATTAATTGATTCAAATTAACTTTCCGATTGAATTTATTTATTTTAAAGACTATTTAAACGTAGTAAAATAAAAATACCTTTTTGACAATAAAAAAACACATTTTTTGCTTAAATGATTCTGTTAAAAGCGATTCTAAAATAAATTGTCAAATTATAAAAATATGATAAATACTTTAAATCTAAGAAATAAAACAGACGTACAATGATGAATTAATAAATAAATGCTACATAATTTTGAGTCGAGCTTTATAATTGAAATTCACCTGACTTGCATAGCTGAAAACGTTCCGTGGCCGTTTGAGCGAAATGGAGAGAGACAGAGAGAGAGAGAGACGTCTACCGTTATCGGATGAGTTTGTATTATGGATGAGTTATTCTTTCCGCCCCCTTGAGCGTCCTCGTACAAATCCGAGTGTATCACTATACTATGCTATAGTATATATATATATATATTTTAGCATCCCACTTCGAAGCGTTTTCAGTTATTAGACCGCGCTCGTATGACGAAAACATCCACTAAAACGATATCGTTAAGCTATTGTTCCGCGGCTCATGGGAGGATTATTAGGATAATATCAAATGTAAGATGTTGAGCGGGACCCATTACATTCATAAGGAAAACCTCTGGAAACCGCCAACCCCCTGAGGCGATGAAGGGGTGGGTGCCTTTCATTATGGGTTCGGTTGTCGGTGACCCTAGGCGAAATGGTACGATTACGTTAAATTCTATCGAGAGTCTTTTGCCGAACAAAGGGTTGTTCACATGTGCGTATTAAGGATTTTATTTTAGAATACGTATTATTTTTTTCTATATTCCTAATATTTGTATTCATAATTTGTTTGCTTTTCTGGTTCAGCGTTTCAAACCCTAAGTTAATACCGGGATATTCTTTAGTAACTGTTTAGCTCTCAATCGTATCCAGTTAAAGAATGTGCACTTGTTAAGTTTTACTTACTGTAAAATGCAATGTTAGTTTTTAGTTGTAAGTTTTGCAACTTAAATTCGTTAAAGAACGTGCGCTCATTAAGTCAAAACAAAATTACCATAAAATATTTTGTAAATATATATATATATATATATATATTATACTAATTGATTTTAAATGATGGTGCATTTTTAATTTGTAGCATTATTTCATCAATAAAAAACATGTTTACTTTTTAGAGTTACTGTTAAAAGTGTGTTTTTTTTTATAAATAAATAGGACACCACCATGGAAAAACTTTCTTCAGCTCAAGTCACAAGGAACACGCTATAAATCAGAAGAGATTAAAATATCCGTAACCTTGAGAAAATATTATGCACAGATTCGGGTTCGCCCTGAAAACGACTTTTCGTGAACAACTTTAGCGGCTAACAGCAATTTATTTAAAAAAAATTGGACGTACCACCAAAAAGAAGCGGAAAACAAAATGTCCAATTTATTGCGCCATAGATAGAAATACTAAAACGCAGGTAACCGAGAATAACGTACATTTCATCAAACACTTCCTCTTAGGACGTATTTTCAGACACTGTATCTAAGATTTTTTTTATTACTTTTTCAGAAACACTTTTACTGCATCTACATTTAGATAGTCAAGGCATTGGATCTATAAGAGCTCCTTAACTAAGACTACAATCAAGAGAAAGCGGACTCAACTTCAGACCACAAGCCGCCGCTTCTCTCTTCGCACCTATTGTTCCAGCTCGACGCCTGTTTTCTAGAAACGGAAGCTTACAACACTTCTAAAATTATTGCGCAACATATTTAATATTCAATAACAAACTTTGTCTTTACAAAAATAAACACATGACCAGAAGATTAGGACAGTTTGAATAAAATATCAACGGCAGAATTATTTTATTCAATTTACATTTTTTTAAACATGTTCTATATGAGCAGAAGTAGCTTATTATTAAATATTTTTTATAGCTAATACATACGAGCTAGCTTTATTTAAAATCGTGAGCTTATAAAATCAGTAAAATCTAATTTCTGTTGATTTATCGTAATTATTAATATATAATAATCACTAATTCCAATCTTTTAGAAAATATTAAGTCTATCGTGATGGTTAAATAGTTAAAAAAATCCTTATTAATTAAAAAAAAAACATAAATAAATAATAAATAAAGCTTTTATAGCAAAATTACAGCAAAAAATAGTTCAGAATACAAAATATACGATTTAAATTTCATACAGCAAATTTGTTTCACATAAAAAATATTCTACTATTTTTCTATACTCATAAAAATTAATTAACCATATTTTAAAGCAATTCCTGGACTTGAAACTGAATTCTTCGTGTATGTTGAAAATAAATAATAAAATTTTACTCTTAGTTTTAAAGCGACCGAAACCGCTGAATTTGCAAGAGTCGATTCTATTCTTAATCACCCAGATTGCACCTCCAGAAACCGCCACTTTTGAGTGGCACACCCCGGATTCTGGGTCCATTTGTCGTTCGGCAATAAAGCCAGTTTCATCTGACAGAACGGCGTCAAGTCACGTAACCTTTTTGTTAAGGTCCGGAAAAAAACACGCCGAACACTCTTAGACTATTACACCTTTTGTTGGCAAAGAGGAGATTCACTTTAACCGGATGAGACGATGGGGGTCCTTCGCCGAAGGATTATGTAATCATATTTATAATTTTTTTTGATGTGTCACCATTGTGCACGTAAAGAATCTTATGAACTTAAAATACTTTAATATTTTTAAAGAAAGTGCTGCTCAAAGTGTCAATTTAAATTTAATTGGAAAAGTGAATGAGCGTCGAATTCTTAGCAAAATATTGTTTACATACTAATATCTCATAATTATAAGATTGTTTCAAATTATGTAAAATACATTTTAGTTTTGCACATTGTTAACCTCTCTGAAATGTCTGCATCTTAATTATTTTTTACACCAAAAAACTTTACCAAAGCAATTATTTTTTATAAGTTCTAACGAAAATGTTAAATAGATAAGTTTTGCAATTGATTAGGGAAGCCAATTAATTATGTTTTACATCTAAATTTAAGATTATTAAAATAATAATATCAATATTTTTTTGCAATTTTTCTAATAATGGCTTAATTACACTTTTTTTAAATGCAATCATAACAAAAAAAAAATAGTATAACTAATGTAGCAAAGTTTAGCTTTGTAACATTGATATTAGATATACCAGCAAGATATATTTACATCTACATACAGGGTCGTTGATTATTACATGGATGTGGCTCGCCTGGCATCTTGTGTCTGAAGGAAGACAGTCTTTGAAGCAAGAATCAAAAATAGGTACATGTAATGTCAGAGGATTGTTACAAGGAAGGAAGTTACAAACAGTATAAAAATAAACGAGTACTCATAATCTAGACAATCTTGGCTTGTCAGAAACACATTAGAAAATCCAATGTCTTTTAAACTTCCGGTGGAAGCACAATATATTTTTCAAGTAATAGCAATTCGAGCTATAGCTGTATAGCAATCATAAAATGAATAAATCAGTTATTGGATATATTCCTATAAATGAGAAAATAATTTACTTGAAAATAATTCGCATCCTTGCAAAATAAAGTTTCTTTGAGCTTATGGACATTTAACAGAATTAAAAAACACGGTAACTGCTACATTTTATAAATCTATTAACCGTATTATAGCTCAAATTTCTAATAGAAGAATAAAAATAATTTCAGGTGACATATGCAAAAATAGAAAGCCAATCTTTTGTAGACAAAATTAAGAGACAATATTTTATTGACGTCCAAAACGATTGAGGATAAAAATTGGTCTAGAAAATATATTCCTAATTATTATTAATACATGGGTATAATAACAAAATGAAAAGTTTTTATATAAAATATAAAATTTAGGTGCAGATTTCAGCATGGACTATTATATACTTGTTGCAAACATAAGGGAAAAACTCAAACAAATAATTCATTTAAATTGCCCCCACAAAAAATACAATCAAAAACTGAATCACAACTCAAGCGATTGGATATAAAGGCCGAGAAAGATCAAGAATGTTTTGCAAATCTTCACAGAGAAGAATAGAGAAACTGTAGACAGGACAAAAACCAATACATCAATATTATCTTCGCCGAAACTAAAGTGAATGTACATAAAAATCAAATCAAGATCTATTTAAAACGAAAAAATAATTGAATTGTGAGTTTCACCTAAAACCAATTGTAATTAAAGACAGGTTAGAAAATCCTGATAATGGATCAGGTTTTTAAAGATGAAAAAATATTGCTCAGAATTATATAAAGTAGACTTATCCAAATAATCCAGCGTTCCAAACTAATTCAACTTTTAACCAAATAACTTACATGCAGAGATTTATAAAGCAATTCAAAAAAATTCTAGAAGGCGATGAATTTTCAGCGAAAATGATTAATAAAATTGGAGACAAGAGTATTGTTATCTTGTGTGATGTAGATGACAAAATATGGAAAAACAGGATATGGACTCAAGACTGAGAGGAATCCATATTTATCTCTCACATAAAATAACCCACTAAAAAAAGCAAAAAAATAATAAAACAATTGCGATTATATACCACACCAAAAAATACTATTATATGTAATAAAAAACGATTATTTGAGATTGATATAGATTTGCAAGTACCAAAAGAACAATTTGGATTTGTGAAAGAAAAAGAAACTAGAAAACAAATAAATCATATTCGCTAACTATCCTAAATTATACAAAAGCATTGACTTTGTAAAGTGAGCATGTATCTGGAATGAATTGTCAAATATGAGAGTCTAACTTTAAAGATTATACATTGGAAGTACAGCAGTGGTAGTTAATTTATATTTAAGATATCTAGGATTTAATCTTATATGATTTTTTATCTTAGGAATAAAATCAGGCGTAATCTTTTGCTGGAAATGTTTTTTTATAATATAATATTTTATTGACACTTTTTCTTAGGTTGAAATAATATCAGCAAAATTTTAATGGTCCATTAAGATAAGTTAGAGATTAATGAATGTGCATTAAAAGGCAAGTAGACGTTGATGGAATGTAAGCTATAAAAAAGATTTTGAAATGAGCTTATTACTTAAAGATATAAAAAATATAAAGATAAAGATATCGATTTTTTAAACAATTTTATTAAATTGTATATTAGCTAAATTTTTAAATACATAAGAGTGAATATGAATTTTAGGGTGCGTTTTTTGTCTGAGGTTAAAATCCCGTAACGCACAAATTTAAGCACATGGTATTAAATGTGTTAGCTAATTTTAATAAATGGTTATTCACTATTATTTATATAGTACACATAATGTACAGTCAATTGTTTCTAAATGGCAATACAAATACATGGTTCTGTTAACATAGTATAACTATTATTAATCATTAACTCTGATATTCCAAACACGGAAAAAAATTAAATCAAAGATTTAATCTCAAAACCTGCAATTTATAACCAAATGCAGCATCATGTTTTAAATAATTAGAAAAAATAATATTTGTACATTAAAAACAACTTTACAAGGTTTATACCCTTTGCTTAGATTTTAGGGTACAGACCTTGTAAAGTTGTTTTTAAGGTTTATTTTATTAATTTATATTAAGCTTATCTAATAATTTATTTTGATTAACTTTGTTTTATTTCAAATTAAAATTAAAATTTAATTTTAATTGTTGGATTAAATAAGTTAAAATCTAAATATCGTTGCGGGCTGGCTTTTGACCACCACTGGTCTAGTATAATATTTTTTTAAAAAGCATACATTTCGTATTTTATTTTAGTATAATTATAAAGACGTAAAATAATTCGTGGAATATTAAAGTAAAAATATATCCGAATAGAGATAAAAATGAACAAATAATAGAAAGAATTTCTACAATACCTAATTTGGTTTTCATTTCGCCAGCCATCCCTATCGTAAAAAGAAACAGCAGGCCGCGCCAGCGCCGTGATTTCTCTGCTATATAACAATCACTGGGAACAACTGCTAGGTACCGTTAGACTTGCCTGAAATAAATAAAATGTGTTCCTTTAGTTAAATTTCATTTTAAAAATTTAAAATATCGCTTTATAAGATTTTCAGCATAATTAGGGTATGCCAATATTTCAGTCCTTTAAAACTAAAAGCAATAATGTTATTCCACTTACATCATTAATATCCTATCACAATAAAAATATTTAGGTTATACCCTTACAATGAGCATCGTTTTATTCTTCGCTTCTTCTTTCAAGTTTTAAGCCATGAAAATGTCGTTTTTTCCGGTAATACCACTATTTTATTTTATAACACCGGTAGTATCGAGGCCAAATTTTTGCTTCAATACCGGTATTGAAATCGGTCCAAGAAATAATCAATCCATCCCGCTCTCTTAAATCCACCTACCCTTCGATAAACAAGAGTTCGCATCGAGCGGAGCTACGCCGAATCGACCAAGGCAACACTCAGAATACCGATAAAAATCTAGTTAAAGTATCGCATGAATCGCAGGTGTTCAAACAAAACAAATTGTTCGATTATATTTTCGTTTTTTCATGTTTTGCACACAGTAACAAAAATAGCTTTGAATTATAAATATTAAAATATATATAAATATGCTGCTATTAGTAGTATTGTCGTATTGAAGCGTTGCGTCTAAAGTATAAAACAAAAAATCAAACCAATAGTATTTTTTTTTACTAAACCTGAAATTATGCCTCGGAGTTGAATAATATTTATAATGATAATTTAGAGAGTTTTTTTTGCTTAGATCCACAGAATTTGGATTCGCATAATTACCTAACTGACCGACCTTGCTGATAAACAAAATAAAAATGAACTTATAAAATATAAAAATTATTGAAGCATTATTAAAGTATAGATTTTAAAATAAAATAAAATTAAAAAAAAAAAAATTTGTAAAACATTTCATCTTCATAAATTAAAGCTATTTTACTGTCATTAATTACACTATTAATCTGCCTACATTTTCAAAGGCTCTCTTTAAATCCAGAAATACTGGTCCAGTGGTCTTGTTCTAAAGGTTCAAAGATAAAAAAATCTGAACCCTACACGGATATCAAGGATGATACATACATGAATTTTGCTTTTTAATCTTAGGCTTTAAATTAACATTCATCACAGTGAATTAGTAATTAATCTACCCCCATCCCAATTATCAAATAAACGCTTTATTGACTAAATGTCTTATCAAAAATCCACATTTATACCCATATGTTTGTATGTATGCTTATGTTTGTCCAGCGACAGCAAGCCATGCTCATATATGGCACACGCAAGGTATCGTTTTCTATTTAAATGTCACTTTTTGCCCGTTCGCAACAAAAAGACAATGGCCTCTACACACAGTCCCTAGCGAAAGTCGCGTTCCTGTGCGCATACGTGCACACACATCGGTGCGTCTCTGTCCGTCTAGACCAGAAGAGATGGGCCCAGAGAGACCGGGTTTCGAAACGTCGAACGTGTATGGGCGAACCTGTTCTGGCCATACATGGACAGCCCACCAGGCCCGGTCGTTCGGAGACTATGCAGCAGCAGATGCTTCCAATGGACAAATAATAAACGATCCGAGACGAATTTATCACGGGGTACCATTGAGTTGATAAGGACGCTCGAGAAGAGATGAGGAGGTTGAGAAGTAATGGCGGTGATTAGAGATGAAGCACGTGTTGGAGAAAGTGCTATAAAGATAAGTAATATAATCATAAGTTATTATTTAAATTTAATAAGTATAGTTGATTCATCTTAAAGCACAAACCTCTATTATAATAGACATTAGTCTAAGAGTGTTAGCAGTACTACGAAACTAGAACTTATCATATGAAGTGATATGATGATATCAGTGTATTTTTTTCTTAGATTGAATCGATTTTTTGGTTGTTACCTGAAATATTTTATTTTGTTATTGTTAATCTTCTATTGCAACATTACATGAGTTATCCCAAATTGTTGCAACTGAATAAACACAAGCAACAACTACTAAGTAAAACAATCTACAATCAAGATATGTTACTATGTATGACCCAACTAAATTTTAATTTAACTAAAACACTAACTAAAAATACATGCTAACAAAGATCGTTATTGAATTCATAATACTTGAAAAAGAAAATTTATTTTTTTAATAATAATAATGTATAGGAGGAACAGATAAAAGTAAAAAATAAGAATTTTTAAAAACACTATAGTTAAGTGCAAAAAAATCTGTGAAAACCTATTTTGTAATGATCAATTAGAATTAGAATTATATAAATTTCACTAATTCCGATTTTTTAAGTACATAGAAAACATATAAGTTAAATTAACACTAAGACCTGGATGGGTTTTGAACCTAGATATTTTTTGTATTAGTCATTGAACTATCGTGTAGTGTTTTTTTTCCAAAATTTTTCAAAAGACAATTTTCAGTTTTATTTTTGTAACATCAAATTTAATTGTATAATAAGTGTTATTACTTTTTAAGCTTATACAAAAACTAGGCATTAGTGTTCACAATTTTAGGCTACTTAAAAATGTTTAAAAACTACAAAAAAACTGTACTTTATGAATTAAATAAAAATTAAACTTAACAATGTGTTTGATGTGAGTTCAGGGGAAAAGTACGGTACGGTACGGATAGTGGGCGTCCTTTTATAGCTTATAACATAAAGATAAAGACTTTAGTTAAATTTATAGCATGAAAAAATAAATTATTCATTCATTACTTGTATCGTAACAAAGGGTTAATTTTTTTGCAATAATTAAAAGCTATCTGCCTAGTAGTTGAATAAAAATTTAACCTTAAAGCAATTTAAGCACTAACAGTTAACAGATAAAAACAATTTTTAAATATTGAACTTGTGATATTTAATTAATCGAAAAGGTCTTATTTTAATAAACGACAATACAAGTCCACATATTACACGATTGAATCTACAAAAGTTCAATAAGTTGGGCTATAAAAGATTGCATTAACCTGTAGAAATATATATATATTATATTGTTGAGGTTAAGGTTAAGATTACTACTTAAGTAAATTTAAGATTTTAATAACTCATAATTGTAATTTACACCACTTGAATAAATATATGTATATGTTAATTATAATCATGCATATTTTGATTATTAAAGTTTAATATTATATAAGATGAAAATATATAATATAATTTTTATAGAAATCATGTGATTAATTTAATTCTTAATTTTTTGCTAATATAACTAATATATTTTAACTTTATATATATATAAAAATTATACCATAAAAACATGTTAATATTGTCAGGGCAATGCCGGCATATATTTTAAGCAATGTGAATGTTCTATTTTTGCAAGAGTTTTTATTGAAAAAAATATTAATATATATAAAACGAAACTTTCAAGAAAAACTAATAATACAGCCGAATGAAGCGTGAATTATTTTATATTTCTAGCAAATATCATATATATCAAAGAGCTTTAGTGACATTTTTCTACAAATTTTTACTTCAAAAAACCATAAATTAAATTTTGACAGGAAACGAGCATAATTATTTGTTTAAAAACACAAACAATAAATTACAATTAATTAAAATATGACCGTACAATTTGTGTAATAATGATCTTTTGAAGTTGCTGTTTTATAAATGTTTAAAAGCTTTTCTAACTATTCTTTTAAATTTATAATACTATTTATTTTCATAACTCATAAGCAAATTAATTGTATTTAGAATAATGATATTGCATTAAAATAAATTTTAAATTGTATATAGAATAATGATAATGCATTAAAATAAAATAAAATTTATTAGTGAAAAAATACCATATTGAAAAATTAAATTGCGTAATACTTTTTATTACGTTATATGAGTAGATATCCGGTTTCGTTAATTAATTTTGTAAATATACAAATTTATGTAAATCTACGTATACTTCTATGTTTTTTTAAAAAGATAAAGCAACTTACAATTGTATGTTTCATTGTGAATATTTATTTTGTGCCGAATGCGGATGTTGATAAGAGAGATGCTGCTTCTTCCGAAAGTGACAGTCGCGATCTCCATCTACAAACACACAAGTGGAAAAAATGGTAAAAAAAATTAAATACATCTCGTCCCACCTGAGCCAACAAACAACACAGGTGAGTCAGTCGATCGAATCTGTTGCGAGGAGCGAACGTGCGCGCGCACCTCTCGTTGCTATTGACTACGGCTTTTGGCGCGCGATTCGAAATTAACGACAATAATAACTATTGCGTCTTAGTTGTGTAAGTGTATAAAGGAGGAATTTAATTAAAAGTGTTTCGTTAATATTAATATTCATAAACAGCACAGCGAAAGTGTCTGTTTAATATTAATAAAGTGCAATTAACTTCGATGTGTTTTGAAGTGTGAAGTATATATTATATAAAATATACAGCAAAATATTTTTTTAGCGGCGGTTATTAAAGGATCTTAGCCATAAAGTAATATATGAAGTTGATAAGCTTATCATATAACTTGATTCTAAAATTATTTTTTATTTTATCTTTAAAAAAATCTAAAATGTTATTTACCGGGCAATGTTTATTTTTAATTATATTAACATTTGAAATTATTTTACATATTTTTTAAATAAATTGCAAAATTGTATAGCATATATATGTGAACTAAGAGCTCTAGTGATAAGAAAAATATATTTAAAATTAAAATTAAAATTTAGATTTTATAGTCATTAGTTTTTATTTCCTATGAAGTTTCATTTATTTTATATATGATTGATTTTGCTTTTAAAAATTCACATATGTACATTATTTAGTTAAAACGATTTTTTAGAATTTATTTATTCTATTCTGATTATATTAATAAAAAGTTGACTATCTTAAGATTACAAACAGTGCGTTAGATTAACTTTTTTTTCATTAATATTTGTGAATATTTTAAGGAATCAATGTCAATGTCTCAATACAAAAAAGAGCATTAGGTTTTTTTAGGTTTTTGTTAAGGTTTTTCAATATTTATTAATAAGTT
This sequence comes from Plectrocnemia conspersa, assembly GCF_051122295.1. Taxonomy (NCBI): domain Eukaryota; kingdom Metazoa; phylum Arthropoda; class Insecta; order Trichoptera; family Polycentropodidae; genus Plectrocnemia; species Plectrocnemia conspersa. The sequence continues at coordinate 6,395,586 of NW_028277172.1, forward strand.
CACATATGCTTTTTGCTAAAATATTTATATTTGAACTTGTCAAATAAGAAAGTCAATAACAATACTCTTTTATTTATCTTTGAGAATTTTTCTAAGCACAAAGGGTATTAATGAATATGTCATTTTTAAGAAACAAAATTAAACAGCCTGTATAAAACGAAACATTTTTAGTTAACCTACTGATACATATGAAACATAAACATATTTATTGAAAATATTATCAAAAAAAATTAAAGCTCATAACATAAGACACTATATGATAAACTAATGTTACGTATCAAATTTACTCAAGGTATCTTGTCATATAAAAAATCTAAGAAAAACTTTTAAATACATGTATGTATATTTAATATAATATAAATTGCCTCAAAGCTATTTTGTGACATTAGTACTACTTCTTTTTACTTTTTCACCTTTAATTATTAAACTTAAATCGATTGATAAATTATATACTGCAAAATAATTTATGGCTAAATCAGCTTTAGAATCTAGAGCTTTATATTAATGTTACATATGCATATATAGATATGTTTATTTTATTTTATTATTAAATACAAATTTGCGCATTATGACTTGATAAGTTATACCAATGCTTCATTTTTGCTACAAATATCATTATTTAAAGTCAAAATATTAGTTTAAATTACAATATCAAATAAACATTACACAGGAAAAATAACTTTACAGATAAAATCTATTCTCAATAAATAAAATAAACATTAACTTGCAGACTTGTTACTGTAATTTTTTTATTCAAAGCTTTTATAGCAAAAACTATTTTTTATATTAAATCTAACACTTTTATTCAATCGAAAAAAATTGTTTATGTTATATTTTGATTCAATTTAAGTTGTGTGCTGTATTATACTATTTTTTAACATACAGTTTTATAAATATATTGTATAGCTTTATATATATGTAATATATACTATATTTACAAAATATTATAAAAAATAATCTCATTTTTTTAAAAATGCGGACGTTTTGATACTAAGGTTGAGTCTTGTAGGATTTTAATACCAAATATTTTATTTTGTGTACCTAAATCTATATTTTGTAGAATAATAAAATGTGTTATAATTTTAAATCATTTAATTAATACCTTTTTGCTACTTTTTTAAAAAAAAATTTTTATATATAAAACATTCAATTCAATGAGACTTGATTAGAAAAAATAATGCAAATGAAATGAGCATGAGTTAAAATAAAATAGCCAAAAAAATGTATTTCTAACAAATAATTTAGGGCTAGTTTTAATTAAATACCACATATAGTCAAATTATGAATAAAAATTATTATTAAAAATTGTGGCAAAAGCAAATTAAATCAATGAGATTATCAGAAATTTTACTTTTAGAAAATTATAAAACAGTTTAAGTTATATTATATACATATTTAGTTAAAAAAAAGTTTAACTTGCAAATTTTTATTTCTATATTAAAAATCTACGAAAAAATAAAATTTATCATTAAATATTGTATTATATAAAAAAAATATATTAAGAAATATCTATGAATTGAGGCAAAAAATTCTAAAACCTAAACTAAACCAAATATAAACATTTAGAATAGCTTAAGTTTACCATATAATATTTTTTATAGTTTTAAATGAAGATTCAGTTTTTATAAAAAATAAAAAGGATATTCTTGCAAACTATATAGCTATGTGTATATTTATTTATAGATTTCTCTTATTTGCGAATTTGTAAATATACGTATTATTTATTAGTAGAAAAATTATATTAAAAATAAATTCGCAGAACTACTAAAAAAAACTTAATGTACGGATAAAAATAACATGAGTAATCTCGTATTTTTTGCTACAATAAATGATATAAAAATATAATCTAGGCAGTGATGTCCAACCGAAATGCTTTACTGGGCTAAAACAAAAAATAAAAATACACTGGGCCGTATATTTCAATTTAAAAAAAAAACATTTAAAATATACTAAAAAAATACTAATGAATAAAAATAGCAAAAAACTTTGATCTGCCTTGGGATGGACGTCGCTGATCTTTGAGTCAATACAATATATAATAAATTGTAAAAAAATATAATTAACTATATTTTATACATTTTGTAAAAGCAAATTTAAATTAATTAAATATTTTTATAAATATATGCACCTTTTAAGAAAAACAAACAAAAAACAGAGTTGTAATCTTGTTACAAAGTACTATTGAGATTGACTAATAGATTTTAAAGACATTAAAGTTGATTTGCTACTTGATGATGTTTATTTTATTCTTTAAAGATTGATTTAAACTCAAGGTGTCATATTTCTAAAGAATGCACTAATGTCTAAAACTAAAAATAAAATTCAACGCGTCTAAAACTAGTACAAGTAAATTATTTTTAAAATAATAATTTATTATTTTATATATTAATGAGTATTAATTGCTTTATGTTATTCGATATTGTAACATGATATCTAAATGTAAGCTCTGATATGAATAGGTTTTCAGGTATATGTGACATCTACAATATAATCAATATTCATTGAACATGAATCATATTCATTATGTGTTAATATATATTCATATTTTTGATATTATTTAAATTAAAGTAGCTGACTTTGCATTCAGTTTCCATTTACACATTGACCCATTATATCTAATACCATAAACGTATCACAATAAGTTAATAATAGTCTTTCTTCTAAATCCGGTAGTCAACCCACTCTTTTCTCCGTTGGATATATGCAAATATGACATGTCACTAGGCATGTCACCGGCCCTGAACATTTTATAATTTTAAGAGAGGGGTCCAAGAACGAAACTGTCTGTCGACCCACGCGCCAAACGTCTCGTTTTGAAAATTTCGTATACAACATAATAATAAACAAACTCGTTTGTAAAGGCGAGCGATACAAAACACTGCCGGAACATGCTACAGCGTTAAATCATCGCGGACCAGACCTCCTCAAAGTTTGTCGCGTGGCATCGATCGTATCTGAGGCTAATGGGTCGAATGTGTTTGGTTTACTTTAGTTGCGAATCGAGTAGGGAACACGTCCGTTATTTAGTATGTTAGTAATAATGCTGCCAAGCTTAGGCAAACTACAACAGCTGATCAATATTTTTTCTGTTGACTTTGACAGTTAGTATGGTGGGGGGTATCAGCTGTTGTTAGACCTGATCTTATAGTAAGATTGTTTTTAAATTGTGAGCTATACATATGAGCTACATTTACTAATTTTGCATACCATTGCTATATAAACTCTGTTTGCCAAAAATAAATATTAGCATAAGAATGTAATAAATTAAATTAAATTATTAAGTAAATATACAATGACGTAATATTAAAAAAATGTCACATCAGTGTTACTCAAATATTAATACTCGTTTAACTGCTATTTTTTTAATATTATTTAAAACAAAAAATATTAATTATGTAAAATTAAACATAAATAATTTTAGAGCTCTAAAAAATATTTGAATAGAGTGGTTTGTATGAATCACAAACGAATGAATGTGATTATTTCTAACGATATGATTCACACATTGATCTAATCCGTACCTGGAATTCGTCCAGGTGTGCGGACTTCCGGATGCGAAAAGTCAAAGAAAACAAATATTGTACTTACCTTTGCATAGGATCCTTATCCGGATATCTCATTTGCAGTCACGTTCCTTCTATTCTCACATTTAAAAAAATAACGTTGGTGTTTCTAATAAAAAACAGTAGAATGTATATTATTTATTATTAAAAAAAAACAAAGAAATAAACAAAATTGTAGTATTATTATTTAATAAATAAACACGTGCATATTTTCTTAAGTAGTGAAAAGTGGTTTTTGCAATAAAATACAATGATATAGGTTATTTTTTGTGTTAAAAACAAGATGTGGTGCAAAATGTGTGTTCGTGGATTGTTGCAGTTGGACCAATGGATTGCGTCATAGAATGTAAGTAATTTTATGTTTATATATCAAAAACGTTTTTATTAAGGAATGTCACTAAAAATGTATTTCGGCTACTTTTTAAAACGCCATTTGAATATTTTTACAATTAAAAAACGGCATATAAAACGCTATATATTCTGTACCTATTTAATTAGTAAATTTTATTAAAATAGTAATTTATTCTTAAAAACAAATTTTAATTGTTTGTTGTTTTTTCACATTGCATAAACATTCATTCTAAAGCAACAATTAGAAACTGTGCTTTCTATTTATATTAAATTTTAATAAAACCTGATGTTTTATTACAAAGGAATATATTTAGGGCTACCAAATTTAAGCGAAATACATTACCCCTTAAATGCATGATTTTTTCAATAAATTTTTATAATAAAATTAGGCTGAAAATGACGTCAAAAATAATTAAAAAATATTAAAGCTTAGTTGTTGATAATATTTTAACAAATTATTGTTCTAAAAATGCAACATCATGCAGAACGCGAATAAAGTATATTAAAATTAAGAATTTCCACTTGCAAATATTTTTTGCAATTTTTTTATTATTAAAACATAAGACACCACCACATTTTTCACACATTATCTGTCAAATTCCATTTCATTTCAGCATTTTGAATCTGTTTCTCTTGGTCAATATGAGCCAGTGTCTACAACTGCATATTTTGCTTCTTTTATGCAACTATTACAAAAAATAGAAACCAAAAATAAATAAACAATGGTAGACTAACCTTTTAGGAGTCAATGAATTAATTTTATTTCGTTTTATATCCAATTGCACCAATGAAAACAAATGTTGAAATTCCCAAAAATATGACACATTTGCACCCAACGTTTTTTTTAAATAGCATTATCACGCGTACAGAGATATCTATACGAATAATTTAAAAACACAATGGCTCGTCGTTTGTTACACATATGTAACATTATGCAATACAGTTCCTTTATTGAACGTAGACTGATTTATAAGCGCTTAAATAAATTGTGGCAGATTTGCAACACCATGCATTTAAGGGTTAAACTATTTCTTAATTCTCAAAAATTAATTTCATTTTTTTAGGTAGGCATTTATGTTTTCTTTTATTAATAAAAAAATGTAAAATAGTTTTATAGTTTTCTATTAAAATTTGACGTTTTACTCAATAAAACGGAATATTTTTTATCTATTAAAAATTTATAAATCGCATCAGCTTTAAGCAATTTTTTTATGAAAAAAAAATATAAATAAATATTTTTTAAATTAAAAATATAAGTGAAATACAGTAGGTTAATAATTTATTTAGAAAACTAAAATTAAAGGTTTATTTTACATCACTTAAATATTAATTTAAAAGCAACAATTATAATAGTTTTTATGCTTTCGAAATATTATATTTTATGAAAATTCCATATTTTTTTAAAGCATCAAGATATAAGCGAAATACATTATATTTAATTAATTTCTCTAATTTAATTCAGGGATTCTTCTAGTTACGCATTTATATTTTCTTACATTATGAAAGAAAATATGTTAAAACATCAATAAAAACATAATAATGTGATCTCTATTAAATTTTATATTTAAAATTAACGTTTTCTTAAATTTTTTTTTGATAATCTTAATTTATTATTTGCATTTGTATAAAATTAAGAAAATATTTTGCATCTAAAATATTATAATAAAATACCACATTTTGTCTTAAAAAAGATTTTTTTGTAGAGAAATATTCTTAAGTAAAAAAATATACGAGTATTATAGAAATATTCACATTTATATATATATATATAAAGGTATATTTACATTACTAAAATCTTTATTCAAAAGCAACAATTCTATTATTTCAAATGCTTTATAAATATTATATTTTATTAAAATTGTTTTTTTAAGTCATTAAAATATAATCGAAATAGAATAAATCGTATTTTATTCTTAGAATTTAATGTAGGGATTTTTTTGGTACGCATTTACAATTTTTTAGCTTAAAAAATATAGAAAAAGTTTTCTATTGAAATTTGCAGTTTTCATAATGAAATAAATATTTTTTCTAATAAAGATATTAAAAATTAATAATTTTTAATACATATAAAACAAAATATTGGAGAATTTTTTTTTTTAAATATTTTAAATATAAGAGATACACAAATTTGCAGTTGATAATTTATTTTCCAAAATTAATTTTATGGATTTTTTAAGGGATGTCTTTTTTATATTTGTTACATGTAACTTAAACATATATTTAAAAAAAGCAATTTTTAAAATATATGATTTTATTGAAATTCCAAGTTTTTTAATTAGGGAATATTTTATTATATAATTAAAAGGAATTTTTAATTATTTTATTCATTTAAAGTCAGTAAACATTCATTAAAAAACAGCAAATAGAAAAAAAGGTTTTAAAAATCTATAAATAAAATACAAGCGAAAAGTATAAAACTAATAGGAATTTTTGTACGCTTATATAATTTTATTTGCATGCTTTCAAAAGATGTATTTAAAAAATCAATTATTATTTAGACAGTTTCATAAACCAATAAAATGAAATCAAAAAACATACAAAAATATTTATTTTGACATCATATATATTTTATTTAAATTTAATGTTTTCTTATACTAACGATTAAAATTTAAAAGTTTAAAAGAATAGCTTAAAATTTATACTTTTCATTTATAGTTAAAGCATAAATTAGAAATATAAATAATTCAAAAACATAAATTTCTGAGATTTTTAACGTATTGCTTCTAGAGTCTAGGAGATATTTAAATATTTAATTTAAAGCATTACCTAAATAATACAATTTGCTATCTCTTATATTTTATTATAATACAACGTTGTTAATATATTCTTATTATGAATTAATTTTGTAAATCATAAAGCTATAAACATAAGCATGTAATTACCTCATAAATAGCTTATTTTTTTTATATTTTCTTAAACTATCAATTTTTTTCCGTGAGCTCTGGATTCAGACGTCGAATTGGATCAAAATTTAAGTCTGCCTCCTCTTAGTTACGGTCCAAATTACATGTATCTTTTGGTTAGAGTGCTTTGAATTCTGATGTTGATGTTCAAGTCTATGTTAGAGGAAGTATTCGAGTGGATGTGATCAGAAGAAATGTCTGAGTGAAAGTGATTTCTAGGGGCAGGATTCTAATATTTTTACTCGTAATCACTCCATGGTGGACTTTGTGGTTCGACTCTTTTCGGTGGGACGACCAATTAGAGAAGGGTGGCGAATTTATACGTATATAAATTTGCGTTGACCGTAAGGTCGATTAGAAATGGCTACGCATGCTATCTACTCTCAAGGCAAATAATCTAAAACATTCATGATTTATGGCGCGTATATAATCCGCTAAATGATCTCCCGCGGTCTTTCTTTTCAAACGCAGTAACCTATTTTTTTCTTCAACAGTAAAAAATGCCTTTATCGCGAGGAGTACTAGCCTTTTTATTGATGATATGCGTGAATATGTTTGTACAATTATAGATAGAGGAGTGATTCAGTTGATGAACTCGACATTTTTTTTTTGACAAAAAATATTTCATACAACTAATTTATAAATACCAAAAACAGGTATAAGCTATTTATCTATAACATATTATTTAATTTTGAACATAAATAATTAAAACAGTAATTTAAATGAATGATTATCAGCAAGATTTTCATCTTCTAAAAATATTACTAAAAAACAATGTAGTTATAGTGTATAACCTTTTTTAGTATAAAATTATAGAAAAAATGATTTTTATTGATCATATATAAATTTAATAATTTGTTTCGATAGAACTTAAAATACAAAGAATAATTTAATATTTTTTCTTTAAAACTTCCTAGAGCATTTCCCATTTACTAAACCCATTCGAAAATATTATACAATATGCGCAATAATATGTCTGTCGGTTTTACGAGAACTGTGGACAATTTCGTGTTACAAACGACCGAATGAAGTGTTACTATACGACGCTCGTAAATTTATGTAAAACGACCTGTCTGACTTTTCAAAATAAGGTCGCCTCTTTATGGTCCAAACATCGAATCGAATTCCAAAAAAAAAATATATAAAAATACCTATCATTCGGATCCTTCTACTGAAATAAATAGCTAGTTATCTTTTTCAGAAAATTATAACTCAAAAAGTCAGTTGTTGTTGATTTCGATCAATCTCAAGTCAAATAATATGTATAAATGTATATATAATATATGTATGGAAATCGACATTTACTTTGTGTATACCTTTGGAATTAACATCGTTCCAGTCTAGACGCTTCGAATGCCTCTCAAACGTTAATTGATTCCAAACGAACCCTTTTATTATTGTTTTATATGTATGCATAATACATATTGATTGTATAAACAAGGGTCAAATTAATTAATACGCGTTATGTGGTAATATATAAAAAAATATTTATACACGTGGTTTTGATAAATAAAGCATTCACATGTAATCGAATTTTAATTAAAGTTGCTAGTAATTAAATATAAAAACATATTTTAATCATTCCATATATTATTAAATCATATATAAAACATTTTACTATTAGTTAAAGGTTAAAAAAATAACACTGTATAGAAATTTTGCATTTTTTGCTACAAATAATTTAATTACAAATTCGTTGGTTGAAATTAATAATATTCATTATATTCATATATTTTATAAATATCACTATAAATGCTTATCAATTATTTGAGATTATTATTTACCGGGCTTATTTAATCAATTCTCCATTATCAAATTAAAAACGAGTCATTACAGTGACTGTAAATTCATTAAACGAAATCTAACGATGCAGTTAAAATTATCCCCATGAGTGTTTAAAATGATCATAATATGAAACCATAAATAATCTGTAATAATTATAGAAAATATGTTAAATAAATACGTGTTTCGTTTAAGTAGATTATTTCATTATTAATGTGCAATACTATCTATTTTTTTTATTATTACTGTATAAAAATAATAAATGTGCACTTAAAAGATATATAAATAATATTATATTCGAGTGCTTTTATCTCCAATAAATCGTAGAAAAAATAATTGTTAAATAAAATCAGTATCCCGTAATTTAATGCACCTTAAATCAATTTTGTGTTAAGTTTTACGACTATTTTATAATTAAACTTATTTTGTAAATTGGAGTTGTAAATTTTTAATATTCCAAGCAATTATTTATAATTTTATTTTAAATTATGGTTTTAAAATTTGTTATGTTTCAGTTACCGCCATCATAAATATTAAACCAAATGCAAGGTTTTTAGTAAAAAATTCGCTAATTTCACATATACAGTAATTATATAGTAATTATGAATGTAATGCATTGAAAAAGATCTGTAATATCTAACTGATCAAAATTAAGATATTTAATACTGATATTTTGGCATTTCAATTTAACACAGAAAAATATCGATATTAATATATTTACATTTTGCTTAAGTATAGGGTTTTAAGTGATATTTTTATAACTAGTTTCGATTTAAAATTATATTAATTTAAAACGAAGAAGTCAAAGAAAAATATAATACATAAAAAAATACTGAGTAATAATTTATCAATATATATTAAAATATTATATAGAGAAATAAAATAGTATTTGCTATTAAAAGTCTTATTTTTGCAAAACGTAATACGTTTGTAGAAGGTTTCGGGTTTATTAATTAATCCACTCTTCTATTTAAAATTAAAGGGATTAACCCATACCATTATAAAAAAATTATTTCTACCCGCGATTAAGTATTTTAACCGATTAAAAACGTAACGTTTCTTTTGTTAAAATAAAACATCGTGAAAAATCCCTTACCAAATTAATAAATCAAACTTATGGTTTATCTTCAAAATGACCGTTTCTGACCAGCCTTAGCGGCCAATGGCAATTTGTATTCAAACAATTTTTAGTCGTTCAATCGAAAAAAGGGCGGACAACAAAATCTCCTATGGATATAAATACTGGATCGCTGGCAAACAGGAATCACTTCCCCTCCGACGTTTCATCTGAGAAACTTTTACTGGTATCCATACTCAATGCATTATATCTTAAAAGGCTTTCCAAACCACCAAAGATCGCAGAAGCCGCCGCTTCTCTCTTCGCATCTACTGGTCCAGCTCGACGTACGGAATCAATTGAATGACGTCTGTAGCCCACGGACGTACCCAAAATTAAATAATAACTATCTTTGTCTTAACACAAATAAACCAGAGTATAGTACAATTTTTAAGTATTAATAATGAGCTTGTAAATAAATTATTTGAATCGATATTATTAAAAATATTTTTTTAAATACGAATTTCCATTTGATTTATAAATTATTTATTTGTAGTATTGTGCCCTTTTCCCTTAAATTTATTAACTGTCAAAATACTGTATTTCTAATACTAAAATAATATATTTATTAAAAGATGTAAAAAAGGATCACTAATCTTTAAAGGTTTTGAACTGCTATTATACTACTTTTTTAACAAATGTTTGCAGAAAAATGTGATTATAGAATTATTAAAAATTATTATCATAAATTCAATTACCAGTTTAAATATATTTTACATATTTTATTCTTGGGACAAAATATAAAGGTAATTCAATTAGACAAAAAAGGACAAAAAATATTTTTCTATTGAAGCAAAAATGTTCTTCACAGGACTGGACTTTTTTCTTAAATGTATATTTAAGAACTGTTAAGTTATTTAATTTAATGTATTTTTAATTGTCACACAAAAGTTTAATTTATTAATTAGTAATAATGTTTTAAGGTAGCTCAGTATAAATAACACTTTAAACCAGTCGCTTTTAATTCGGCACTTATTGCTAAGCTGTTTGATTAAATTCTCTTTTTAATTTTTATCAGTAGTTTTTGGTAGACCAGTAACATGGTTTTCATTCGCCTATTTCCAGAATCACTTCTCATTCCTCTTAATTGAGGTGACAAAGTCCATTGATTCAAAAATCCAGTTTGATAAAGTTTATATCGATTTTTGTTTCTGTATTTTTATAGCAAATATTTTTTTGGTAACAACATATTATAAAAAAAAAACTTTTCACCTCACATTATTTTTGTTTAAATATATTATAACTTATTTTAATAGCGTCACAAACCGTAGCGCTTATAGAGATATTATTGAAATAAAAAAAAGTCAACACCCCCGCAAGGGAGCCCGGTTTCCTCGTAAAATTTTACAACGGTACTTATGGCCGGCCGTAGCTATTGTCTGGAGCAGCGTGGAATAATTGAACAGGTGAAATTTCCTATTCAAGCGTTGAGAAAAAAATATTCTTGTGACACAGCTCCGATGGGATTTCTGCACTCTCGGACGTGCAACGCGAAAAACCCGATTGGAATATTCGTCGTTTTATTTGAGAGCAAGGCTTTAAGTTCCTGTATAATTTTAAATACTAGTACTGTTTTGATAAAGGTATCTCAATCAAAATATATTTTGGTTGTATGGCACATTCATGAAAATCATATTTTTTTTTACCTTTTATATCTCACTCTGGGTCGCTAATTTATAATATTATTTTGTACTAATGCTTCGTTAATACTGTGATCATTGTAAGCTACAATTTAAATGAATTATAAAAGACTAAAAGGCATAGTACACCAAACTAGTTCTTTGAAATATTCTGTGCAGCAGTTAACAAAAATAATAGGGGATGGTATAAGAAAAAATTTCACATGCGATTAAATTCACGCATTTTACTCATACATATATATGCATTTCTTATAATATATTGATATCCACAACACCTCGGACCGTCCGATAAGATAAGACCCACCAATCGCCCAGTGGAGAGATTGGATCGTTCGGGACGCTGCATCCGAGTGTATCTCCGTTAATCTCGTGTTCATTATGCGCGACGCGGAAGTGACTACTACAACTACAACTAGATACTGTATTCTCTATCCTTCCATTTTTGTAACAAAACACGACAAAAGCGAGCGCCCAGGGCAGCGAATTTCAATGGAATCGCATCCGGACGTAGTACTTTGTGTATTATGCAACGTCCACAAAACGTCATGTCCGGTTCTATAGAGATGAAGTAGGGTGGGGCCAAAAAGGGGGGTGGGTCGAAAAGTTTAATTTTTAACGAGGGGTCAGGTGGGGCGATTCCCGATGCGGCCCTGGCGAATATCGCGTGTCTGCATCTTATGCATGCATATGAGGATGGATGTAAAAGTCTCGTTGATGATTTTGTATATTTAATGGTGTAGTACCTAAGCCTAAAATTATATAAATATATATATATATGTATATCGAAATACAGTACTTATATTTTACAAAGCAGAAAATATTTAATTTATAAGAGGCTGTTTGTTAAAAAAACAAAATATTTTAAACATTTTGTATGTGGGAGATGAGAATTTTTTTTTTGCGATTTTATTTTTCATCTGATTATCATGACCTAATAGGTTTCTCCAATGCGTCATAATGGGTATTATATAAACAAGGGGTATACCATTAAATATTAAAAAATAATAATTATAATATGGCGCACACCTAAAATAGGTGAGCACCATCCTACAATTTTTTTATTTCTTGCGTTTGGCAAGTGACTCGTGCAAAATGAGCGTTCTCAAGCGCTGATGTTCTGACCGCGACGGGTAAGAATAAGGGACGCGATCTTGACTCTAAAGCTCTAAGCTGAAAGTCACCAAGCATTGACGGGTTGTCAATATTGTTCCTTAGCAAGTTTAAAAGTGCTTCATTGAGTAGACGCTACGCCGAGAATGCAATGAATTATATCGCTACACCCTCTTTTAAAGATATCGTGTGCTTTGCTTTACTCGGTTTGTAGACAACGGAGTTGTAAACTTATTGGTTCAATTCATATCCACAAATATGAAACGATATAGTTTTCAGCGACAAATTAAAAAATAATCGAAGGTGAGCAAATGAGGTTTTTCAAACCGTATTTTATCCCTTAAATGTCGCTTTTATTTACGACTTCTTTGTCTTGCTATGTCAAGATTTCGTTTATCTATGCTTATCTGCTGTCGTAAATATTTCCTATATAGATCCAGAACATATTTTATTACTTAAACATAGTTCAATGTTTCTTGAACTTTCTGTTGCTGAGTTTATTTAAAATAAAACATCATTAAGAAAGCTTTTGATACTGTCTATGATGATGGTTGAATCTACAATATATTTAATGTAATTACTGAACCGCATATATGACTAGTACCTGCAAAGTCATTGATCTTTTATTATTATTTTATTTTTTATAAGCCGTAACGCTGGTATGAAAAGTACTGTTTGGAATATATGAGAGCTAAGTCCTGAACTCGTATCCAGCGGAGCTTACACTGATCCGTCTCAGACATTATTATCAAAGTGCAAATAAACAGATTTTAAAAAATATTCCATATGAGTAAACTTTTTTTAACTTTCAAGTCTCATTGGGGCTTTAATAAAATATACTATATTTACAGCGGTTTGTAGTTTTATATTAGTGAATGTAATATTTGTTTCAATTACAAGGCAGTGTTTTGTTTTCGTCATATACTTGATTTGCTAGGACCGTTAAAATCTAGTGGAAGTAAACTAAATTTCGCGTCATCGCAAGTCATGACCGACTTTGTTGCTTGCTGCATGGCACAGAGTTTAAACAAAAGGCCGTCACGGTCGACGGAGATACTCTATTATACCTTTCGCGTTTATAGGTATTAACAAAGCCAAACGCTACAAAAATGATACATTGTGAAACTGTTGAAAATTTCCACGGGCGCATCTTCTCCCATTCATAACTTCAGACGGCGCCGGCTGAAAGTATTAATTTCGCTTAAAGGGCCAACTTTTACACCTAACGAACTGCACTTGAGAGACTGCCTCTAGATTCAAGGTGATAACCCGAACGTAGACGAAGCGTAAATAAAGATCTTGACATTAAAAAATTGTAATGGTTAATCTAATAAAAATACTCGTCAGTATTGACATGATCTATAAGGGAAAAGTACTCGTAGTATTATAAATTATTATTCGCCTTGCTCTATGCTAATGATACCATTTCAGACGGTTATGTATTGTGGACAGACAGACAATAATATATGATCAATACTATATATGCTAATCCCGGGAAGGATGAACGATGTTGAAATCATACATACGCTTATACAAATTGTTGAACAAGTTCAATGTACACGAATGCCAAGATGTATTATGTATTCTTATGTACATAACATCATATATTACAAAGTATATAATAAATTTATATTGTACAAAAGACAAATGTTTAATATTTGCTATTGTCTCCAATGATGGTTTTCCTAAGAAATATTTAAAAAAGTATAGTATAATTATTTATATCTTAAAGATGAACAAATATGACGTAGAAACTGATTTTCACACTTTATATTATTTTATTTATAAAATAATATGTCTAAATATATTGTATGAGAACTAAATAAAAACCGTATTTTTAGATTTATTTTAATTTAAATTAGTAATTCTATACCTTTTATCAATATTTAATTAGGTTGCTATTGTGATCGTTCTACACGTGTGCTCATGAATGAAAACAGTTTCACACACTATTTAATTTGTTATTGAATGTCACATGTTACTTAGATTATTTAGGGATTTTTATGTATATGCAATTTGTAATATTTATTCATATTATTGTGAATATATTATTACTATAATAACAACAACCACAAAAATCATTTTCTCCAAAATATGTGATAGAATATAAGTTCACTCAGTTTATTTGAATAATAATTTGTAGTTTAACTAGCAATAAACCCAAAGCATAAGCACAAAGCATGGTTGAATAAATAGCAATTATTTCAATTTTAATTCTTGCGATTTATGTTTCACTAATGCTATTTTTTTACATTCCTCGCAAATAAGGTATGCATAGAAATATCTTAAAACGCAAAGATGCAAATTCGTTGCATTTTCTCCGGATAAAAATGTCGGCCGGCGATGAAATTAAAATTCCGCACTAAGAAATCCGGCAACCGCCTCCTGGTTATCTGTTCCAGTAAAAAAAAAACAACAAGGATGGCACACAACAACGGCGAGATAGAAGTTTCCAGAAGTGTTTTCCAGAAGTCGCTTTCACGTCGACACTTGGATTCGTCTCAATTATCCGAGTTAATGTAACTCGCGTCTTAGCCGAGATACCTCTTTGTCTCCCCGGCAACGAAAGATACTCTAAACTACGTTTTGTTTCCACGACAAACTCTTTGGTAATAGTCGAGAGGACTACGTACAATGTATGCTTGTGTAAATATCATAATGCTTTAATTTTATTAAACTAAATGTTTTATCTTAGAAAGAGTTAATATGAAACATTACGAATATTGCAAATTCCAAAACAAATTTATTATTCAAAAATAAAATAATTATAGCCGTCAAATAAAATATTAAAAAAACACGTTGTTTCTGCCGAAAATCCAGATATCACTCATTTTTTCCCCTAGTTATTATTGTGCAGTTGGTATTTGTATTTTATCTTTTTAAAACCAATAAATCATTATCATTTTTTTGTACATTAAGTAATATATTAAAACATAATTTTATAACATCTTTATTGATTTACAATATATTCAAATATTTTATAGTTTTTTTTTGATATTCGAATATGAACTACTATGCATATAATGGTTTAAAGCTCTACTCTTATCAATTCAGGACTAAATCAAATTTGATAATCATTGTAAAAATACCGCTTTTTACATTGAATATCTAGGCTTATTGAGTCGTCTGTGTCAAATTAGCGTGAGCTATACTGGTAGCGAGCTCAGGAATGTGTAAAATATTTGCGCATTTTCAAGTCAGAATGAAATTGATAAATAAAATAATAATTTCATTCAGTAGCGTTCCGAAATATGCAAATAAATGTGGAGAAATTACTGACAAATTTTCCGCCTGCTCCTTCTTAAGCAAATCTGAATTTAGAAAATACTATTCTATCAGTGCAGGTATATTACGTTTGAATTTTTGTATTTTCACTACCTGCTTAGTGAAACAGTTTTCGTTGTTTTTTCTATTTTTTCGAAACGATCGCTTTTCTTATAATAAAGAATTTATTTGTGATTTTTGATCACGATAGTCTACATAATAATTAAAAGTTGGTATTGAGTCATAAAAGATCGCTAGTAAAACGGACTCCTTTCTGGCAGTCCATTAATATGCCGTTGTTTTGCGTCGTTGTGTACCATACGGTTAGTCAAGGTACTAATAATATCGATATTTATTCGAGTCACGACTATTATTTTCTGTCGTTTAAATAAGTTTATTAATAAATCTGAATAATAAATGAAGTAACTGAGAGCCTGAGAGTTCAGAAAAGTTGCTTAGTTAATTTATACAAATATTATAGATTTTTATCAGTGTTGCTGTGATCAAAATAAACAACAACGCCATTTGCCTATTATATTATAATATAAAGATAATACTAACGCTTCGCAGGATAATATTATTATACAATTTGTATGTCTACATATACAGTATTTATATACTACATATGTACGTATACGTTGAAGGAGAGAATTTCTGGCGACATTCTCCTCCGCATATTGCTAATTATTCTGCGTGACACCTTCCTTTATGATATTAGTCTTTGTCTTAGTTGGAACTAGATAACACTACGAGAGGGAGAAAAAGAAAGAATAAATAGTAAATATTTGTCCTCGGAAGTGTGTCACGTTCTCACGGATGCTTCCAAAGGACACATCGCCTTGTCAAACACTAGCATTATCATGTGACCGAAAATAAAATTACTTACAAAAGAAGAACGTATGTATGAGACGATGACGTGTCCGTTAACGTTGTTTGGTAATTCGTTACGTAAGATACTCTAAGAGAAAGATATGTGTATACAAAATTAAGTTGGAAAATATAATAGTACATTTCTAAGAAATTCGTATAGAGGTTACGTGTAACGAATTTAAGCTTCATGTTTAAAATACGTACATGATAATTAAATGTGAAAATGTTTGACTTAAGGTTATAAAAACTGACAGTTTTTATAACCTTAATTAAATAAATTACCTATATGTTAGAATCACAATTCAAATTATCATGATAAAGATCTCATGACGCAAACACATTTTATCTTCTTTGAAAGTTACAGAAAAATATTTTTAAATATTTAATAAAATTTCAATATACATTTTTACTGTAAAAAACGATTAATTAAGATTATTTAGATCTTTTAAATCGAAATAAATCTATAAACAAAGTAATTGGAATGCATTATGAATAATATGAGACGTATTAAAGTGTCAATGTTAGAATTATTCAGTGTATGGAAAAGTGCATATAGACTCACATACGCACACGTAAGAATATACACGACCAAAATGTGTAGAGCTGGCACAACCCGAAATAATGTTCTATTATTATTCATATAAAATATGCTTAATATTTGTTTCAATACAATCCATGTTACACGTCTGGATTATTTGCCGTGATTAAAATTTGTTAAATCAACAACTATTTTGTATTTATATAAAATAATCATAATAGTTTTATTAGGTTTTGCAGTTCATATGAAGGTTTTTCTAAGACAGTTTGAATTTTAAAGCATCCTGTTCATTTTGTTAACCCTACCTATATTTTTATTTACTTAATTGACTAAAATATGTTTGTTACACAACGGTTTTTTGTTATAATAACTGTCTTAATTTTAATCAGATCACTTTTAACTTTTTTTAGTAGATCTTGTAAATATCTCAGCTAAGTTTGTTAGTAACATTTATATGCTATTTTGATTCAAAGTGACTTAATCAAACAATAGAAATTTAGACGTAATATTTGCAAGGTCTATTGTTAAAAAGTTTTATTAAAAGCAAATTAAAACTATGAAAATTTTTAAGTCTTTAAAAACTAATATGTACATGATTGACCATACATGATTGACCATAAGTTTTTTCCTTTTTAAAAATACTATGTATTTTTGAAAATTTAATTTCTTAAATTATTTATTTTAGTAATATTGGATGTATGTTAGGTTGCCCCGTTTTGCTGCATTTATGTCCTCTAATGACATCCTGGGAATTACTGGAAGCTGGAAAAAGTCTTTCAGCATCTTGAAATATTTAAAAAGTGCCAAAAATTGTAGCCCATTTTATATATTACATATTCGCTTCGATAGTAGATCTTTGGTTGTATTGCTAGATCCTTTTTGAATTCGTTGGTAGATTTTCTAAAACAGGAGGTCTACCGTAAGAAGTCTATAAAGCAAGAGGTGTAGTGAAGACGAGTGTGTCTAGTCCGGCTTTATGCCACGTAATATACACCGTCGTGCCCATAAGTCATATCCCCCCTCCGTACGTTAGAGAAGATCGTATTTTTTTATCGCTGCTAGGTCCGTGAGCACTGCTCGCGGCATTTCAGACGCGCGTGGCTATGTCTCTTGACTTGTGGTGTGTATAATTTTCTACAATATTAAAAATAAAAATAACAAAAAAACATAATAAGTTTCTTAGTTCTTATTTTATTACAACTACACTTAAATCATATTTAGGCCTCTTTACTATTTAAAAAAAATTCAACAGTATTGTGATTTTTAATATTTATTAACTTTAAAATATGCATAAATAAATTAAAACTTTTTGATCACTAATAAATTAGTAAAAAAATACGTTTTTCATTATTTGAATATGGCAGTCGCGGGTGAGGTAATACGCTGACAAAATTTTCACAAATAAAATAAATGCTTTATTTAAGAGTATTATTTTTTATAGTTCTACCACAATCGTTTAGCAATAAGTCGAACTGATTTTTAATGCTTATTTTGACGGCAATATTTCTCTAGTTTTTTTAAATATATGATTTTTCGAGCCCATTATATGTTATGCATAGCATGGAAAGGGTTAAAAAAAGCACTTGCCATAATTGCGACCCTATTTTTTAGATGTCATTGAGTTATGTTATTGTACGGTAATCTCTTAATTGCCAGTTATAATTTATTGGTTATAATATATTTATGACACTATTTTATATTATATGTTTTTATGATAACTTGACAGGAAATGAAGGTTATACATAAATTAGTGATATTAAAGACTATCAATAGTTTTGCTTTGGCTTACATGGCCGTGTTTATCACTCGTGACAGCCCAGGTAGGAAGTCGGTGTAGCTTCAGTTCGTGCACTATTAAAGTGAACTCACTTTTTAGCTATTGAGCTTGGGCTGATTGCGCACTACTTCAACCCACTTAACTATGCGAATATTCCAATATATTCCCTTCTTATTTTTATTTTAGTTACACAGTTATGATATTGAACATATTATTATATAATATAGCGTTATATAAAACGCAGAGCAGCAATCATTGAAACCGAATAAGCGATATTGAAATTTCAAGATATAAACCGACCGTAAAATGCATTCTCTAAAAAAATGTACGAGCTCTCCGGCGTCTCGTTATTTTTTAACCGTCTTTTTTAAGTCCAACTCGGCGAGCGCTTTGATGAAAAATTTTCATTGGAAATTTTTCATAAAAATTTGTTTTTCCACTTGCCGAAAGTGGGCGATGTGTAAACACTGAATGTTTTCCACTATTCGCTTTCGCCCTGTGTTTCCTTTGAAAACAATGCTCCTTTCGTATTTTTCCGACCTATTTCACCGCCACGATAGGAAAAATACACGCTAATCCTCTGCGCTATGTATTATTATAATAAAAAATTAAAATAAAAAAAATCATTCGCAGTCGGGAGGAAATTAATTAAAGAATCTCGTCACGGTGTTTTTATTATTAGTATTCAACAAGAGCGGCCACTGTCCGAGGCAGTGGCTTTGTCAAAATTATCGTACTCAAAAAATTAATTATTATTATTGTTATTTATTGTGTGTGCGTGACGTTTAACCTTTTACACTCATCGCTCTCGTTTGCATTGTTTTATGCATACAGTAAAAATATGAAACAGTAATGGCCAAATTTTTATGGACTGCGGAGTATTCATTAATTCAACGAAACTATAGAATGTGCTGTGCTAATTTTTTTTGTCCCTTTTGTTTGATGGTTTCCGTTTCTTTGTTCAGCTATGTCTAAGAAAAAAGCTGCTTTTGGCTAAGATGCCGTAAATTCAGTCTCAAAATTATTTTTTCTATATCACTAGATCTTAAAGGACTATCATTGGAAGTTTTTCACTGTTGTTGTAACTGAGAAGGTTCTGTCACGCATGTGCCTAGTCGTTAATTATGCGGTTAAATAAAGGCAGAGCTTTAGAAATAATAAGTATAGAATATATAATAGACTGAATCGTCATGCCAAACAGTGGCAAAAGCTTTATCTAAAAGAGTCTTGCAGTAATTTTGCAAATTTTGATTTAAAATAAATAAGACGTTTAGAATAGGAAAAAATATGACAATTATCATTGATTATGTATTTAAAAAAAATTTTTCGAAGCGCTTTGTTTTCGACTTACTAACGCAAAAAAATTTAAACAAAAAAAATTTGTTAAATAAATATTTTTTTATTTATTGAATTCATAATTAGCTATATATTTTTAAATTAAAACGACCGAAATTTAAATCATATGTATCTATTTTTGAGTAGATATTCTTTTAAAAATTAATCTACTTTCTGCTAAAAAACAATTTAAAATAATTTTTTTTTTATTAAGATTTAAAGGTAAAACATTAGGGAACTAATTTAAAACTTTACTGTAGTAATACAAATGTGACCCATTTTATTTTGATGCATATTTTTCGAAGTCAAAGTGTTAAAATAAATTTCTGAATTGTGCGTAGAAAAACAAAATTTCAACATCGCATCACAAAAAAGTTTTTTCCACATCTCCCACTTTTAACCGAAACGTAGATTATTGTCTCCCGCATACTAGTTGTTAAAAACAGGTTAAGAACAAATTGTATTTAAGGCTTTGTTTTAGTTTAAAAAGCACGATTTGTGCTGATGCTTAAATCCAGTAATAATAAAAATAGTATTTTATATATATAATATAATATTTATTGTCACGTAAAGTAATTAATTGTATTATAGTTTTTAAAATTGTCAGATATTCATATTACTGTTATATAATTAAATTTGCCTTACTTCTTAATATTAAAATATTTTCGATGGAATTTTTCGCAAAGTCCGACTCCAAGCTTAAGAATTTCGATAAAATAATCCTAAAATATAAAATTTATTTTCATGTGAATACAAAAAAAGATAGTTAGTAATTTTTGGTAAACAATTTACGTGATTTTTCTATACATATTGGAAATGTTGTCGAGTTCTGAATTTCTATGACAGGATGTGAGTCAGATGTGAAAGTAATAAGTAAATACATACTATTTCTAATATGCCATATGTAAATACGACTAGTGTAGAAATATGGAAACCCTGAATGGCATTTGCTTGGATTAGTGCCGCGCCATTGTATTGCGCCACGCCAGCTGGTGGGTGATTGGCTGTTGTTGGGTATTTGATTAATAACTTTTGTTTACTTCATATTGCCGACTTAAAACGCATGGTGCACTACAACAATTAAAAAAATATTGGTCGGGGTGGAAAGGGTTAAAAAGGAGTCAGAGTCATTAGATTTTTTACAATTTCGCTTAAAATGCTCCAACTTCACCGACTCCGATTCTACAGCCCTGTTTAAAACCCAAAAAGTTGGAGATCCGGTATTCGCACACTCGCTACATTCGGTACCTCACGACAGTGAGGATCTAACAGCTACTGATAATTACATGTTGCTGTATTTTCGCTATGGAAAAAGATTCAATGTATTTACTAAGTTAAAAACATGAGAAATATAAGCGAAAATATTCTTATAATACACTGTAGTTCAATAAGTTTAAAATAGTATATTTAAATGTTTAATACTAATTTACATACAAGCTGACTTTTAGAACATTTACTTTTGAAATTATGGTAAATTTACATTTCATAATTATTTATGTTTAAGTGGTGGCAAATTTTTGCCAGCATTTTGTAAACAAAAATAAAGAGTAAGATACCAAGATTAGAAACACACAGTATCTTTTTACTTCCAAATAACGATCAATAACTAAGATGTTGGTATTATAAAAGTTGAGTGGCACTTAAATAGATAATGCTAATATGTATTGAATTTCATTTTGTAAATTTTTAAATCAACATGAAAACCAATAAGTTTTAGTACTTTTTTTGCACTTTAATGTTTTTGAAACATTGTATTTGTCAATAATATTATTAACACAAATAAAGTCGTTTGACTTTATTAAGCGCCTATATTCTATAAAATTAAGTTACACTATAATAATAAATTAATTGTAATTCTCTAGTTTATATTAGAGCAACATTGACACTTTCACGTATTAAAAGTTTATTGAAATTATCACAAAATATTTTTAAAGTTGACTTTTCGCGTTTAACCTCGAGTAAAATCAGCTCGCGCGCTAACCCCTCAACGACCGGGAGCAACTTACGCAATCCCATTTCTTTTTGATTTCCCTCCGCACGCATCAGTGTTTTTTCTTCTCGCCCATGTTTTATTTATCAATCTCTTGGCGCGCCCATATAAACGGCTCGTTTCGCCATTTTGTGCGCGCAGGTGAGCTCGCCGGGTTACGACGCCGAAAACAGTTTTAGAAGCTTTTCCTTGCCAGATGGCAGTGTGCGGGGTTTTTACGACCAGACTATGGCCTACGCGGAGATCAAAGCCGTTCGGATAGAGCGTGTGGGACGCGACTGGATTATTTCCAAATTTCACTGGACTTAGAGTACTGAGAGAATTTTTTTTCAATAGATACCTCAAATTCCATGCTCCAAAATATTTTTTTTATACTAAATTTTGCCTCGAACACTACATTAAACCTGTATTATTTTAATTTAGTTATACAATACTTGTATTGATTTTTTAAATTATGATGTTAGTAAAAAGATTAGAAATTAGAAATTGTGAATGTCTGCAAAATATTTTATACTTCTAGCTTTCACAAACAATTTATATCTACCAGTAGCAACAATTGTGGGACTTTGGAATGAGATAAAAAAAATCTGTTTTCGGTGCAATAATTATTATTTTATGCTGTTACAGCAAATGTCTGGAAGCAACGACTATGTGCCAAATTGTATAAAAATTATTTTCACTTTTTCTGGCAAGTCTCATGCATTTTATCACGAAAGTGGTGACACTCAACGTGATGAAAACACGCAAATCATGGTGTTAGATAACAGTAAAAATGACGTAATTAATATAAGACTTAAGGCTTTAAGTAATTAAATGTTATTTTGATGTGAAAAATCACTGCTAGATTTTAGCCAGAGATCAGAAAACTTTTTGGGCAGTGTTATATCAAAAATATTTCAGGTTTTCTGGGCTAGAAAGAACTTAAGAATATGTTTAAACGAGAAAACATAATATAATTGTCTGCGGATTGGATTAAAATAGGCAGCGGACTGGATTTGGCTTGCGATCGTAGTTTGGGCACCCCTGATTAAGGCGATCCGTCTAGATTATTTTATTGTTTTTCTTTTACTTTTATTGATTTTGATACGTTATTCGATATATTAGTAAAGCTAGTTATAACATTCAAATTTTGGTGCTGAGAAACCCCTTCTCACCGACAAATCCCAGATAACGGATTTGTTGCAATACCGGGCAGTCTAGATTTGATTTGACTATATTATAACAGTTTGTTATTCTAATATATATTAACATATTGTGTTTGTGTTGAAATATATATGTATTCTATATAGGCAAAAAGACACAAATACATATAGGAAAATGCGGAAGAAAATTAATTGTAGGTGGAAGGAAAACTGCATCTTTATGTTTATCTAATAATACGAGAAATAACGTATTTTATGGAGGGAATTTTAAAATAATATTCGTTACCATACGGTCCGTCAGGACACACATAATATCGATTTTTAGTAAGTTGTATTAATAATTATTTTATGTTGCTTAACAATAAACATAAAAAATGAGTTACTAAGAGATTAATTGAATTACTTATTTGTAGAGCTTTATATGTATGTATATACGATTATTTTTAGAAGCGATACAGAGAAAGTATTTTAAGTTTTGGTAACTAAAAGAATATGGAAATGCTTAGCTTAAATACCCTATTAAGTTTATCTTAGAAGCAATCATATATGATTCACTAAGCTTTCATAGAAATATTTGTATTGTTAAGCACATGAGGTGCATATCGTTGTCCTTCTTTATTTGCCGCATTTATTTATTTTATTTTAAAGCACTGTTATTTTTGCTTCTATCATATTAAGTTATTCACACTTTATTCATAAGCAATAATTTAAAAAAATATTTATTCAAATCATATTTTCAATACCATTATATTTAATTGGTAAGTCATTCCAGCAGTTGAGATATGATTTCACATAATCATCGTTCATTATGGCAAGTTATCATTTCCTGTGCACGCGCATGCGCAATCAATGAAGTTTATTAATTGATCTGAGCAATCTAAAAAGTATAGTAAAATGTCGTAGGTGTATGTATAATATACATTTGGCGTGGGTTAAGGCACATGCGACACGCCCATGTTACGTGGGCTACGAACTTTTGAACGCATTAAACTTCAGGTTGCATAATTCTACACGCGCTGAAGACTAATTTAAAATATGATAAATATGCAGTGCAAGACCATTAAAAAATGTTGAAAAACAAGAATTTAATTTTTTTGACGAAATACTATGCCATTCCAAATTTTGACTAGTCATTCACTACACCAATTATTTGTTTAATTTTTGAGCTATGACTAAATTAAGTTTGCGGTGTTAATCGATAAAAAAAACTTTTTAAAAATAATTTGATGTGTATTACAATTTAATTAAATTTAAGAGAAATATATGTTAATATATGATATAAATATGCTATCAAAAGGTTAATAACACAATATGTTAGAGCTATTTTCTTGGTAGTAGGTCTCATTTATTCTATACTTTCATCACGGATCTATTGTAATGATTCATTGATCCAACTGGAATTATTATCAGTTTTAAAATAACTAAATATAAGCCTATTTTCAATTAGATTAAATGCAAGCTATGCGTTCAAAAAAATCACCTTAGTTTAAAACATAAAACTTAGTTTTGTATATTTATAAAACAACTCACATGCGTTAATATTATTCAAATTCGCGAAACGAGTCCCTCATTGTTTCGTAGTTTTGTCATATTATGCATACAACAGGAGGTTCATTCGAAACGTAGGCGACAAATAGTTTAACATACGTAAACTTCATTCAAATATATTACTCATGTAAATTAAACGATACAAGCTACAAATATATGTATGTACAGTAAGTACGTTTATGAGTTTGTGTCAATATTATGTGAAGAGACAGTCCATTAGCGGTCTGTTTACTTATCAATTAAGATTTTGTTATCGCTTGCAATCAATATCTTAATTATTTAAGAATGGTGTGTCTACATACTGAGCACAATGTCATTTTTTTCACATTCCATCATAGGTCTCTTGAAAACGTTTGTATTATTTCTTTATCAAAATCGTTGCCTAAAAAATCACTATTTTACAGCATTTTATTATATTTTTAACGCTCAGTTTAATGCAAATTCAGTAATTAAAAAAAAATCAGAATAGCGTAGTACGTAAGATCTAGAGTAGTAGCTCAGAGAGCATGGGTCCAGGTCACCGAAATAGACTCAAATTTGTATTTATAAAAAAACCGGCTATAATTGCAAAGTGTATACACATCTGATCATTATGTCTGATTAACCGAATTGGCACTGATTAATCCCGTTAAAGCGCATTGGGCATACGCATGTTAGGCTACAATAGAAGTTCAAAAATCTGTTAAATATAAACTACGCGTTTAATATAAACGACAATAGCCTATTAAACAATATAAAATTGCTTTAACGTAAGATATGAACTGAAAATGTATAAATAGTCTATCTAATGCGTTTTATTTCACAGATTTAATTAATCAAGGTTTGTGAGCCGCATAATACAGCTACTAACCTTAAGATCCCATTTATGTTATAATGATTCAATCAGACAAGAGAAATTTAAGATTTTACTTGAATAATTTATAGCTCATTGTTATGAAAATCACTTTGGCAAAAATGTAAAATAAACATGTTGCAACTGGCATCCTTAAATATGAAATTTAATTTGTCGCATGCTAAATACAACTGTTTTACCATTTTTCCTTAATGATAAAATAATTTGTTTTTTATTCATGTTTAATAACACTTTTATTCTAGTTGCATTTTTTACTATTATTTTGGTGATTGTGTTCTAATTGACTATTATTTTTAAATTCAATAACATATTTTTAATAAAAAAGAGATAAATTTTAATAAAAAAGACACTTTTATTGAGGCTCAATTTGTTTTTTACGAAAGTTTTGGTATTTCTTTTTAGTAATAAGGTAAAATAAACAAATCGCAACTTTCATTTCTTATTAAATCGCAAAAAATATTTTTGTCTATTTTTTTTATTTTTTTCACTAACACATTTTACCATTTTACTATATTAATGGTAAAAAATGAAATTTTATAATTTTTTTCTCTTTCCTAATTAAAATTTAGTAGTTTTTGAAACTTATGTAAAAACCCAATTTTATTTTAGTTATACCAATTTTTTATCTATTAGGTCTTATTCTGGTATAGTGTTTTTTTTTTAAATTTTCATTAATCTTATCTTTTATATTTTTTTTGTTTTTTTTTTATCTTTTTTTTTATTATTCAATAACTATGATAAATGGTATATATTTAATTGATTTGAGTTTTTGAGTTTCAAATTGTATTTCACTTTTTGTTTTATTAGTAAAAAAGCTCATTATTTTTCTCACAAAATCAGTACAAATAGTTGTGATTTTTTTTTATAAATTTAATAGAATTTATTTCTTATGCTTTCTTGTTTTTCATATTTATATAAAAATATGTTTTATTCACAATTTGTAAATTATTTTACCTATGATAAAGGTAATGTATTCGATTGATTTTTATCTGAGTTTTGGACTTTAAATTATAATTATATTTTTTTTAAATTTCATCTATAAAAAAATACCACAAAAAATGCATTATATATGATAGTAAATAGTTTTAGAATATATTAAAGACTATTAAAAAAAATACAAAGATAGTTTTAAAACTTGTGTATAGTTTTACATATGAATAAACTTATTGTATGTTTGTGAAAAAAAAATATTTTTGCAAAAAAAAAGCAAAATAATAAAAAATAAATATAAAATATTTTTTTGCTTCCTGATTGGTACAAGATTTTAGTTTTTTTTCTAAATTTTAATTTGGTTCTGTAAAATAATCCCCACATTTTTTAAAATTTTTATTTTTTATTATTATTAAAAATCTTACCTTAATGACTTTGCAGATTTTCGCAATTGGTCATCATTCAAATTTTATTAACGTAAAAAGCAGTTGTAATGCACACCTAAAAATAAAATAGCATCATCCCACATACATTTTTCTGGCTCTTCATAGCTATCGCCAAAAATATCATTGTGTTTTGACAAGCTTTTTGAAAAAATAGATGGTGCAAAAAGAGTGCTGAGGTTTTGGCCGTAATGGGCAAGAATAAAAAATGCGATCGAACTCTTTAAGGCATTCTAAAGCTTGCAGCTTAAAGTCACCAATAAATATAATGTAGCTTCGTGTAATTGTTGTTTTTAGGATATACGATTTGCGTCTGATAATTTTTTTTGACCCTATGATAAACGTATTTTCATCACGTTGTAGTCACCACTTATATATTTTGTCTGCGTGTTTTTTAAAAGTTGTTTAATTCTAGTTGCAAAAAATTGAAATCTTAGGTGTTTCATTTAAATATTTTTATTCAGACAGAAAGTTAAACTTTGAGAATTATATGAAACATAAAGTTCTAATTTGTTTTGTAAAGATGTATAGGAATTTTTTAACTAAAAAAGTTTTAAATTCATACAATTGCAGTTTTTAATTTGATGCTTTCTCAATAATGCCTTCAAATATAAATTCATTTTATTCATTTCATGACAAAATTCAATAAAAACGGCACAAAAAATCAGTGGTATATGACTGTGACTAATGCATGAAAGATCTGAATTTAAATAATGTATGGACCATAGTGTTTTTAAATTTATGTTTATGAAATCAGAATAAGTAATTAATATATATTTATAATTTCAATTGACAATTCCAAATTTTTCTTGTTGAACGGATGAATTCTGAAATAAATAAAATATAATTTTGATACTTGCTTTAGACTCATATATAACAATATATAGTATTGTGTACTACAATTAGTTTATGTTTACGCTGTCAGCTTCAAAAAATATCATGCTAATTAAAACCATAGTCGTAAAATTTCTGTTATTTTCCAATAATTTAGTAGTTTCCAAAAATCATTTGACACATTGTCGGAGCACTTTCATTCGTCATTCGCTCGATTGGTATGAGTACCGGTTTCCGGCACTGACACATTACCACAGAGCGTGGGCGCCGCGGCCCACGGTTTTAGGCGCGTTACAATTATTTATCACACGTGGGCCAGACCGAGGAGAACCGACAACAGCACAAAAGGCTTCAACTCTCAGATCATCACCCGATGCCTCTCATTATCATAAGAATGGCATGCGAGCCTCTGTGAGAACGGTCTTCCAGTTCGACCTTTGGTCGTTAATGCCACGTCAGATTTAGCAAAATGTATTTTTTATCATTTGCGATCTTTAGTAGTTCAATTTATATTGAAATTGCTATTTAATGTAAATGATCTATCTAAGAGAATATCGATGAATCTGTGTTTCGAATATTTTTTTAATGCTGTAATATCGATGTGTATTATACTTTTTTGCCTGAATAAAATAGCTTAAAAAAGGATGCATCTATCTACAGTAAAAATCTTTGTAAAACTTAATTAGGATCAGGATTTTTATTTTATATATTCAATAACTTTTAAATATATTTTAAAATTGGGCGAGCCAATAAAAATAGCTATATTTCAATAAACATTTTTGTTATTTCATTAAATTAAATTAATAAATTTATATATTTTGTAAGGTTTGTGTTGTGTGTTGTTTACAAATAAACAAACACAGTATTCTTTGAAAAAACAGTTAAATTTAATGGTATATATTGAAGTCTAAAATAATTTTCAGAATAAAGCACAACACAAAGCAAAATTCAATTTTATTATTAATAAATGATTTTTTTTAGTATATTTAAAAAATACGTGTGTTTTTAAAATATAGTTTAATAATTAGAAATATTTAAAAAACAATTTTTCAATTTAATTTTTTTGTAGACAGTGTGCTCTGTGTTAAATAAAAAATAAATTAGTTTTATAAACATTTTCCAGTTATTATTTCGTTTAATTTAATTACTTAAAATATATGCTCTCTAGATTAAATAACAAACACAATGTCAAGAAAATTATAAAGTGTAAATTAATCTTATGTGACTAAAACACAACTTAATAAATTATTTATTATTAAAGAAAATTGCGTGTCACTAAAAAAGTAAATTTTTAATTACAAATATTTGCTAAATAATATTTAAATTACTTAATTAAATGAAAATATGTACTTTGTAAAAAATTTACTGTAAATTATTTACGAAAAGTAAATAAAAATTACATTTTCTTTTATAAACCAGAAGGAAAAAATTATTAAATGCGAATTTAACGCAACATAGATGCAATTTTTAGTGATTTTATAAAATATTTTGTCCTTCATAAATATCTGATTATAATTTTATCAATATATCTGAAATCTTAAACCTTCAACGAAACTTTCACAACCACAGGATTTAGCAACGACAGGCAAAATAATAACATGGATTAGTATTATAATTATTTATTTTTTCTTATCTCTATGAGCTAAAATAGCTTACTTTTAGTTACTTTTTAATAACTTATATGTACAGTATAGCTCGATTCTATTTAATTATCATGATAGTCATCCGTCACATTAGGAAAATCTAGAAAAACTTTGTCTGTGATGATCGATCGAAATTAAACTTATATAATAATCTCTAATTAGGATATTCCAGTCACGGTAAAAATTGAAAAACATTAGGGTCCATATGGGATTTAAACCCATGTCTTTTAAGTAAGTTACCGACTTTTACCACTGGTTACACAAATAATAAAAATCATTGAATACATGATTTAAAAAAAGTTTTTTTGATACTCTAAAAATATTATTATCCAAAACAAATAGAGATCTTGGACTTTTTCTTGAAAAGCGTTTTTAATCTGGTTTAGAGAAACGTCGTTATTTTCTTTAACAAAGCTTAGCTTATGACTATAAATAGTTCAGCCAAACTAACAATAATTACGTTAAATCAATAAAGACTAGTTCTGAAAAAATCAGAACGATCGATTTAATTTAACCGAGAAGTCTTCATTTTACTTTAAAAGTTTAATTATATAATTTGATAAAAACTTATTAAAAATTAAGTTTCAGTTTTAGCTGAAAATTCAAGCAGCACCAAGTGAGCAAATTATTGTTTGATAAATATTTTTGTAGAATAAATCTTATCTTATTACTATATTTACTAGTTATTATCGTCACAACAAGTATTGATTCATGTCAATAATAAAAATGTAGTCGGGTATATTCGATACAAAATATATAAATAAGTAACGTATATTTTATGTGTATGTTACTTATGTATTTTTTAATTTGATCTAGGCTACTTTTAAGTGCCCCATCTCTCGTTTTACGATCGTTCGAGTAACTCGATGGAGTTTGATGGATGATCTTTACATATTTATCATATTATGTGACCTACTTTCTAGATCGTATGTAGATTTTAATGATATTGTCGGGTATCAAACGCTTTATGGTGCATAAAAGGTTAAAAAGCGCGGCATCAAAGCGATGCTTCTCAATACTTACATATATAACATACAGGACAACAAATAAAATATGAACTATGTAGAAAGCACTTGATGCTAAAATATATTTTTATTAGCTTAAAAATTTGTAATAATCAGATTACAATTTATTTTATGGAACATTTTTACATAATCTTATTATCATAAAAAGACAAATTTATTTTAAAAATCTTGTCTGTATTCACACGCTCTCAAACGCTGCCAATTGACCTTTGAGTTCTGAGTAAACCTATCAAAGAGACACCCACGCAATTGGGTTAAGATGAATTATATTAATATGATAAAAAAATATTCAATAAAAATACATTGATACGTACATATATGAGCGCATAAATGCTTATACAAACACAGGAACAATTTTTTAATAAAATATTATCCTTTAACTTAGTGGTATTTTAATGAATATATTTTGCTCTCTTACAGTACCATTTTATTTACACAGTCGAACCAATATGATATAGAGTACCTTTTTAAATAATGTTTATTTTTAGAAAATTTAATATTTTTGTAATGATAATGGATATAAATATTTCACTTTATAAAAAATAATTATAATGTAAAACTCATAAGCACAACAAAAAATCGATGTTCTAATCTTAAAAACAAGGTACTTGATTCAGCTGAAATCTTACTGTAATTATTGCACAGTTTTATCTGAATACAGATGCAAACGAATAAAAATATATTCGTATTTTAAAATACTTTTGAATTAAATTTTGCCATAGTGTGCGACGGTTTGTCGCTCCACCTTTCGTCGTAATGTTTTAAACCGAGTTTACTTTCGTTTAGAGTACCATCTGGCTAAAACTTCCGAATGGATCTGTCAACGTTTCGAAACTCGCCTACGCTTAAAGTGGGATTAGGTATAGGCATATACATACATATATGTATATATATACATATATATAATATAAGAATATAAGTACAAACTGAAAATACAACTAGTACAAATTCCACCGAGGATCTCTCTTTTAGGAAATTTCTTTACAAGTATAATTTTTAAATTCCTAATTTAATCAAAATTTAATTTTGTATAATCTATTAATATTTTTTTTGCTAAATAGCTAAGAAATACAAAGTCACACCAATTGGTTCTACCTCAGAATATTCTCATGAACCAAACTTAACGCTTATTATTTAAAATATTAATTATTATATTATTAAAACGATTAAAAACACTATATTGTTAAAAAAATGTATGAGCAAATAATTTTAATATATACCATATTTTATAGAATATGAGACACGTCAATAATACAATACAAAATAAAGATAAAAATAAAAATGAATATATTTTATATGTACTTTATTAGATACTATCAACATCAGAGTCTTAAACTTACTTCAGATATATCTAGTTTCTGATTTTCTAAATCACATTTCCACTCACGGTCGTTGATTAAAAACTTACTATAAAAAATACGATAATAAACTTTAAGACAGTAGAGAGATAAATTATTGTAACAATTCGTCAGTTTAGTGCTTATATTATAAAATATAGATATATTATAATATTTTCCCTTTTACCTTCTTTTCTAGGATTTTTCTAAAAAAGTTACGAATTTTATTATAATTTTTTTAATAGCCGTCATGGCGAAAAAATATAACATGCTGGCTAATAAAAGCCGAGATATTTACAATATATATTATCTAATTAGTTTTATAACGATTTTATTAGAAACTTATATTTTTAACGACTGGTTAAAGAATTAATATTTAAGAAAAAAAATACTAAAAATTATTTAAATTACGGCATTTATCGTTTCCTTGAAAACCTAATTTTTATAAACGAAAATGAATATAGATAACAATTTTTAATTTCATTATAATTTAATTTCTAATAAAAAAAGTTCTTTAACTTTTAATTTTTTTTTAAGATTTGTTTCTAACAAAGCCTTGATTTTTTTAAATAGCCGCTATTTTGAAACAAGATAGCAGATTATTCTGAATATCAAAATTTTCCGAATTATTTAAAAGATCTATTCTTAAATGGCATGTACGGTGTTCTCAAAAACTTTATTTTTAAATTTATATAAAAAACATTTTTTTAATAAATCTATTTTATTTTATTTTTTTGCTAATTAAAATGTTTTAATAAAGATACATTTTTTTTATCGCCATTTTTAATCTGTATGGAAGATCAGACTAGATAACTTAGTCAAGATTTTTACAAGGGCCATTTATAACACTATCGTGTTCTTAAGAAACAGTCTCGTCGAAGCTCACCGATGCCACCATTTTTTGTCAATATTTTGCATGTTGTAAAGGTTTTAAAGAATGTTTAAGATCTTCTAATCCAGCTCTCAGTAGTTCCAGATTTTAGGTTTATTGCTATGTATATTGAAATGATATAACATATTAGTCAATGTTATGAGCTAGCTGCGACTTAGGTGAAGGTGGATATTATTAGTGTTCTGACGGACCACATGATACACAATGATATTGTGACGTGATGTTCATTTCAAAGCCTAAATATAAATACACAGCATTCGTTATTCAAACTACGAGCGATATATTATTTACTATGAAAAACATATTTTAAACTTTAAAGTATCAACAAGTAAATATATTTTTTTTATTCTTTGTCATAAACCACGCGCCGCAAATAATAGTATACGTTTCAACAGATATTTGTAACAATTGTTGTATTTGTACTGTTTTCTATGCGAAGCTCGGAGTGAAATTTAATTTTAAATCATTAAATGCAAGCCGTGGTTGTCCTGCACCGTAGAGCAGTGCCGAACTGGACCGGTTTTAAATATATTTTCATTCGGCCAATGTGTTTAAACTGCGGTTTAATGAGTTAAAAATGGTAATACATGGTCACGCGTCTGTGTTACAAATGCGACATAATTTCAGTTTAATGGCAAATTAAAATACTAGCAGTGATTCTTAAATAAGTTTTATAATACAATTTTAATAAATATAGTAAAAAAAATATTTTAGCGGGACTTGAACAATAATTTGAGTCAGTGCCACATAGAATGATACAGAAACTCCTTATTATTAATCTTTATTTTTATACAAAAGTGATTCTTTTTGCTGAACATTGTCACGGTCTTCCGATGGATCAGATAGAATTAGGTTTCTAAATCAGTAATTATTTATTGTACTAGTATTAACTACGTATGTGTGTTTAAACATAGATCACAACATTAAAAAATAACAGTCTTCTTTGTTCCGTGAGGCATTATCGTAGCATATGGTCCGCCAGGACACTAATAATATTGATCTTTACACGAGAAGTGGCTAATTCGTATTGATATTACCGCGATATTAACAATTGTATTGATAATATTGCGGAATTTGGGTTGTTAAAGCTTAAATTTTTATAATTACAAGGCTTCATATTAATTATTTTTTAATCACAGTTTTACAAGAATAATAGTCGGTGACGATTACCTGAAAGACATGGGCTTGAATCACATTCGAGAGCAAAATTAATGATTATTAAAAAAATTCTGGATATTCTTAGTCTCACATATATATGTCTCAATATATCGCGATGATTAATTAAAAAAGCGAGCATATTGTATAATAAAAATAACTCTAATAATGAACTACTTTAGCTTATAGAGAATATTATTTATGTATAAAAATAATAAAATATATACATCTACTATATACGTATTTATTCCTGCCGTTGTACTGCGTTTTCATAGTCTCCATGTCATATCAAAGATTGAGTTGAATTCTTGGATTTTATATGACTGCTTAGCTAGACTGATTTGGATGGTTAAAGTGAAATCAACTTATTTTTTATGGCTTCTAAAGGCCGTCTCACTCGATTCGGCGTAGCTCTACTTTTTGTGAGCTACTCAATCGGCTCGTTCATTCCAAGTCGAATGCGAAGTGGTAGATCTGGTAGATAAAAAGTAAATAAATTCATTGAACTTTTGTTCAAGAGTGACGATTTGGCGCGACAACAGACTTATTTTGGCAAATACAAATCTTATCAGATTCTCTGTCGTGTAACGGTAAATTTAATATATGTTGGTACATATTT
Organism: Plectrocnemia conspersa; assembly: GCF_051122295.1. Taxonomy (NCBI): domain Eukaryota; kingdom Metazoa; phylum Arthropoda; class Insecta; order Trichoptera; family Polycentropodidae; genus Plectrocnemia; species Plectrocnemia conspersa. The sequence continues at coordinate 6,430,247 of NW_028277172.1, forward strand.
TTCTCTTTTTTCAATTATTCGCTGTTCAAATATTTTTCTATATATTCGTATATATTTGTAGAGAAATATTTAAAAATGTTTGGTTTTTACAAATAATAAAATACAGCTGTGAATTACTTATCAAGTTGGTGTCTATTACAACAATGTAAGAAGGCATTTTTTTCTTTGAAGTACCACTGCATTATATAGAGCCCAATTTAGCCCTTTTTTATACCTATTTTTTTCTTGTCAATATGTTATTTATAAGAGCCATGATCGTAACCACTGAAAGCCGACTAACAAAATAAAAACGTTGTTATTGCCGAAATTCCAGAAATAACTAATATTTCTCAGCAGTGGTAACTTTCTCAATGGTTGATATTATTTTTTTATATTTTTTAAATCAATACGAATATTTGTTGTCTGAAATAGTTTATTACGATAATATTTATTTATGAAAATAAATAATGTTGTAATAAATAGTATTTATAAAAAAATCATATAATTCTAAAAAAACTTATGTTATAGCTTCGTAAAAATTTCTATTAAAATAGCAAAACTTTTACTTTATTTCTTAAATTATGATTAAAATATTTAATTTGCAGCTTGATTCTTAATTTGAATCAAATTTACAAATAATAAAATATCACCGATTTTACGATATAGTTTAAGTTTGATGTTGTTGCAAAATGTAAGATGTGCTATATATATAAAAATATATATTTTTAAATTAATAAGAAGGATTATGATACCGATGCAAAATGTAAGGTGGGTCTCCTTCATCCGCTAATGCAATGCGACCGGTTCAGTCTTTTCCTTTATTCTTTGCTTCGACTTCGACTTTGCGTTTATTTTACGCCGTTTTTCAAATTAAATTTTCCTTTTCAGCGGCCGCAATTTCTATTTAATTGCGTCGCGTTTCGTTTAATAGAACAGATCTAGACGAAGGCACCGAAGGCGAGAGAGAACCTATAATAAGCAGAGACAAGCAAAAAATATCCGTCAACCTTTTTCCATTCTCCTATACATTTTATAAAAATATATATTAATTTATACGAGTCCAAGTAAAATTTGTCGTCGAAGTATTCGCAATCTCACCAAAAGGGTTGAGTAACGAAATTTTTAACGAGCCGTTGAATATTTGAATGAATCCCACCTCTAGTTATGAAATTCGACTAGGAGACATTCGAAACCACTTAACTTTTGTACGGCTGAATTCATCTCTCTCCGGTTTTAATTGTATCAATTATACAAATTTTCGTTCGAGAGGGTCTTGGACGGACACCAATTAACCGCTACGGTTTAACCGGTTGATTTTGCAAACTTAATATAATTTTATACGTGATATGAATACGTCAAATCTAGTACTGAATCATGATGACTACTTCAGCACGTTAACAAATTACACGCAGATTCATGAAATCTGTGCTTTTCTTTCAATATCTAACAGGATCAATCTACAACTATTTTTTCATACTTTGGCAAAGCAGCAATTATTTTCCGACAGTACTGCTTTCGTTTAGCAATTATTAGTGGATGTGTAGAGTAATTACAAATTAAAAAATCACTATAACAAACGCTTGAACATCAAAAAATAAATTTCCCACACTATAAAATTATCAACCCCTTTACGAAATTCGAAAACATATTATCGATGTATCCTTATTTTAATTGTAACATATGTTTATTATAATGAGTACACCTTACAGTCGAGATCAGATTAATTAAGAGACATCCGCGCTCATCACGTCGCGTCGCGCCACGTCACGTCACGTCACGTCACGCCCGAAGCGAACAAATTGCCTCTCGACGGTCACTCGACGCTTCGTGTAACGTTACGCCTATGTTGCGGGCCGTGTCCTAGCAGTTAATTCGTACTGATTATTTTGTGCCTCCGGAATTATCTAATTTCCATCGTCTTTATTCAGATGTCAAACCCTCTTAGGCGATACGCCACTCTGCCCTCAACACGTCAGATCCGATAGGACTCTTCATATAGGCCTAATTAATATCTGGGATGAATTATATAGCCCAGGAGATAGTCAGAGCAGGCACGCGCTTATTTTGTGGTTTATTTATTGGTTTAAAACAAAAATAACTTCGATATTCAATTGACTTTTGATTGATTGTTAAATGGGATATTATACTCAGATTGAACCAATAAGATACACAAAATCTTAAAAGGAAGAGTCAAACTTGATTCAAAAGGGTTCTACCATGCGGTTGAGATCGATAAAGAGTAGTAGTAGAGTCCTTGCACTAGTGATTTTGTATAAGTGAGTGTCTCTGATTTCTGCAGGTGGTGCAGGTAGTGTCGCAATATTAGTAATTAAATTTTTATATACGATTTTTTCTAATCAAATATTGAAGCAATGGGATAAAAGCTTATTTAGAACAATTTACGTACACTCTTATTAAGCAGGAATATGTCTCCCGGTTATAACTTTATAAAGGTAGCTACTGTGGTCACTCCACGATAATGACAATGCTAATTGTTTAAGTATTTAAAAAAAATAATAGTAGTTTTAATTATAGTAATTTGTAGAGTAGCGCTGAAAACGTTCTGAATATTTATTTTTTAGCATTTTTTAGAGTTTTTTGTTTAAGAATACCTTTTGTTGGCCTGTCGTTTTCTACTGTACTAGTTTTATTTTTATCCTCAATTATTTGTTTTGTAAAACTAAAAACGTGTAAATTTATAGTGGATTTTTGATTGACTTATATCATCTTAAAATTATAAAAAACATTCTGCCTGATGTGATATAACTTTGGGCAGACCATTCTTACTGCGTTTTAAATAATAATTCAATATGTTTTGGGTAAAAAAAGTATTTTTTGCTTTGCTTTGTATTTTTATAATTTAACCATGGCTTTTGCCATTGTCGTTTTGTATAAAATATTACTGTAACTAGTTTTTTACAGTTGATATTAAAACATATACATAGTTATTTGAGTTTCGTGCTCTTTATAACCATTAAATAAGTTCAAAGTAGAAAAAGTCTTTTTTTTTTAGTAATTAATTTTGCAATTTTTTTGTAGTAATTTTATTAAGATAGAGTTATTTTTGAACTACTGTTTGTATTTTTTATCTTATATTGATTTTATTAAAATATGAACTAATAATTTAGGCTCTATATTTTGATCAGTAATTTAAGATTTATGACGTAAAAAAGTATTTTACTTAAATTTTCTTAAAAAACAATTTTAATTGATTTTTTCAGCAATTTATGCTTTTTTGTCATTGTAGTTAAATATTTTTTTATTTATTGCTGTAATTAGTGTATTAATTATAATGAAAAATAATTTGAGTATTGCTACTAATAAAAAATAATAATTTATATGATTTATAAATTTTAAATAATAATCAAAGATGGCAAAAGAAGGAAAATTAAAATTGTTTCAAAACAAATCTCGATTTTGGCAAGATTCGTTTTTTTTTAAAATTAAATTATAGTTTTTGCGGTAGTAGTTGTATTAACATATTACTGTGAAAAGTTTTTTATATTTAATTATTATTCAGAAAGATTACAAGTTTAAAGTAAAATATTTAAAGTACAAATTTTGTGTGTATTTTATCAGTTTTTCTTAGCTTTAGCCCGTAATATTTTTTCTTAATGTCGATATTGATAGATTATAACACAAATAAATAAAGTTCTGTGCTTTAGACAGTAATTAAATTGTTGTTAAATTATTATTTTTGCCATTGTAGTTTCAGATAAACTAATGCTGTATAATATATTTCATAATATAATATGATTTAGCTTGCATTTAATATAAAAATTTAGCAATAACTAATAATGCTGAAAGTAGGAAAAGTTTTTTTCTAGAAACAAATCTCTAAAAAAATTGCTTTAAATTTTTTTTGGCAAATTGTTATATGAAAACTATTGATTAAAACACTATTTTTATGATATTTTATAATAAAGTATGAAATAATGCACATAAAATAATCTAAGATGTTTCAAGGAAAAAAAAAAATTTTTCTGAATATTTTTTTTTTAATTAATGGTTTTTGTTAGTATAGTTTTATACAAAATAAAACTGTAACTATTTTTTTAATTAGTAATTATGATACAGCTACATAAAATGTTGTGCTGTGATTCAAATAACAAGCAATGAAACTTAAAGTATTAAAAATACAAATCTAAAAAATAATGTTTTGTGCTTCTTTTATTAAATTATAAATTTCACAAAACTTATACAATAATGGGTTTTTAATGTAGATATATTATTTATAAAATTATGACTAAATAATGGGAATTCTGCGTTTTAGATAGTATCCGAAGATGCTTTGAGTAAAAAAAGTAAAATTTTCAAAAAATAAATCACAAAAAAATTGCTTTTAATACTTTTTAACAAATTATGATTTTTGTCGATGTATTTTTGTGTAAACTATTGCTGTGATATGTTAAATATTACTTTAAGTTTTTTGTTGGATTTTTTAAATACGAATCTCTAATAAAAAATCATTGTGGTTACATAAAATAAAATTTATGCAACTAGTTTTTTATTGTCGATCATAAAAAATGTACTTTTAAAATAATTTTAAGGTGCTCTAAAGAATATTTAATGCTATGTTTCAAAAAAGCAAATTTAAGTTTTATTTGAATTATGGAACGGTTGCGCAAAAAATACTTATTTTAAAAATTAAACTTTTACTGAGGGATGTGTGAGAGGTTGGGTTAAGCAATAGCATAGCTAGTTTGTAATTTGTTCTCTTTCACAATTGTTAAAGCTTCCTCGAACTATATAAGTTCACTTTAAGAATCACTTGATGATAACTCAATCATTTTTACTATTGCACGACTTTTTCGACGACTGTTTGTATTGTATATCGATCCTAAAAAAGTGATTTTAAATAAAAAATAATAATCAGTAACGATTATTATTTCAAATAAAGTGTATCCAAATTTACTCTTCACCATCTGTTCTTAAAAAAATATAATAGAATATTGCTATTTCATAATATTTATTAGGATTAAAGAACGATTGTTTCATACTTAATAGTTAAGGGACAAAATATTGATTAAGTCATAGTTAATTAAAAAAAATTATTAACTCACTAAATATATCAGATTTTAAATTTAGAAAAACGCCTTATTTTCCTAAGGTCTTAAAAGTTAAAATGCATTTTAATAGGCAACTTTTGAAAAAAACGTATGGCAAAGTCCACCTGCGCGTTTGCAGCATGGGTACATAGAAATCCACAGTAGCACAAAATTTGACTTGCATTTCCGCAAGATAAACATTAGAATTTGTCCTCGGGAGGCAATAGTCGACTTACCTCCGCAGAAGAACATGTTAAATATTTAACGTGGCTCCAAATTCCGACCAAGAGAAAAAAGAGCGGCGAACGGCATCGGGAAACGTCTCTCGAAACGAAAACTTCTGCCAAGAAGAACTCGGTCTAAAAAGCAAAGCAGCGTCTTTTATGTAAATGGCGAAAAAGTCGGATGTATGGAAATTTGACGTAAACGCCCCACCCGACGCCCTATCCCATCCCCGTACGACTTTGTCCCTCGGATTTCAAGATAAGGATAAACGCCCATTTGTAAACACAACTTAAGGACACGTTAACATAACACGTATAATTAGTTATGAATTTTGTAGCGAGAACTTGCATCAAAGAATGATAATAATAGCTTATTTCATTTTACTTTCAAGTACACTAAAACTTTGTTTCCGATTTTGAAACGACCGAGATGACTTATATAAACTTTCACTTCAATCTGGCCCAGATAAGTAGTCGCACTGAACCTCCAGGTGTTGACCCCAAGTTTAAATAATACTCTGTACAAAAATATTATTATTTATACTTCATACGCGTTGTATTGTTTTGCCTTGATTTTATGACGCTATTGTTAACAGCTTTTACGGACCACAGTATTACTTTCCCAAAACGACACTCTTAGACCTTTGTTACACAGTGAGGCGATCTTTGATACTCAGACGTGGGATGCTCCTAATGCGCTTCGGCAACAAAGCTCACGTTTCAGAAACCAATCCTCATAACTAATTGCACGTAATACGTGTCCTTTAGCTGTGTTTACAAAGGGGCGTCTATCCTTGGCGAAACCCTAGGGGTAAAGATAGGAGGCAGACTGTGGTGTCAAGTAGGAAGTTATCGTAAGAATTTTCATACATATTAGGATTGATAATTTATTAAAAAGTTCTTGAAGATTGAGTTTAATTAGAAAAAAAGTCGCATTAATATGTTCAAGCTACAGATGTACAACATATAAAATAAAAATTGAAAGTGATGTGCATTGACACATCAACAAGATTGGGAAGGCTTGTATACAAAGGTTCCACACAAGTCAGCGCGGATATTGAAGCTGGATCACATTTTCTTGAGTATTTTAAAACCAGAGGTAAAAAAAGTGGTGTTATACAATGACAATGGTTATCCAAATGTCAAGTAAAAAAACCTACCTCGAAGTCCAGGCTCACTCAAAAAACTATTTTGTGTGTATGGTGGGATTGCAAAGGAATTTTGCATTACGAAACTTTCAAAATTGGCATAAAGCAATAATAGAAAATTTCTAATATGATCTGCAGGATTATTTACATGAGGAATTAAGAAATACAATATCAGCAGAAGTTGAATATATTTTGCTCGATGCAACACTTCTTGGATAGAAAAAGGTAAAATATACATATATGATGTGAAAAGAGAGAAATCGGAACATTTTGAATCAAAGCCTCCAACAATTTATGCTAATGGAATTAAAAGAATGATTAAAATGTAAAATAAATTTATACTTGTAGAAGAAAATTAAATTTTAAATCATTCAAATAGAAATAAACAGAACATGTTTAGTTATAAAACATCTTCAAATATGATCATATTATATTTGTTCGCAAAAAAATAATATAAATTTACTAGTCCATCCAAGATATGAACGCTCATTGCTACAGTATTGGTGAAAGAATATAATAGGGTGACAATGTGAAATTTAACGTTTAATTAATTTTTCCTATTTTAATTTAATTTCTTGAAGATAATGTAAAATATCACTTTCCTACTTATTTTATTTATTTATATACATATTTAACTACAAACATGATATCAGTTTTTGAATCACTCTCCAGGTTGAATATCTGTTTATTATATTATTTTAAAAAATACCAATGGAATATTACAGGAATTGTTCTATTGATTACAAAATAACACAACATGACAATAATTTAAAATAAAAATATAACATATTGTAATTTTTAATTTAATTTTCAACATAAGGTAACCCTACCCTTATAACAGCCCTGATTTAGTATTAGTAACATTCTCCTATCGGTGTAAACAAATTCGCGGAAAGCTGTATATGTATGAATGCATGCGTACACGCACCCTTGTTTCCAACACAACGATGATGAGCGTTAACATCCTGGATGGACTATATGTTATTAATTAAATACATATTTTAATCAAAACTATATTGAGTCACAAAAAATAAAATAAAGCTACGGAAATACCCGCACAAAATTTGTCTCATAACGTCAATCCGAGTTAAAGTGAAGGTAAATATTAGATTTGATTAAGAAAAGGGGCGGATTCTTCTATTTGTCTTTTGGCAAACTATAATAGAAAAGCAATTTCGTTACAGGGAAATCACTACGAGAAATACTCTTATTGACATAAATGCTAAAAGAGCAAGGGGTAAAAAAGAGCGAGGTATAAAAAAAATACTGACGTAAAAGTTTACGAAACGCAAATCGAAATGAAGTACATTATATTGGGTGACGAGCCAAATTTTTGAAAATGATAATTGTGTATGAAAAAATTACTTCAGCAAAATGCAGAAATAATAATTTAAGCAAAATAATCATTGGTTTTTTAATTATATTCAACTGAGATATAATAAAGTTTTTTCTATTCAAAATCATACAATACATTGTCAAGGGATTGACATATTGATAAGCATACTAGTTTCCTGCGATTATAATGCAATTAGGACTATTTGACAGATGACCCATTCTAGGACAAATCGAGGTTTGATTGACTTTAATGAAATCAATAATTAGCATAATATTAATAGCAAATTATACCATATATATATTATAATTGGTTTGATATTTTTTTTGCCTCAAATATAATTCGATATACACGACATACTTATACACGCTTTTAAATATTTTTAATATTTTTATTTTTTTTTTATAATATTTTTAATTCCGATCGATAATGACAGATTAGGTTTTCTTAGATTTTCTTAATCTCACATTATGGATAAATATCGCGATTAATAATTAATATCAAGCTACATATTAGTTATAATTTTTTTATTAATTAGCTATTTCAAATAGAAACGAGTGGCATTAATATATATAAATAATTATATATTTGTTTAAAAATACCCATAATTTTTTATAATAAAAACTTACCAATAATAATTATTATTAGGAACCATAAAATACATTTAATTTTTTTTTGCCTATGTTAGTTTAGCTTAGTTAAAGAAAAAGTAGTAAAAAATGTCTTTTTTAAAATATCTTAATAAAAAATCACAGCTAGGGTAAAAAAATAAATATTTTATATAACAGACATATTTTATTTGTGTCAAAAAATATTATGGAATTTTTTTTTTTTTTGATTTGTTTATAGGCCATAGTCGCATTTAATAGTACTATGAATTATTAGGATACTTATCTTACTATTTTTTTTGTTTTTTTTTTGTTGTGTGTAAGGGTAGTAACTAAACTTTAATTTTACCCTCTGTATTTTATGATTATCTACCGTCACGATTTTCTTGTTATTTTTTTATTAATACTTCCTTATGTTTACATATTTTTGCATTCATTTCTATAGAAATATGCATAATAATTATAGTACAAATAAAGCTAAAAGTATGCTTCATACATTAATATATAAATTAATTTTAAATTGGGGTTTAATATGAAAATGTACAATTTAAGCAAATATAAAAATATATTTATTATATTAAAACCATTATTTCTTATCTGAAACTATTATATTTTATTTACTTATTAAAATTGCAGCTTTTAGAAAAGTTATCATCTACTATTCAGAATATCATTTTTATAGGATATCAGTATTTTAAAAAAATCGTGCGATTTTGCATATTAAAAATCTAATTAGGTAGCAATTTAAATGAAGTGTTATTTATATTAAAAGGCTTATCTCTCTAAAAAAAATACAAGTTCATAAATCTCTACTTCAATCTTCTCTATTATTTTAAAATTTCCTATTTCTCGAGTGATTATCTAGCAAAAAAAGTGATAGTCGCTTAGAGAAATGTTAGGAGAAAATAGAAGGAGGGTGAGGTAAAATTTCCCACCCTAATGCATAAACTTTTCTCGGATGTGTCTTGCATTATCTTGCAAGAATGAAACTTTTTTACGAATAACTATCCCTGTTTCTAAAGTAATACATCCTTTACAATGTAAAGTATATGTATTATTTTAAAAACAACTTACACCAATGTACTTGCTCATGCGGCCAACGTATTAATATTGTTAAAATTTAATTAATAATAATTAATAATAAAATACGTCTTCAATATGAAAATAAAATATTAAATTACATATTTTTAACATCATTTTCATTTAAAATTAAACTGAATTTTACCTAAATCAAGCCAGAAAAAATATGCATCTTTAATTGCTATTTATTTATTGCAACTTAATTTTTGTAAAGTTGACTTCAACACGTTTCCTGAGAGCTTTCAGATATAATATGAAAATTTAAAATTAGATATTCAATTTTACAAATTATTTATTGGACTTTAAGTTTATAAGTGCATAAAAAAATCTCTGTTCTCTGCGAATATGCATTGTTCATAGCGTTTCTTTTGGAAAGTACGTATATTTTACCCGTCTGAAGCATATAAAAGGTGAAAGTAAAATAAAAAAATTAGACGAGAATCTTTAAAATACTCTTTGCATAGCTAATATATTATTAAACTAGACATTGATGCACTAAAATCGATAACGCAAGCTCAATATTCACGTTAATAATAATACATTATTAATTTTTCTATGAAAAGTAAAGTTGTAATTGAACCATTAGTAATATAGTTTTATAATTTAGTCAATATTTTTCATTTAATTATTTTAGTGAGCGATACTGTTCAGGAGATCAAAAAGGTTGAACTTTCTCGTTGAAAAACTCGTAGTAGAAAATTTTAGCTACAGTTTTTCATACACAAATATTCTTTAAAGGATTCGATTATTTTGTAAGAATCATTGTTAAGTTGGTTCAAGTTTAAGGACCCAAGAAAGCGATAAAATATATTGTATCTGTATGTCATAGAGTTTTTTAACATTAATTTTTGCACAATCAGTTTAGTAAATATAGCAATTTATAAATGTTTTATATATTGAAAGGAACTGCTGGCATTCATTAACTATTTCTGATGTGTACTAGTTTGAAGATTCTCGTTATTTTTATCACACCTTGTATATTATTGTTATAGTGACTCTAAACATACTGTTATATAGTAATAAGCCGATTAAGATAAATATGATATCTATTACAATATGTGTGATAAGTTGTTTTATTAATTCAATTACCAATGCATTTCCAACAGCATTAGACAATAACGGCTGATATATGATAGCGCATTGATTGGATAATTATATTATGAAGAGGGCTAACTGTTACGTTGTATATCGAATCACTATTAGGATATAATAATTACCTTACACCAGACTAAAAGTTTGAGAATCGATGACATCTATATGAATAATTATAAATTATTATCTGTAATATAAATTATAACCAATACATATCACTGCAGTTTAGGCCGGTTTTTTTTATTAATAGCGCATTTATTTTTATAAATAAAAATTCAAGTGCGCTGCCGGGGCTCGAACCCGCAACTTCAGAATTACTATTCTGGGACGTTACAGACTATTCGAACCTTAAATCCATTTTTATCCTATGCCAGCCTGTCTTAGAAGATTTTTTTGATATGAGAAATTAGTTGATACCGTGTTAGAAATATAAAAAATAATACTAATATCTTTTGTATAATTGTTTTATTAACAATTATTTATTTTAATATATAACATTACATTTCATAATCGAATTATAAAATAGGTGTTTTATTGAATTAGGACCAGAATATTAAACGATTTGTAAACAGATGTTCTGCACCAGACTCAATTTATTTATCCAAAAAAACGGCCAAAGAATCTACGTTGATATACCACACATATACATATGTGTACCTTGTCGAAATTCCAGGTACACTTTATTATTCCAGGGCTCGCGCATGGCGACATCGTACGCTAAAGTAAATTATTCAAGTTTTTGCTAAGGCCGCCTCTGCTCCTCCGCTGGATGCTGCTTCTGCCTCAGCTTCTGCTACATCTTTCCTTTTCTCTTTTATCGGCGCTGCATGCTTGCATGACTCACACGGCCCGGGCTGCACTCAGTTATTTAAGATGGGAATTATTAAAGATGAAAAATGGGTTTACGGGTTGCACGTCACCTTTATTATCTGGCGACGTGGGATTTGGTTGTGTATAAAAATCTATGGAACAAAAAAAATACTAAGGGTATATTAATAAATTCATAAAGATGTGTATATGAAATTTATTAATTTAAGCTTAAAATAGCGTAGTCCGTAGGGTCTAGATTGGTAACGCAGAGGCTGCGGGATCGGTCCCCGGTAGGCGACTGGAAATTGTATTTATAAAAATGCGTTTTAATAGCTACAAAGTGACATTTATTGATTGTATGTATATTTGAATACACATATTATGGAGATACCACCGATTATGAGGCAAAGATCTGATGGGTATTCATTATTTTTGATTATTGCTTGTCAGGCTGCAACAGAATATAAAAACAAAATTTATTTGTTCTTAACATATTACATATAATTTTATTTATTTATTATTAGGATTTTATCAAGAAATTAACAATCATGAATTAATTTTAGTATTTTTTTAGGTTAAAAAATATTGTTTTAAATATTTTTTAATCTATATATGCACAAAGTAGTTCAAAGTAACATATAAGGCTTTTATTAAGTAATAAAGAAGTATGACTTAATTTTACTATTTATTTTAACAAATAAAAAATATTGTTAAGAACATCTGTATTGATTTTCAAGCCGATGTAATCTTGACAATGTTGAATGCACGCTGTAGTTGTTTTTAACATTATTAAAAAATAACTAATTTTGTAGATCCCTGTGTTATTTTATTTTATTGCTTACTGAATAATTCAGAGAAGATTATTATACTAAAAATTTTTTTTTTTAAATATTCAATTTTTTCATAAACTATAGCTGTAAATTATTATGTGTTGCGAAACCTAGAAGAACGACGCGTTTGTATATATTTAAAAAAAATATTATATCTGTATGATTTGTGCAATACAACCATATATGTATATGTGTTTGTTTTTACCATAGTGTGGTAGTTAAATAAAAAAAATATGTTATTTGGGGTTCTAAGTAGATTTGTTTAGTGCGATTTCGGGTGCGCCTGCATTATTTAAATTCGAAAACCAAGTTGTACTTCTGTGCTCTATCAATTCCAAGGACCCTTTGAGTCATGCTTAATCAATTCAAAGGACCCTTTGGTATAATCATATTTTTTGTTTTTATTTATTACACATCTTATCAGTTCAAAAAAGCACATTTAGCAACGTAGAAATTTTCTGTGATCTGCAGATTTGTTTAAATAAGGTCTATTGGTTTTAGTGAAAATTAATTGATGATGGTACTGTTAATGGACATCCGCGCGGATACTATTAACTGCTGTTTTGTTTTTTAATGCCGTCAAATATTAGGTAAATGTTAGAGACACATACTGATTGATTTTATAATGCCTTAAGCAAGTTATTAGCAAATAATTTTGACGCAATAATTACAGGTTATCCCGAAAATGTTGACTAGTAATATATCGATGCAATTTTGCTTGTGTTTTATAATATTATAGTGGGCAAATAGAAAAAATATTTATTTAGAACAGATTACTGCAAAGCGTCATGATCTGTATATATTTAATACAATATGTTGCATAAAAATAATACATAGTAAGAGAGAGAAATATAAAATAAAATATTTAAAAATGTCCTAAAAATTATTTACTTAAGAAACCTGTGTGTTTATATTTTTATCTTTAATGAGTTCGTAGTACAAATTCTAAGTAAGTAAGGCTCTAACTTTTCTTGAGACAATTCTGAGATATATTGTTCAAAAATTATAAAGCTCTTAATCAAAAGAGCTTAAAATGAAAAAGGTCACGAAGATTTTTTTGTAAAAATGTTTTCTGGAGGCTAAAAAAATGTCATTCACAATTTTTTGTTCAAAAATGTCTGAATTGACCTTTTGCGTACTCTTTCTTTGAAATTTTGAGACAATCCCCTAATTCTTAGATAAATAAAACAGTTTTTTTTAAAATATTTATTAAATATACCTAAATCTTTCATATTGGTTTTCCTATATGAAAAAAACATTTAATTTAGAGTAAATATTTAAATAAGATTTATCAGAAAATATTATTAATAAGAATTGTTATCAATTCAATATTTTTGTTAATATTTTGATTACCAAAAAAGAATTTCGTAATGTGAGATAATAAGCGAGAGATACAAATATGCTTTAGCCTTTTTATTTATAGCAGTAAGGGTAAAAAATCCGATCAGTAGCCTCTCGGGTCCTTCTCAAGGTTTCCTAGTTGGCAGCGAGTTCGTACGCAATGTAATTGGCAAGGTTTCGAATGTGTTCTTTGTCGATTGATCGATTGATGCCACTAATAAGGAATGTCACTCTGAAAACCGGTCCCCGGGACCCTTTAAAAGAAGTCCCCAGAAGAACACCTTTGTCCAAGCAAATGATTTTTGACGAATGCTAACCAAATTGTAAGGTATCTTAATCGATACTAGCTTCTGACTTGTGTGTCAATAAAATAATAACAATCTAAAGATTCAGAAATAAAAATAACTTATTATAAAGCTATTTATTATGTATTTTTTTCTTCATTTTATTGTACATATAAAGTTAAAATAATTAATCGTAGATATATTTTTGATCTGGTCACTTCAGTATTTTTTTAAATTAATACTGGAATACTTCTGGGGTTTTAAGTGATGTAACTTATTCAGCCAGTTAGATACTAGGCGAATTGATTTATATGCAACAGGGGTGATAGTGTGTCAATTGCGGTCGACCAGTTGACCGCGAAGCTATTTGCAGTCACCCGCATTTTAGTATAAAATGCGTCGTATTTCGTGCTAAAACATTTGTCTAAAGAGAATAATTGTATAACGTTAGATATGTATATCAAACGTTATTTATATAACATTATATGTTTCTGATAAAGCATTTTAAGTAATGTTTGAGGAAAAGTGATTTTGGGTTGCACACGTACCTATATTTATATACATGGCATCCTCTATGGTTATCCGCATCTTTAAGGTAACACGACAATTTTTTCAAAAAAATTGCTCTTAGCCGCTAAAATGGATTACAAATGGCTGTTTTGAGGGCTGTTATTTTTTCTCAGGGTGATACATATTTTAATCTTTTTTTGATTTATGATGGGTACTTTGTGATTTAGGCTAATAAAATGTTTCTCATGGTGTTGTCCTATTTTAACGATTTTTTTCTTAGATTGTTAAAATGCTTTATCACTTATTATATTTTTTATTTATTTATATATTATATTTTTTAATATATGACACAAAGATATATATCAAAAATGAATACAATATATACGAAAAAATACGAACGTGTTCAGAATAAGTGTTTGCTTTTGAGAAAAAGTTATAAATAGCAACCAAAGTTTATACCTCCTACCATATATTACACTTTACCACATTTTCACCCGCATGCGACATAATCGCGTGCCAAGTTTAATTCATCAATCGCAACGTTGACAAATCCTTTACCTGTTTCTCGGATTGATCTTAGCATGATATAGTCCATAAATCCTATAAAAAGGAGTGTCGACCTTTGAAAATTACCACACTAGAACCATAGTTCAACGCTGCGTGTTTGCTTTATTTCTTAAAATTAATCCAAACTCGAGATTCGTGAACATGAAGCTCAATTGGTATATAGGGGAGAGTGTAAAATATATAAATTTAAAAATATGTTTCTTTGAAGCTTTTTTATGAATATTAGAAAATATATTTTATTGAATATACTAATTAAAAAAAATCGTAGATTCTAGCTTAGAAAATGCTACAACATTATTTAATAAATTATATATGTATCAATTTTATATTATCTTAACAAATAGTTTAGATCAAATAATATAGATTAATAATAAGTAATTGATGTGTTGTTTTTTTATATATGTATAAGAAAATCTCTCAGTTCTTTAAATTTTTCAAGGAGCTTGGATAATATAAATATACTTTTATAGCGTATCATTATCAGTTATTTATGGTTGGAAACAAAAACCTCAGGCGAAAGAGCAAAAGTAATTCAATCCTCTTGATTTTTACGTGAAACATACTCACACACACTTTCCCTTTCTCAAGGCGACGAAAGTTTAAGCCTACTTTTTCAAACTCTAAATCCGTACACAAGCAAGAAGAAGAAGGGCTGCAGAGATTTCCTCATGTTTTATGAACTGGGTTGTCGCTTCTTCCTCACGCCACTTTTTTCTGCTGTTTCGTGTAGTTTTCCCTTTATTTTATTTTTAACACAAAAAGGAACACGATGAAGGAGAACTGTTAGACAGCGTTTTAGCGAATTTAAAATTTATATTTTTGCAAACAGGATTTTTTACGATTGTCTTAAGGTGTTGCGTAAAGTATTTTGCGACGATTAAAACTTACATGTTAAAATAAATGTAGAGTTTAATGTATTATTTAAAATAATTAGTTTATTTGATAATAGAGATACGAAAATATATTTCTTTATAAAACTTAAGCTAATATTTGTCAAGATTAATTTGCATTATAAAAACCTTTAGCAATATAGCCTGATATGTTTTTTCTGGGTAAAATTAAATATAAAAAAAACGTGTTTTTTTATAAATTTTCTTAAACGTTCAAAACGCTTGTAAGAACACTTTTATAATTGGAAATGATATACTATTTCTGGGTTTTAGTAGTATTATATTAAAGTTTAAATTTGTAAATAATTTTGTAATTTTTCATAAAGAATGATCAAATATTTTTCTTTTTATATTAAGTCTACTGATTTAGCATTTTTTATTTTTAAATAAACACTTTTTATTTATTTTTTAATTTAATATATAAAATAATAGATAAGGTTTGTCCAGTCTTAAATTTAATAACACTTAATATCAATTGTTTAAAATTATTATTTTATTATTTTATTTTATTTTATTAATTTATTTAGCTTAATAGCTAATCTTTACATCTAACAAATTTAGTAAAAATATACAATAATAAAGTCTTAATATTATAATTTATTTCTATATGTACGAAGGTGTTTTTTTATTCCATTTATGAAACCCGTTATATTTTTGCTGTTTCGGATTTCTCTTGGAAGACTATTATATAAATCAAAACCTCCGTACATAATTCCCCTTGCCGTACTCGTTTTCTTATACTTAATTATCTTAAAATTTTCTTTATTTCTAGTATTATATTTATGTACATCTTTATTTCTTATTAAATACTTATTAAAATATTTTGGTAACATATTATTTTCTAACTTATATATAAATACTAAAACATTCATACTCAATATTTCTTGAACATTCAACCATTCTAATCTATCAATCATACTTTTACAATTAGTTAATCTATTTTTATTTAAGATGACTCTCATTGCCCTATTATGTAATTTTTGCAACATTTGTTTATCTAATTTATTTAACATATTTAAAAGTGTTGCACAATAATTAAAATGGGGCAATATTATACTATTGTAAATTATTTTTTTGTATTTATACTTAATATATTTCTTAATCTAGATAATAAACCTATTTTTCTACTAATTTTTTTTAATATGTAATTACAATGTTCTTTAAAATTTAATTTTGTATCAACAATTACTCCTAAATATTTTATATTATCCACTATTTCTATACTAGAGTTATTTATTACTATTTTGGTACTATTATCTAACACATTTTTATAATTAATAAACATACATTTAGTTTTATTCTCATTTAATTTAAGTACATTATTCTTTAACCATATTTCTAATATACTTAATTCATTATTTAAATTATTTACAATTTCTTTAATGTTATCACCTATGCAATACATTAATGTGTCATCCGCAAATAGATGAATTTTACATTTTTTCACGTTATTAACTATATCATTAATATACAAAACAAATAACAATGGTCCCAATTTAGACCCTTGTGGTACTCCATAAGACACTAATTTCTCTTCAGAATATACATTATTTATTTTAACTTTTCGTTTTCTTTTATATAAGTAATTATTAAACCATCTTAAAACTATATCACTTATACCTATACTCTCCAATTTCTTTAACATTATTTTTCTGTCTATTGTTTCGAAGGCTCTCTTGAAATCCAAGAAAACTGCTCCAATGATTTTGTTTGTATCCTTAGCCAACAGCCAATCATTTATCACTACTTGTAATGCAGTTTCAGTCGAATGCTTTTCTCTGAATCCCGATTGTTGTTCACATATTATGTTTTGAGAAGTAATAAATTCCTAAATAATAAATAATACTAAAATCTTACTTATAACTTTTTACATGTAATTAATGAGTCAGACAAAAGAAAAAAGTTCCCATAGAGATCTTAGGAATATTCTGATCTTATATAAGATTAAGAAAATAATATATTATTTTTAGACAGAAAAAAAGGTTAATAGGTTAAAAGGTTAAAAAAGGCAAGTTGGATCCTTGAGATATTAAAAAATATTTTTCAAATTTAATTCTAAAAAAACTTTTTTTTTTAAATATTTAATCCATGACGCGAATTTTAGCTGGAAGTTTTATAATTCCTTAGAGAGTCGCGATGATGTCCCTTGTTCTTGCCCATCTCGGCGTCAGCGCTCGAGAACGCTTCTCTTGCACGAGCCATTCAACTTATCAATGAGCTTACCAAAAATATAAAGCAATGAAACTAAGCTAGTTTTAAATGGTAAATTTATATTAAAGGCCACGCAAGATACATATAAAAACGCTGTTGCTCTTAGTTATACTTATACTTTATAAACCAGTTCCAAATCGTATTCTGATCACGAAAGGGTCAAATAAATCACTGGCGCCCAAATTAAAAATTACAAACGCATTATCAAATCAATATGTTATGATCATAAATGCGCTCGGAATGTCAGTATGGATGTTTGAACCTTCGCGTTTTTTTCTCACATCCAATCAATCATCCCAAGACGTTTCGAGTCGTTGTGTGCAAATCATCGTTTATTAATTGCTCCGTGATCCGTGTCCGTTTTTTTTCAAGATCCACAAACATGTGTGAGGAATAAAGACTTTAAGGGCGAGGAGGGCGGGGCGAGGGAGGGCCATAAATTATTGAATGGTCAGATTGTGACGAGGGAACACGTCGGCAAGGTCCAGAGACGGGGACCAAAGGTTTTACCGGGCCATTGGCAGTCTGAATATTTTATTTAACCCGTTTCGTGACGCGTGTGCGAAAACGCGCGTGCGAAATGAAAAATTGATGGGAGCAGGGCGTATTTTTTCGAAATCAAATCGAAAATGATGCGCAGAAGCGGTTAAATAATTTATGAAGTTACACTTTATTGTTTGCGTTTTTGATGATAGAGATTTACGACGGTGTGCTCTATCCCTTTTTCCTCCAGGTCGTATCCTTCGTCGCTGATGGTCGTGACCTTTCTTCGTCTCATTTGATATGCGCTTTACAATGTTGACTTACCAAGTACTAAAGCTAGTTAAATTTGAGTACGTAGTCGCTTCGATAGTGGATTTTCGGTTGCATTGATAGGTTCTTCTTAAAGTCGTCGGTGCCTTAACAAGAGGCCGTAGTCCGGTGTATATGAATCGAGTGTAGAGTCTGGCTTTGTGCCGCTTTATATTAACTGTTGCGAGAATAAGCTGTAATCTTCTTTTGTACGTTGGAGAGAAACGTGCGGGCGTACTTCTTGACGGCTGCTAGGTCCACGGGAACCGCTCGCGGGACTTCAGATGCGCGTGTGCCATGGTGTTATGTATGAATTGCTACAACATATTAAATATATTATTTTTATTTTTTATTATAAATTGCTATACGTTTTTTTAAAGGGTATACAACGATACAATTTTAGTACAAAGCTGTTTTTTCTGCTTATAAATTATTTTGTCGGGGTAACATAGAATTGTTACATAAAAATTAAATTTTTCATTTATTACTTAGAACCAAAAAACTACCGCCACAAAATTGAAATAAAATCGAATGAGAATACCATTAGAAGCTTGAGAAAAGCAATCGCTTTTTCAATCACTGTCCGATCTGGTTCAGCTAAGTAGTCACCCGAACTTTAAAGATCTTAATTTATTTTTAAAATTCGAATTGGAAACTAAATAGTGTGTTGATATCTCTTGATTTTTTCCTAGTGAGAACGTAACCACTAGTGCGTCGTCAGCATCTTTGCCTTTTTGGGTGGTTCAAAGATGTAAAAATCAAAGGGTATGATAACTGTTGAACGAATATTGAAATAGCGATCTTCAGAAGTAGGTCAATTAAATTTATTGTCACTCGACGAAATTTCTTTATAATATTGCTATTTATTACTACCTTTAGTTCTTTCTCTATTAATTAAAAAATCACATTCGAATGTTTTATTACATAAACTTATTTTTTACTGATTTTATTATTAACAATATAAAGTAATATTTATGCATTTAGATCAAATTATAGTTATTGATTAAAATATAATCAAACGCAAAAAATAGTAAAAAAATTAAAACATACAAATTTGTACATAAGCAGCAATTTATTTCATGTTTAAATATAAGAATATTTTAATTTTCTAACTGAAATATTTGCTGTATGTTTCATTACCGGCACTTTTTATCCAATTTTGCTAGAAATGACAACATCTTATATAAATTGTAAGGCATTTTCACTAATACATTTATTCTTGTTTTATTTAGCCATCGATTGAATTCTTGCTAAAGACTTAATATTAAAATCATTATTTTTATTTTTATTTTTTTGCTAACAAGCAAAAAATTAAGGAAGTCGAAACCAAATCTTTGCTTATCCTAATTCTTAGAGTCGGTCATAAAACTTATATTATGAAGCATGTATTTGGAGTGGTAATCAAAAATCTCTGTCCCTTTTTTAACTACCTGCTCTGAATCTTAAGAATTAAAAACTACTATTTATTTTTTTTAATTGAAAAAATAAAAATATTTTCATTACCTTGGTTTTTAGACATAAACTATTTTTTCTAAAAATAATTCTTAAGAAGAAGTACTAATTCTACAATTTAGAGCAACTTTTAGCTTTGTTGAAATTACTATCAATAAAATAAAAACAATTTTTGCCTTTAAATTATATTCAGAATCTATTGATGTTGTATTGTTAATTTCTGTTAATTTATAATTTCAAAGCCTATTCTTATCTTATAACCTTAGTGCTTTTTATAAAAATTATATGATAAAGATAAAACCTTTAGATGCTAAACATTTTCATACATATATTTTACTAAACAATAAATCTTTTTATTAATGTTAAATTAAATATTGTATGAATATTCATACATTATGAGTACTTTCTGCTTCTTCTTAATACATCGTGTTATTTATTACATGTTTATTTAAGCTTGTAGCTGTGACTCTGCATCGTAACATCTTTTAAGGACCAAATCTGACGATTGAAATCTATTATTCTCCAGACATTCATTATGTCAGCTTAAATATTTGACATTATTAACTGCGAGTTCTAATGAGTGTATTTTTAATTAGAATTTTACTTGGAAAAATAATACATAATCAGATTTTTATTGACTGATTTGTAAAGTATCTCATTCTTATCTTATGATGCTGTTCTAACATTAGTGAAAAAAATTGTAACGGTGGTTTTTGTTTTACTACTTGTTTTGAACAAAAGAGGGATTTGAGAATACTATTTTTATTGTATGTTTTTGTATTTATTCATGGCCTAATAAACAATACATATCGTTTTTTAACGTATTAATTGCGCCAGAATATAAATTTTTGCGTAATAGCGCTAGTTTATTATTCTCGAAAATATTATTTGGTTGTTTGTTTTTATATATATATTACATAATGGTTATTGATCTGATAGAAAAACATTTATTAATCTTTCAAATATCTGTACTTTTTCTTTTTATTATAAAATAAATATTGCAAGTAAATTGTTTTTATTTTTATTTAAGTATCAATGAGCAAATATTCTCACTATTTTAAGTGTTTCATATCGAAGTTTCTCAGATATATGTATTTGAAGTATGATAAAAAACATTGAGTTAATCAAAAAATGTGTAATATAAATTGGTTTATTTCTATTATATCATTGATTGCAGAATCTAGATTCTAGAGTAAACTTTATGCAATGAACAAACGTAAACACATAGAATATTTCCTTTAGTTTCGGCTAAAATTACAGATTTATTTCTAGCATTACACAACCAATGTTTACAATATAATAATTTTTAATAACGATTTTACCATTCAATATGAAAATTATTATTCTATAGATTATGAAAAACTTACATGACGTAATACATATATTTTCATTAGTCAAATAAATTAAATTTACGATACATATTGCAATATTTTCATAACGTAAATCATATGAATATATTCGTCCATTTTGGTTTGCGAAAGTACTGTGTTATTAATTAGCGCTTCATTACAATTTATTGCACTAATTACTAAGCTCATAGTTTGCAATAATACGAAACTTCATTGAGACGAAAGCATAGCAATATTTTAAAATCATATTGGTATTTGCTAAAATCAATATTATTTAATTTCCCGCAGGTTTCACTATAATTTTTATTGATTAAAATATAATCTTAAAATACAGGAACAATAATTAAGTGTATATTTTTAAATCGAATTTCTACTAGTGTATGTAATTGTCAAGTAATTAAGAGCAGATTCACATTAGTGCCGGAAGATAATTATCATCCAGCGCTGATGCAATTAAATGTAAATAAAAATAGCATGATTGCGAATGAGCAGTCGAATTTTTTTTGTGTTGTAGATTTTAATTAATTTATATTATATATTATTGCGTTGATATAAAATCTGCTCTCTCTTTCTTTTATGAGGTGCTTTATTGTGCATTCAATCTGTACTTTACTCTATATCCTGAGCTCTTCTGAAATTATTTTATCGCAAGTTATGGTAGAGATCATCTGCCTGCTCTCGAGGAATTTCGACCATTAAAAAAGTAGATGATACAATTTTTTACATATTTTATTTTACTGTATATTAAATTATTAAATCAATGCTTATTTGAAATACGCAATATTTAATGAAAACTTAGTATGCATTACCTTGTAGCTTAAATATTAAATAATATATTTTATATGTATGTATGTGTATATATACAATATTGGGGCTTTAGTCCCATCAAGTAAATAAATAATTTACCTTATATCGAAATTCTATGCATGTTTTTATATTGCCCGGGATATAAAAAAGTAACAAGTCTATTCGCGCCTTTAATTTATTATTCTCAAAAGGCTCGTGAACATTTGGGTTCGTTTACACATATGAAGAGAGCGAGAGAGAGAGAAAATAATAACATAAATAAATTATGCGACACAAACGTCTTCTGTTCGAAACTTGTGTGAGGTCACTAGACACATATGTACGTGGGATACAATGGGACTTTAGGGGTTAAAAAGAAGATAATGTTTAAATCAACTTTGGCCACAAAAGGATTTTGAGCTCGGTTTACAGTTGGAGTAAGTAAAAATTATGGCACGTTCGCACAAAGGACCGAGAATTGAATCAATATGTCGGATAAGAAGACGTCTCGGTGCCGGGAGATTTAATACTTACCGAATGTAAGACATTGCCCACAATTTGTAAGAATGCAGACATCCCCCATAAAGGGGATTGAATTTAAGAGAATAAAAAACAGATGATATTCTTCGCTGCATTGTGTGAAAGAGTTAGATAAAAATTATGATAAAAAAAATACCTTAAATATTCTTATATTTCAAGGTGAAGCTAAATATCATATAATACTGTAACAAGAAATGTATTAATAGCGTTTTATGGAAATAAAAACGTTTGATAAAAAAAACTGGGTTATATTTTTCTTTTATGTCTTCTGAAACACCACTGTTTATTTCGTTAGAAAAATAAATCACTTTTTTAAATACAAGTTAATATGTTAATTATTATCGAAAATTGTATTCAATATATATCAAGCAAGTACGCTGCATGATAAGCCCAACTAGGTATTAATCGGCTTATAAATAATAAATCAACTTTATTTTGAATATACAAGTTATAAATTACCAGCTGGATATTTTATTTATGAGATATGACAAAAACCTATACGATAAGTAGGTTATTCATTATCAGGCCAATCATTTTAAGCTTACGTATATTTGTTTGCTTTCGATTGAATGGTGAGTCATATGTTCCATACATCGCACAGCGACAGACGCCATTAAATTTTAGGAAAAACAGTCGTTTCCGATTTTATTTTATTTTATTCTTTACTAATTTACGTTATTTTTATTTAAAAGATATATTTTCCGAAAATCAAAAATTAATTTATTTGTCATTAAATTTCAAACTCAATAACATCTCTGAATAAATGCGCTAACTTTTAGTTGTTTTCGCTCAAACAACAAATAACCTGCGCTGTTATTTCAGCGCACTTTTCCAAAATCGGAGCATCGCATAAAGTATCAACCGTGACAACATTTCAAAAACTTTCCGCTAAAATTGATTTCCTAATCGCACCACACAGAGCCAAGAAGCGTTGCGGAATCGTAAAGTTCCTGGACCGAACCGAAGAGAGAAAGGGGATTTCGGTCTGCGAAATCTGCGGTCAAAGTTTGCACCGGGTCCGCAATAGATTACGCCAGTGCCACATTAGGTTATACAATCTCATTTTATCGCGGCCAAAGATACGTGTGCATTTGGTTGTTTGCTTCGTGTCCAAGAGTAGCCACTCTGAACCGGTCTTGTCAGGACTACACCAGTTTGGCGACAATTCTTTCCCACAAGTGGCCAATGGCGAATTTTGCGTTTAACCCTCGGTACCACTGACAAAAAAGGGTATTGCGATAATGTACAGTTCGTTACATTGCGAGACATTCAGAATACTTCTTTATTCAGAAATACAATTTAATATATTTAACATGTATTTCAAATCAATATTTTAAGAAGCTCTAGATGAGAGTGATCTGGAAATACTGATGAATGGCGAATCAACTATTAACATGAGATTTGCAGATGATACAGTAATACTAACAGATAATACCATCGACATTTAAACACTGGTAATACAAGCATGCTCTGAAAATGAACATTCGTGAAATTAAATTATTAATTCCAACAAAAATATTTTTAGTAACAATTAATAATGAATCAAAAAAAAAAGAGTTACAAAGTAACAAAAAAATATTTGGGTACATCTCGAATAAGAAATGGGGTTCATTTTAAAAAGTAAAAGCAAGAAGTGTATTTCTCAGAATAATATCTCTATTCTTTAACTGTGAACTAAGCACTAAGCTGAAAATGCACCTGGTTCATTGTTCTCTTATACGAAATTGAGACATACAAATTAAATCAAGAAATAATCCGAAAAGTAGAGACCTTTGATTGCTTAAAATTTTATGGGTCGATAGAATTATGAACATTAATGTCAAATAAACAAGAAGTGCTGCGAGACATCAAGATAAAATGCTTCAATATCTCGGCTGTGCAATAAGATGACTTATATATTTTAAAAACGATGGAACAAAAAATTGCCATTAAATTTTGAGTTAAGTGATGCGAATGTTAAAAAAAATGTTGGTAATTATATGTGATATATGAAAAATTAATTACAATATAATATTATACAGATATACAATAAACATACAGGTCTCAGTATCGGGCGGCTATGTCAAATGCAGGAGCGGTGAAAGTCGAGTTTCCCTTGTCTCTAGTTCCTCATGGTTAGCTTAGTCTATTTTAAGATTTTTTAGAGCCTGTGTGTAATTGTTTGCCTGATGCTAAGATCATATGGGATATAATGCTAATTTAGGACTAATGCGTTATTGTTTCGCCAATGGTACATACCTTAAAACTAGGGTTCTCAATTTAATTTTTGAATATTTCGATTATTCACTAGATAATAGATCAAATGTTCGTTTATACTTTCTCAAATAAAATTTAAAAAAATCTTAAAATGAAACTATTTATTTACTTATGTAACACCGGATTAATTTTTTTCAATATACCCGAGTGACTAGTGCCGCTCCAAGTGCGAGATAATTAGACGCTTCTTCTCAACAAAAAAAATGCTATTACTTCGGCCGTATCTACTATGACCGAAATTCGCAGAAATCGTTCATTGAACAAAACAACATGTTGGAAAGACCCACCCTTATTGTTTAAAACTTATCAGAAAAAACAGGTGTGCGTTTTTGTATTTGTTGTTTTAAGACGCAAATATTTTATTTCAATTAGTTTAATAATTCGACCGCCGTTAGTTTATTTCTAATTATTTC
This sequence comes from Plectrocnemia conspersa, assembly GCF_051122295.1. Classification (NCBI taxonomy): domain Eukaryota; kingdom Metazoa; phylum Arthropoda; class Insecta; order Trichoptera; family Polycentropodidae; genus Plectrocnemia; species Plectrocnemia conspersa. The sequence continues at coordinate 6,455,790 of NW_028277172.1, forward strand.
CTCAACAAACTCACACAAGGCCAACCCAGATACGGATCCGATCTTTATGTACATCAAATTTGTTCCAAACATTATAAGCTAAATTACGTATTTAAAATGTTCCATCAATTTTGTTAAATAATAAAATGGCAGTCTAATGATTTGAAAAATATAAATTGACGTCCTTGATCAAAAAGTGTGTAAAATAATGAATTATACGCTTTCAGTAATTCGCTTAGCTGTGTTATGTTTATGTTATATAATTAAAAAGCTTAACAGTTATAGAAGTGATTAATGATTAATTAAAATAATTATTATTATTCAATATTTTTTTTATTTAAATAAATTTTAGGAGCAATTAATTTATTTTTTTGCACTAATTGGTTAAATAAATAAATATTCCAATACTTCATCAATTTTTTGTTGAGTTGAAAATTACGAATAATTGAAAACCGTACTTAAAACCCATGTAGCTATTTGTGGGCGACCTTTTTTTAATGAGAAATGATAGGTACTACAATGCTTTTATGTTGTGAGCCCATGAGTATTTATTCTAGACGTGTTTCTTGAAGCTTATAAAAAAGTGGTTTTACGTTGTGATAATTTATAATGACTAAAACTACAGAAACAACTGGAACTAGAACATACTACTGTATGATAGAATATGATAATAAAATACTGATCTATATATTGTTTACTTTATTTAAAAATTTCATTGTATAATCTTAAATCAATCGAATACATTTTTTTAATAAAATAAAAAATCAAATCAAAGCGCCTAAAATTATTTTCATTAATAGAAAAATCGTATAAAAATACAAAAGTATATAAAACCAAAAACAATATACAACATACATACGATAATGATATTATACTAATACAATATATAATATGATTTTTATTACATGCTTTATTAAAAAATAATAAAATGTTTCATTTCATCATTGAAAATTCAGATTTTCACGGGCATCTCGAGATATCTGGTATTGGTTTTCCTTTGCACCTGGATGCCCAGGAAGGCCAAGCGGAAAATCCGAATCTCTCGTATACACGTTTTGCGCATCTGACATCGTCAGATAAATCGTCGTTCAGGAAATCTGCAAAAATGAAATACGTAAGCTACGTTAAGTGCCACAGATAGGGAAACTATATTTTTATATATAAATATACAACGCAGATTCGATGGCAATATTATTTCAAATCCAATTATGAGTCATTTGCATCCGATGAAATGAGTCAATTTAGATTACATGCTGTAATTTATTTCGTGTGAATTTATACTTTTTGTTAAATAGAATTTATATTTTATTTAAAAATCAATTAGGGTATATGTTTATTTGTTTAAACTTTAACTAGTGAAATTAACAATAGATATAATTTTACGTACCGTCGCATTTCATGTTGCATAATCCCGCTTTACGTCCTTTTCTGCAAACAGTATTGCTGTTTAGCTGCAATGATAAAATTTAAAATATTACAATAATAATCTATTTAAATATGTATGTAGATAAATATTTTCGTTATTTACAAAAATCAAGCAATTTTAATGTTTACAACTTATTATTTGATTTATTGTAATTTAATATTCTAGCTACAAGTTAATATTACATTTTAATATATGATATAATATAATACATATTTTATTATACACACTACTACCTTTCAACATGGTAATTATTTTGTATTGTACCATTATAATAATATTGTAATATACGTATTGTTGACAATTAATAATCATGTATTATATTTATATATCTTTTAATTTTTTTATAATATTGAATATTGTATTAAATTTTAATCAAACCATTTTTTTTTCAATATGCTTTTTATCTACAAGAATAGAAAAATCCATGTTTGCCACTAATTTTTGTCGTTTTCTTTAAGCAAGCTTTTCAGTGATAATCAAAGAAAATATTATTTTTTAATAAATATATAATGTTCTATATTTCAAAAAATTAGTTTTTTGAGATAAAGAATATCATATATTTATGAAAAATTTGATTTAAAATATTTATTTATTTTTAATTTAAAATATTAATATTTTTCATAAATATATAATATTCTTTATCTCAAAAAACTATTTTTTTGAGATAGAGAATATCATATATTTATGAAAAATTCAATTTAAAATATTTAATCATTTTAAAAATCTAATATGTATGACCCAGATCGATTTGCTTAATTTATCATGATATATATTCATGAGATTAGGAAAATCTAGGAAAACCTAATTTGTGATAATCGCTAATAACGATCTTCCAAACACGGTAGAATTAAATAAAACAATGTTTTATATTGGATTTAATTCCAGGTCTTTCGGGAATTAGTCATTGATCTTGCCGATATGCCGATATATTTCTGCTCTTGACTCTTCAGGAAGTTTTTATTAAAACTTTGTACATTAGTACTTTGATGGATGATGACAGGTAGCAATTACACACAGATTTAGCCGCTGCAGTATTATTTTTTATATCTAATAATTATAAGTAAATGTTTAATTTATATAAATTATATATATGAGATCGGCGGACGAAGCACCGCCGGTCATCGTCTTCCTGTTGAGTTCCGCCAAAAAATGTGCTTCCCTACGCTACCGTAACGTTTTGCATTAATAAATAAATTATTTTTAATGTCATAAACATACACCTAAGTTGCTGCATTATCGCGGTTTGATATTCAGTTTTTTTTCTATAAATCTAGTCTTTATTTAGAGCTCATTCTAATATTAGAAATTTGTAGTAGACTTAAAAGTTATCATTATTGATAATAATGAGATCGTTTTCTTCTGAAAAACGGGTTTGAACTGAAAAATAGTACTTCTTATTTAGAGTATTAATATTAGACTTGAAAGTTATTATTAAAAAAAAAAAAAAATTTGACATTCGATTTAACTTGACGTGATTTTGTATAGCATTTTTATTAAGACGATTTAATCTTTGCTTTACCGCTATGATTATACACATATAATTTCTGTGTCACCAAAAACTTTTTTCAAAAATTGTAATAAACCGATTTTGGTTTCAATTTAGCTGTACTTTGAATATAAAAGTCAGTATAAATTGATTTGCAGTAATTGTACTTTTTAGAAAATAGTTCCGTGAGTTATCTTCTTAATATGTAGTTATTTAACGATTACATACATATATTTTTATCGGTTGTTGATGAGCTATGTTGCTCATCTCAAGTGTCATATTCGATTTGTACCATTCTTAATTTTTTGTTTAGTCATATCATTGTCAAAAAGGCACTACATAATTTGCACTACTTCATGACTCTTTCCTTGTATCGCAAAATTTAATAGACAATCTTTGTTCTGTCATTTTCAATATAATAAAATTTTAGGCTGTTAAACATAAAGTCAGCATTTAATATGACGTTGACTAAATACAGTAAATTTTAACAGTACAATTTTAAATGGGACAAAGCTTTTTTAAATTAAAATTAAAAGGGGTATGTTTATATACATAATTATTTAAAATATAACTGTAATTACTTTTTAAACTATTACATCATTCGCAATTTAACAATGGGATGCATAATATATTATAAGGAGGTAAAACTCCACAGAACGGAATGACAAATTGTCCCGATGCAAAAATTGGAATTGCAAAAATCTCGCGCACTTTTTCTGCCAGCAGCATGCAGCTAAGAAATTGAGACTGGTCCAAAATGGAAGCTGCGCTCCGCAGATCGCCCGCCGAGATGGCCCACGTCGGTCGGTGGAGGGGGGCGTGAGAACGGGATGGGGATAGAGCGTGGAGTGGACGGAACGAGGTGGATAGTTCCCAATAAATAACTTTCATGACACAAAAGTTGGAAGAATGGCCGCAAAGTAATCTCCTTAGTAGATCATATATCAAACCACTGTGACGCCCGCGCGCAATACACCATGGGAATAATATAATCGGGAACTAACGAAATTTCACCTAGATACTCTCGTAATTTCGTCTCATCGCAGATAGACATCTGTATGTGAAATGATGTTTGACAATTTATAAAATTTTTACAAAGTAATATTTTATTTAAAATTATATGATCGACAAATTCACTTAATAAACATAAATTAGATTAATCGATTTAGAAAAAAAAGCGTAAAATAAAAAGTCTCGGGTATTTTTTATTAAATATATAAAGCTATAAATTTTATTATTACCTTTTCATTTTTATAGACCAAACATTTTTATGTAATTTTCAAGCATTATCTAACAGAAATTTTAACGCTTGCTGCTCTTCTTTGATATTTAATGTGGTGCTGTGACCAAATGTCATGTCTTGTATACTAGACGATGATGCTTAGGCAAATTCAGGAGCAATTGTGTTATTGTTTAACTAAACCACCACCCTTTAGTAAAAGCATACATTTCAGATCATTTATGGGTGACCATACGATTATTACAAAAGATACGTATAACAATAAAAACGCATTGTTTCCTGGAATGTGTTTATCAAAAAGTTTCAAATAGTATTTATTGACAATCAATAGCTTCCTGTTTAGTTCTCAAATATCGAACTAATACTTTGTTGTTGTAGCTTTATAGAGGGCCTTTAGAGTAAGAATCTCCAATATAAATCTAAATTTAAAAGAAAATTAACTAAAAGCATATTTTTGTTATTTTTACGTTATAACCTTAAATGCGTGAGTCCAATGCATTACAGCGGGTTATTAGTACATGTGAATGTGACTGATAAATTAGTGACATCTATATAATTAAGCATAAAAAATCCGTAGCCTCTGTGTTATCAATCTAGAACTTACGGTCCACTCTATTCCAACCCTTAAAAATGTAATAAAAAACAATTATCTAGAAAGCTTTCATTAAAACGGTAGTACCTTAGTTTTCATATCATAACCATACATATATGATTAATCGTTTGTTATAATGCAATTCTGAAATTGGTGTAAGCCGCTTCCATTTCGTAGTTTAAAATCATGTTTTTTGCAATAAAATTAGTCGTTTTCTTAACATTACTCGAAAAAAAAACGGCTTTAAACTGCAAAGTTTGACTCTTTTTTAAAAGTATGTTGTCATGGTAAAAATTCGTGTTATACTTAAAAGTTTAAATTATAGAAAACAGTAAGAATTACTTAGACACTTAATGGAACTTGACATGCTTTTTATTTAGAGCGGTTTTTTTGAGACGATTAAACATTTGTTTCAATGTAATAATCATGCAAGTATAATTCGTCATCTGTTTTAATACATTTAAGTAGTTCTGTATCATTAAAATATTGCTTAGCAGATTTTTATGATGCTGTTTTTATTGAATTTACCAGAAAATTATTAAAAAAATATATGCATTTTAATAAATACTTTGTTCCATAAAATAAATTGTTTGTGCATTAAAATATTAAAATATGAGCCATAAATAATTGGGAATTTGTTCAACGTTTTTAATACATTTAGCAATATTTTATCTGTAGTATGCAATTAAACAAATTATTTGTGCATTAAAATATTAAAAAAGGAGCATTAAATTATAATTATACTATTGAAAATATTTATAACTTTACTGTCCAAATTCTATTTAAACCCAAACCTAACCTAATAAAAGTTCTGAAACTTATTAAGAAATATTAATATACACTAATTATTTAATGATATTAAATATCTATACTAGGAAGTAATATCGATATTTTTACCATACAAGAGTTTGTTTTGTAATAGATTTTATTATATAATTTATAAATTTAAATTTAAAATTAATAATTTATAAATTATAAATTTCTTTAAAATTTATATTTATTTATTATCTATTTAATAAGGTTTTTAAGTAATATAAATTCGGACATGTTTCATTGTTGTAAAAATTGGGAAGCAAATGCTTCATTGATTTAAAAAGTTGATACTTTTAACCTTCATCCGTCCCTCAAATCGACTGTACACTAAAGTCCCTCGGGTCTTTTTCGACCCAGGTAGAAATTTTTGACTTAAAAGAAACAAAATGCAAATTAATTAAATTAATTTTATTAGTAACGGTAATGTTGACTGTTTACGAATAATAAAGAGCGATTTATGGGTTAATTATTTATTTATTACATTTATTACATACATTATAGGAAAGTGCCTTAAAAATAAATCTTTTACAATATTTACATTCTAATGCATGTTTATTGTCCGATTTTGGGCAAATGTGACATCTACCTTTTTTTTGAACACGTATCCTTGCTGTTGGTACTTCTAAAGGAGATGTAGTTGTGCATTTTTGTTCTAATATAAATTGTTGTCTTTTATCAATAATTTGCCCACGGTTTCAATGAAAATTCTCCTTTGATAATTTTTTTTTATATTCCAATCTGGATAAACTCATGTAAATATAATAAATGCATTTGATATAGATATATCTAATATATTGGCAAAAAAAGTAATTGGTCATCTTTTTGTTTTTCTTCGAGTACTGTAATTGGCTATTTTTGTCTAAGGTATCAACTCCTCCTTTCGTTGCATTAAATTCTAATATAATGTTTGGTTTATTTTCAGAACCACCTGACAATTCCTTCGTTATGTGAAGAGTGCTCTGAAGAACAACACATTTCTTTTTTTTAGGAATGTATGACACTAAAGATGTATTCTTTGTAAATGCAAATTTTGAAGTAAAAATTGCTTTGCCTTTTACTTCGAGCAATACGGGTGGAATTGACGTTTTATTTTTTTGAATAGTGCCAATCATAGTATTTTTTTTTATAAGTAACATTTGACTTTGTTCATAAGAAGTGAAAAAGTTGTCAACTGTTACATTTCTCCCATCAAGTTGTTGACACAAATCTAAAACCGCTCGCCTTCCTTGATTCCTTTCAGGTGCTTCACCAGCTACTTTTCCAGTGTATATATCTATATTCCAAACCTAACTATTTTTGCTAGCACCCAAAATGTAATCCCATATTTAGCCGGCTTTTTTGGCATGTATTGTCGAAACGGAATTGTATGAAATCAATTGCTCATCGATTATTACATTTTCGCCCAGATTATAAAGGTATGGTAGTATTTCAACCCATTTATTCTAAAGTTCTCGAATTGGGGCTAATTTGTCAGTATTTCTTCTAGCAGCTCGTGTACTACGATCATCAAATCGAATGACTCGATATAATTTTGAATCGTTTTAGTGACATAGTAGCCCTGAATATATGTCGACCCTTTGTTTCGTGCCATAAATTTTCCAAATCCTCATTATTCAATTTATATATACCAGCTAACAACAAAAGTCCAATATATGCATCCAATTTGACATTATCAATATTTTGCAATCCTCTTTATACACGATTTCCTTCCAAAATGGTATTTTGAATAATAATAGTTTTTATAGAATTTGTAAACAATAATTGAAATGCAGATTTTCTGTTGATATGCGAGAAACAGCATACCTTGTGATTCCAGGGGTAGTTCTAATCATGTTTGATGATGATTGACGGCTATGTTGAAGGCTTTGATCGCCATTTAATACCTTTATCTTTAGAAAGATATGATGTAGATCCAGGAGGTACATAATCTATGTCACTATCAGAAGTTTCAGTCAATTCTTCAATATGATCTGACGTCTCTGAGCAGGTATCATTTCCCGATGAAAATTCAAGTAAATTATCTTCTATTATAATCACTTCAAAAGAGTATTTCTTAGAAGGTTATAAACCAGTGGTTCTTATCCTTTTCAAAGTCACGGTGCACTTTTGATCATGGGAAAAAATGGCGGTGCACCAGAATTAAGAGGTCGAAAAAAATATGTGGACATAATTTTTATTACATATTTTAAAAACATAATAGTTACATACAAAATTACATAAAAATTTTTAATATATTTTTTTAAATTAAATTATATAAAAAAGTTTAGTATTGAAAATAAATTTAGGTAGTTAATTTTGCCCTAGAACAAATTTTTAATTACGTGTTTTATTAAAAACATTTGTATTAATATTTAAAGGTGCTCTTTGGGTGGCAAATCTAAGTGGTGCATTTTCACCCCTTTGCTTACCCAAAATGACGTTCCTGCTTAACATAATGGAATTTATACGATCAATCAAAAATTAATTAATGTGATACCTGAGCTTGTTGGCTTTTGCAGATATCAGAAATATTACGTCGAATATTTTATTTAGTTACCCTGAATTCTTCGTTTAAATTTTTTTCTGTCTTTCTCGTTTTTTAGTTTTCATATTAGTTGTTGTTGAGAAACCAAGCTCACACAAATATGATGTTGGAAACTGTAACAAAATTTTCAGTGCCTTCATGTAAAGAAGTGAATATTCCTTTTGGACAGTAATCCAAAAATTCTTCATAGTTATTTCGGAAAATTTAATTTTTAGAGTACGATCAGTCGACAATGAGACTAATTTGATGATTTTGTATCCGGTCATAATTTTCTATATTTAAGAATGGAAAATAATGTGCAATTTTTTCTTTCAATAAAGTTAAATGTTCTATTATTGCGGAGATAACTCCCTTGGGAATGTTTTCGTTAAGTGAAGGAAACATATCTACTTTTTTTTCTATTATTCGATTTTTCGAAAGAGTTATTTTTTTCCGAAATCCTGTCAATTTGTCAATGGATGTCATGAATTTTTCGTTTTTTCCTTGAAGGCTTGTGTTAACGTTATTTAAGTAATTAAAAATATCTGCTAAATATGTCACTTTAGCATACCAATCATTATTCTGAAGACATTTTACAAAATCATCCATACCTTCATTTCGAAAAAGTTTAACAATTCATTCTTAAGTTCTATGAATCGGCATAAAACTTTACCCTTAGATAACCACCTGACTTCAGTGTGAAAAAGCAAACACTCGTACATAGCTTCCATAGAAATGCAAAGTTTTTTAAACATGAGTGTTTTTAAAGGTCTTGATTTTATGAAATTCACTATATTTACAACTTGATTTAGTATAAGTTTTAGTGTTGCTGGTAATATTTTCGAAACTAAAGATTCTCTATGTAAAAAATAGTGCGTAGATATGATATTAGGTTTTCTTGTCTTTGCAAGGGTTACAAATCCTTTAAATGAGCCTACCATTGAAGGAGCACCATCCATACAAATTCCTACACATAACTTCCATGATATTTTAAATTGTTCTAAATATGAAAAAATAAAATCAAAAACATCTTGTCCTGTCGTATGCTCGGTAAGTTCTTTGCAGCATAGATATTGATTCACTATTTTGTTTTCATTTATGAAACGAACGAATCCTAGTATTTGTGCCTTACCGCTAATGTCAGTAGATTCGGAGACTTGTAAAACAAAATATCGCTTGGAAAGTTTATCGTTAACTATTTTCTCAGTATCATCCGACATATTTAATTATTTTTTTTATTGTATCGTTTGAAAGAGGAATTTTCATAATTTCCTTTTTGCTTCATCACCAAACATATTTTTTCCTATTTCACATGCAGGTAAAATTAGAGACTCTGCTATAGTATGTGGTTTTAATTGTACAGCAATCAATTCAGCAATCTTGTATGACGCCAGTTGTGCCCTATCGGAAATTTTAACAGTTCTTTCAAAATATTTCGCTTGCTTATTTTGCATGCTTAACAATCTTTTGAAGTAATCTTTACTTTTTGTTGCAAGATCGGCGTGCTTCGTAGTGAAGTGGCGATTTAACTTGTCAGTATACATCGCGCTATTGGACAGTTTTTCTCCACATACAACACATAGTGGAATGTGATATCCTTCCTCATTGATGCTAGAAAAACTGAAACGTAAATATTCTTCAGAATACTGTCCATTATTTTTTTTTTTTATTGGATATATTTTCTTTTGTATGAGACGTATGATGTCTAGTAATATCGTCACTACTTCTTCCACTTGTACTCCCAGTGTCATTAATATTTTGGTCTGATTCACAATTTCGTTTGGTAATAAATTTATCCATTGTGGGGTATCACGACCATAATAAAATATAAATTGATTGAAACATTAAGATTTTACTATTTTGCGGAATTTTTGTTTTTACCAATTTTCTCGCGGTGCACTTGCAATAAGCTCGCGGTGCACTGGTGCACCGCGGTGCACCGGTTAAGAACCACTGTTATAAACAATAAACATCTGTTTGCGCCGGGAATTCCAATAATTTGACCTAAAATAGACTTGGGTCATTTTCGACCCGAGGGACTTGAGTGTTACTTTTTTTACAAGAGATAATCCAGGTAACATATTTATTTTTTCTTTTCAAAAATTAGTTTATTATCTCAACAAAATCAAAGTCACGAAATTACAGATATGTAGTATTAATATTTTAAGATATATTTGCAAAACAAAATCGTTTCGGGTCGAAAAAGACCCGAGGGACGGATGAAGGTTAAGTAAGCACAGCGGATATAAATGAATAAATTAAATTTAGAATAAAGTAATTTTTTACTAAATATATAATAGTTTCTAAATCATAAAATCAGTTTTTTACTTTTTTTTAAAAAGCTAAAAAAAATTTAGTGCGTTCTTTAAAAGGGCAAATACATATTTTAAAGGATAAAATAAATTTTATGAAACAAGATAAGCTTTAAAGTAAACAGGCTAGTAGTATAATTTATAAATCGAGCGTTACATATATAAGCATACTGATAAAACCTGAGCTTAATTGAAATAATATCACAATTTAGATTTTTAAAGTTCGGTTAGAAAAATAAACATATGCTTGCTCGGTGTGGAGTAACACGTCAAATCATTTTTTCAATATTAATAAAGTAATTAAAATAATTTATAGTACACATTTTAATACTTTATAAAATTATGATTAAACTATAGAATTTATTTGGCATTAAGTGATTTTTTCGAATGGCGATTCGTTGGAATTGTACTCCACAGAGAATTATTTAAATAATCAATAAATATTTTACTAAATTACAGTAACAAACTAACAGGGCAGTAGCTTGTCAGAGTTTTTCAAAAGGACGTTTTTTTAAATGTTAAAGAAATATCTAAAATATTAGCAATCGTTAAAAAAATATATATATAAATTCTAGAAACGTAAATATTCAATGCGTCATCTAGTCTATTATAATATTTTTAATCGTTATTTAAAGCAGATATTTTTTATGCTTATCGTTCTAGGTATTTTATCTTAGTATTTTTCTAATCTATATTGATTATGTTGTTTATTGATTATAAGTTTTAAAAGGCAGAATCTTTGTATATTCATAACGAATCATCTATTTTTCTTAGAAAAATATTTGTTGCTTTAAGTTTACGTGGCTACGATTTTATTATTATGCCCCAAAGTTATCGCAAAAAAGTTTTTATTTACTGTGATTCAGTTTTTACCACTGATTTTATTTGCTTATTTATTATATTAAATTATTTATATTTTATTATCTCATAAAGCAAGTTTAATTTAATTCCTTATACATATATATGTATGTACTTATGATATTTTAACTTGCTCAAGATTAAATTAGTTGAAAGTAAGGCTATATGCTGGTATTTTAATGTTTTTATTTTGTATGGTTTATTTAATTATTTCTCATATTAAATTGTTAGATAAATTTGTAAGATTTCATATAAGGTATTTATATTAATAACAAAACAACACTGTCGTTATTCGATAGCTCTTACAGTTATACTTTTTCGATTACTTGAAACACGTTTGATGTATACATATTCAATTTCGGAAAAGATATGTATCTTTGAAATAATATTGAAACATCCCAGTTTCTTGGTATAACATAGCACTTTATTATATAATGCAAACACTGATACAAACGCGAAGAAAACCAGGATAAATAACGATAAACAGTTTTTGCGGAAAAAAGTTCCGAAACAGGTTTACAGATCCTGAACCTACTCCAGGGTGAAACAACTGAACCGTCATGTTACATTCCATGGGTCGATGCGTGATATTGAAATTATTATGAATGGGCTTGGGGCTCAGAATCCACGCTGGAATTAAAAGCAAACAGTCACGCCGAAACTGAATATTGGGAGAATGCGCAGTATAGCCGGTACATCGCAAATATAAATATATATAGGCCTTTGTTTAAACAAAAAAAGTGCCAGAACTTATTTCTTGTCAAGCTTTTTACTAAAGAAATTATATTAAAATAAAATTTAAATTAAACTTAACGCAGCTTTCCCTACACCGCGAAGTGCATAAAAAATAAAATAAAATTTATCTTATTTTTTTATAAGCTTTAGACTTGTAAATTCCAAATATACAACTATTGTGATTTCGAAAGTTTTGTCCAATTTTCGTCTAATAAATCGTTTCAATTTATTTTTTAGTGTTGGTGTATTTTAAAGGATCGAAAAGTGGCAAAATTGGTCCGAAAACGTTTGATGAACAAAAGTGTCGAAACTGTATTGGTCTTATACGAAACTTTTATTCCAGTAATAATTAGATTCATTTGCAAAAATCGCGTTTATATTAACTAAAGAAAATGTAAATAAAATTCATAGATAATAGCAAATGCAATATTTTTTCAGGATGTTTTTTCGTGAATGTATTCTCAAAATTCACGAATCATTTCTTTTGTTTAGTGGTAGTCTGATTGACATGTTTCTAATTTTCATCTCTCGAAATGTCAACTGTACATCGATATCTTCAAGCCAATATTTTTGGTCAAATGCAAACTCAACATTTTAAATATTTATTTCTTCAGTTGACTCTTAAATGTTTTTGAGTTAATAGAATAATTTTTTGAAAAATTTTTGTGGGGTGAAATGTACTGCAGCTACAACAAATTTATAATATGGTACAACATCAGGGATGTCAGTTGGGGGGGGGGGCAGGAAGGGGGGTTTTCGCGTTTAATAAATTATACCAAAATAAGCCGTTACAGAAAATAAATAAAAAACATTACATTTCAGTTTTTCAGCAGGAGTTTTTTATATATGTAATATTTTTGCAATTAAAAAACATTAAAATTATAATATTTAATAATATTAATAATAATAATAAGGGACTCAATAATTTTTTTTAAGAACAAGTTTTCACTATTAACTCAATTTTCAACTATATTATTATTTTATCAATTTTAAATATTGCAATTATGTGATCAATTCTAGTAAAAAACTTATTTGTGTGAATGTTAACTAAATATTTTTTTAAATAACAACTAAGAGTTTTACATAGCTCTGTGGCAGTACAATATTTTGATATTATTGCTGCAAAACTAATCTCCCAAAATTAGCAAGTTATTAGTAAGTATTATTATTATTTTGCCCTATAACTATTTTTTTACTTCAATGCAAAATAGTTTATTTTTTTTGTAATTATCAATTATGATATTTATTCGTGAGATTAGTAAAATCTAGAATAAATTAATCTATAACAATTGATTGGAAGTAAAATATTATTATAATGACTAACGGGTTCATAAAATAAAATACTCTTCCACTTAACAATTAGACCACCCCATGGAGAGATTAAATTGGCAGGTTCAAAAACGGATGAAAAAATTCTAGTAAAAATTGACAGGCATGATAATCTTAATAGTATACTAATAAATCATAATTTGTAATTGGCCGTCCTACCGAAAGGGGCGCCAAACAAAAATCTATCGAAAGAGGCAGGCAACCAACAAATAATTCGACAGATAATTTTTTATATTGTTTCCCCAACATTCTATATTTAATAAATAGACAAATTCATTGTGTGTTTATACAACACATTGCATAAAAAACCTAATGGTAGCAATTGAGACCGAGTCAAGTCGTCGTCGCGCTGTCGATATTGCACATTCACTCCCACCCAGCGAGACACTTCCGATGTAAAATCGGCGTTCGGGTAAATACTGTCATATTTACCCCAATTATCGTTACGAACGCGCCCCCGTTATCAAACGGGGCCCCGATTATGCAAATAGGTAATCTTCGCTAAATCAATTCGGTGCGCCGCTGGGAGCGCGCTTGTAAAACGATAACGGGATCATTAGCATAAGTGCAAATTAATATCAGGACGCTTGTTTCAATTACGTCTATCGGCCGCGAGTGATTGATCGATTCTCGTATGTGTTTGTGTATTGTGTGATTGTGAGTGTATGTGATTTAACAAATTTCGGCAGCTGACAACGGCGAGAAATACACGGCGCTGTTTAGCATTGTGCACGAATTCCTCCGCCCCCCCATAGCTACGCCACTGATATTGAATAACTAAAATACACATTAAACATTTTGATTTTAGCTAGATTAAAAACTTTATAATTGGCAATAAAAAAGTCCACAGCTACAAAACATTAACATGTAATTTATGGAATTTCGGCAGTAACATTTTTTTAAAATTGTTTAGCTTATTGGATTTCATTTGTCAAAACTAAAAATGGGCTGTGGGTTTTGCATAGGTACACTGAAATTTCTGTTGACTACTTTCGTTTTTAAGTTACACCTAACAATGAACAAAAAAATCAAAAGTTTTAAAATATTTTAGTTTAAATATAAACGAATAGTTGATATTTAACTTAAATGTTTCTCGTTAAAGTAGAATGTTGAATGAAAGAATGTAGAATGAAAGTTACAAATATCATAATTAAATCAAAACATTTTTAAAGGTGTTTTTTCGTGTGTTTTCAACACTACAAACTTTTTAAAGAAAGCTTAATATGTTATTAAAAAATAAATGATAAAAAAGCTATCCCTTTATTTATTTTTGAATTGATTGTAAATATTTATAAGTGATAAAAATAAAAAAATATTAATATAATAATTATTATATTGTTTATCATTTAATACATTTATTTAGCATACTTAATAATTTAGTGTTTAAGATAAAGAGTAATTGATGTGTATATATTTAATCTCAAAGAAGAAGCACAAATTAAAAATCTTAAGGCTTATTAAAAATAAGTTATATAATATATATTTTTATTTTTTTATTTAAACTGTACAATCTAAACAATTTGCACAATAATTATTATTGCACAGAATTATTAAATTAATAAATAAATATATAATTATAAAATGTAGTTAATATTGCGAGATTAAATTGCTTCGTATAAAAAATTTTTATGTATTAAATCCATTTACCCGGATCCATTTTATAAGTTTATATAAATCTTTATGTATGTTAATAAATTCGCTCAAGTCGATCTAAAATTGAAAAAATATTTTGAAAGGAAATAATAACTATTTCTAACTCAATCATTTAACTCTAAAGTTAATATTTGCTATAATTATTCATTGATTGCCATTTACCAAAAAAAAAATATTTAAAATTAGAAATATGAAATTAATAGCAAAATAGCATTACAAATTATTTTATGTATTTAAAACAAACAGCTAGGCAATCATTATACTATTGTTTATACAATTTGTCTTTAGTTGGCCAAACACGTCACGCCATAATAAGTTTTTATCAGCATATCGTATAGGTGAAATTTGCGACCGAATTTCTCAAGTCACGCGTCCGGGGAGAACAAAACGTTCCGGCGAATTAAGCGCCCCCCAAAATCCGACCACCCGTTCGAAAAACCGCCCCCTGGCAACTATGCTACTCCCGGCGGTATTCTCTCTCACTCCTAATAATTTATTGTTCTTTTGGAAAGTTTCGTTAATTAGGTGCGCGGACGAATATAATCTAATGCCACGGTAAATGTTGCGTGAAAAAGTGAAGTAAGTGAAGTAGGAGCGAGTAAGAGATATGATTAACGCGAGTTGGGCGAATTCGGCCCGTTGGACGCTAAACTCGGCCCTGATGGATGGAAGTTAGCCCTAAATAACTTACTTTTCGGTGGAGCTGATAAAAAGTTACAAACGAATTTAGATGGTGAAACTAGACGGTCGTCTATGACGAGCCTTGGATTAACTTTAATCTTATCGCAACGAATTTATACGGTGCGAGGAGATTTGGGCGTGAAATTAAAAGGGGCGTTTGCTTTTGGGTCAGCGCATCTGCTAAGTTGCACTGACTACTAGAAATGTTATTTAATTTAAAAAAACAAATATACCTTTTGTTGGTACAGATACGTGATATACAAGTCTTATTGAAGAGCAAGTTGAACTTTTGGGTCAAACAGAAATAGTAATAGGCACCGTTAATCCGCTTAATTGTTTCTTCCCACAGAAACACAAATCTAATACTTTTGTAATCCATTCAACGAATCTTGAATATAAATTTCGATGCAACGATTATGAGTGGTCCTGACAACTCATTCGAATATTATAGAGAATCACATGTTGTATTTGAACTTACGATTTCTAATTTATAAACACCATCTCTCATTACTTCTTCATCACAATGGTCTGATAGATGATGTAAATTAAACTTAATGCTTTTAATTTATACGGCGAATAGTTAGCATATAATATAAACAGTTGTGTCTCAACAAGATTTGAAGATTATTTTATTAGTCCTTTGTTGAATTATTAAAATATGTTGTGTCTTTTATCGATCATTTATTCATTTTCTATTGACTGTATTGTTTAAATTATTTATTATATTGATTTTTGAATATAATACTTGTACATCATATATTGTATTTAGTTCGTGTCCAAAATTAAATTTAATAAAAAACTTCAAAAATATGGTTCAATATTATTTTGTAGCAATATCTATAGCAATAAATAACTTATTTTGTATTTTAAACATCTATCATATTATTGAAAAGGTTAAAAGTTTTTATTTTTTTCAATATATTCTACAGATTTAACTTTAAAATGACGATAAAAAAACGGTTAAATCTCTAGCTATTTTTAAGTTAACTTATAAAATATTTTTATGCTAAATTTATTATTATCACGGTTGCGCTATTTATTGCTATAAAAATAACTATATAAAATATCAGTATTTGTCTATAAAAGCATATTGAATCAATGGTAAAAAATATTTTTATGATTTTTCAATTTTTAAACCAGATCAAATATTGTTTTGTCTCAAAGTTTAAGCAAGCATATTTATATTTTAAGTCAGTAAATTGGTACTTTTATATATAAATTAGGTTAGCAATAAATTAAAATTAGGTTTAAATGAATAAATTTTAAATACGACTAATAAAATTTTAAAAACGACTAATAAAACAATACAAAATAATTTATTATCTATATTAAAAAATATATTTTCTTTGACCGTCGATTTTATTATCCATAATTTAAATATTTATAATATTTAACCTAAATCTTAGATGTAAATATTGATTTAAAAATTATTTTATATACAAACTTCAGCAAGAGATTTTATACATACTAATAATATAAACCTAATTTCAAATTAGTAACTGGATGTTTATTAAAATTAATTGTCACTTAATTTTTAAAATATCTTACAGGGCTTAAAACATTTTTTTCATTATTTTTATTAGTTCTTTTTTCACTGAACCCTTAAAAAATATTAATTTTCGATGTTGTGCATCAATTCAAGCTATACCCAAAAAATAATATTTTTTAATACTAACCACAGTAAAAAATCGTTTCATAAAAATTTTAGCGATTTTTTACATTGACATTTTAAGTTTAAAACATATTATTCGATAATAAGAACCTAAATATTATTACCTTAAAAACTACAAAATTAAGTTAATTAATACAACATTAAAATATTATTATACCCAAAAAATAATATTTTTAAAAATTAACCAAAGCAAAAAATCTTTCCATAAAAATTTTAGTGAATTTTTACATTGTTATTTTATGTTTTAAACATAATATTCTATAATAAAAAGCCTTATTATAATTAATAACTACTAAAGTGGGATAATTAATACAACAACAAAATATTATAGTTATTATATTAAAAAATAAATTGTAAGAAAAAAATAAAAACGATTTATTACATATTATTGAGTTCATACTTTAAAAAATGTAGTAGTAATAACTAATTTAACTAATAAGAAAGTATATAATAAAATCAAGGCAATTCTTTTAAAAAACATTCCCATTTTTTATGTCAAAAATAAGATTGTTTTGGGCCCAAATTTTGGTTTTAAATTACTTTAAAAACTATTAAACTAACTCACTTAATACAAAAATAAATTTAATACATAATAAAAAAAATACAAATTTGTACCAAGTGATTTTATTACTATAAATATTCTTCCTTTCAACTTTGAAACTTACGAATCCCACTTTTTGAATACCAACCACAGCTAAAATTTTATTTATAAAAAATTATAAAAAACATTTACATTTTTTATTTAAAAAATATTATTTTATGTATGAAAACTAAAATATTAAATAATAATTTGCAAAAAAAATGACAATGTTTGGTAAAAAATCACCTTTATAAATTTCAAATAACGTGAAAAATTACTATACTTATTAAAAATTGTACAAATTCTGTTTACAATAGCAAAAGAAAATTAACTAAAGTATACATTTACTTTTATGAAAAAGACTAAATTTGTTTATTAAAAAAAATATTTCATAAATCTATATAATACATATTACGATAATTAAAAAAATACAATTAAAAAATATTGTGTAGTATTCTGTCGTAGAAAGCAAGAAACAGTTAAAAGTAGTGTTTTGGCGTTAAAACAATTTAAAACCGTAACTAGAGTATATTTTTAGATGATTTAAAGTTTTGAGTCTCAAACCAAAAGTATAGATATTTTTAAATATATATAGTAAAGCAATTTATTGCTATAGGATTTACAATAACATAGGCGTAGTATATTATTCATAAGATTTTTATATTCATAATATAATGAATCTTTAAATAAGAAATAATGTTTTATTTTTATTTTTTTAATAAAGCTAAAATACAATATCAAAACGTATTTAGCAAATGTTTTTTAATTATCATAAATTACTATATTATTATATTTTTTTGTTATGCGCTTAATTGCTAAATAATAAGATAATAAATAATTAAATCTTTAGTAGTCTTAGTCTTGAATTATGTAGCATAAATCATGTTTTGATAGTGAAATTATTAAACAAATCGCCGAAAATATATTATTGCTATAATATATTATATCTGCATCTGCTCTATATTATGTATTTAATTTATTATGTTATGTATTGTATATAAACATACATACATATGTATATTGTATGCAAATTGTATATAGGCAATTTCGCGTAATATTAATTTTGACGTTTCGTGCGATATTAAAGTCAAATAGTCAAACTAGCTACCGTCGTTTCACGCATGAATAATTAATGAACATAGTACTAAAGGCTACATTGAATATTATAATTATGTTTATTATATTAATATTAGATATATTCAGTTAAAAATATATTGCAAATATTTATTTTGTCATGAAATCATAAATTAAAAAAATAGTATCGAATTAATAGTTATGAATGGGGAGGTAATATGTATTGTTATGATATTCTATTATTGTTAAATCTTATAAAAAAATATTTTTTAAAGGTTTTATTTTACAAAAACATTTTATTTACACAATAAAAATTGTGTAGCATATTAAAATGAAAAATAAAGTATTTTGTGCATTTAATATTTAACAGTCAAGTCTGATTTATTTTATGTGACGTATTTTTCAAACTAAGTCGTAAAAAAATATTTTAATATAGTGACTAGTTAAAAAATTAAGCTTTAACATTTTCAGAATATCTGAAACGGTTTAAATTAAACGCGAGTTTCAAATTATATCTACGGTGCGCTAATGCATTATTTAAACGCATGCGAATGTATTAAAACTATACGTACAACTAATATATCACCATAGTACCGTATAATATAGTACAAAGTGCACCGACAGTGGCAATATGCAGTTAATTTTAGTTGCAGCGACACTGCGATCAACATTATAATAACATTGTCACAACACTGCGTCGCGCTATCAAATATTTTAGTGGCGTCGTGTGAAATATTACCGGATTAGGGCAAGGTGTTTCGGGAATGGTCGGATTATTCGGATACTACTGTACTTTGTCGACGTTACAAATCCTCGCTGCGGCTATTTAACTCCTCTCGAATCGACCGAAAGGGTTGTAAGCCAGTCGAATGCAAAGATTCGTTGATGCATGATTTGTACTTTTCGATATTTACAAGGCATTTGACATGGTAGTAAAAAATATAGACAATTGCAGCTTCTTTCATTGAAGTCATTGGAATTAATTTATTTGGTGGTGATTTCATAGTTTAGCCAACAGGAAACTCTCTTGATAATATAATTATTCAATCAATTTGTTATCCTATATCAGCCATTATTGTTTAATGCTGTTGGAAGTGCATCGGGAATTGAATTATTAAAACGATTTATAGCTCACACTGTCGCAATAGATATTAATGGTTGTGAGTTTGATCTATATATCAGTGTGTTTAGAGTTAAAAAAATAAAGACAACCTTTAAAACGTCCATATCATATTTATTAATACACTTTTAATTTGATAGTTATAGGTCATTCTAATTAACAAGCAAAAATACTACAAAAATGTGAGATTTAATTTTGCGAGTAAACAACAATACGCAAAAAAAGTACATTTTGTTTGGAAAAGCCGCGTGATAAATAATACATTTCACCTGCGCATAATACTATTGTTATTTTACTCTTAGTTACCAATCGCCGAAGTGAGTAAATGAAGTTTTTTTATAAGGGTATTAACATATCACGGGGATGTGACCAAGAAGCGATGCAATTGAATAGCAAACATCCTCATATGTAATTCGCGAAAGGAGAAAAAAATAATGAGCGCAAATCTCTCTAGATTTGAGCTCATTATTTTACTATAAAATATATAGAACTTATTTTTTTATTTATAACCAGTGATTCCCAAAATCAATGTGTGATATCGTGCGTTTACCTCCAAATCGATTCGATTTTGGCCCAGTGACGAATTAGTATCGGCGCGCGCGTGCATAAATCACGGGCGCCCGTTTATAAATCAGTCTAATTATGCGGCCCTGCTTTTGTGCACTAAACTCGTTAGAATATTAGCGCTGGTACCAAATGCGATAAGAGCCGCGCGTGTCAATTGCGAAACTTTGACACTAATCACCGCCGGTGTTTTGTGTCGCCGTTTCGATGGCTAATTTAATTGAATTAGTGCGACAATGTGTCCAGGATAAAGTGCAATGAGTGAATTAGATTATTTGGTTGTATTGATTAGAGAGTTCTTGAATATATAAATACTTACATGTACATATATCTAAATCTAGATTTTTGTAAAAATATCACAAGGCATTTTCGGTTTTGTATTTTGATACTGATGCTAAAAGTTTTAGTAATTCAACTAAAAAAATATTTAGTAATTATTACTGATATTCTAAGAGTTACAAAATGAAATTTAGTTAATATTATATTTATATGAATATATATATTTAAAACTAGCATATACTGAAATTCTTAAAATAAGTTTAATTGTTAGGCATCGTGTTTCGTATATTTAAAAATATTATTTTAAGATATAAAAATTTTAAATTTCACAATTTAAAAAATTAATTTATGGTTTATTAATACTATATTTAAAAAAGTATTTGTCATTTAATTATAAAATAAACACATAATTATTTATTAGTAAAATACATTTTAAAAAATAAGGAAAATATCGGTATTTCATAGAAAGCGAATGTTTACAATTTCGTGCCTCATAAGAATAATTTTTTTATGCCAAAGCTTGTAAAAATGTTTTAAGTAATTTAAAAAAAGATTTGATTTTTATTCGTAACTTATAAATATATTTTACAAGGAGAGAGTCTTTAGTTCTATAATATTAAAAAAAACTTTAAATATCAGAAACAAAATTTTAGCCCGAAATCAGAAATGTTAGAAGTAATTTAAAACCTGAAAATATTGAAAATAATTTAAAAATAGTTTGAGTCTCAATACAAAAAATTTAGTCTTGAGTTCTTCAAAAATTTCAAAAATTCGTAATTCATATAAAAAATTTTTGCCTAAATTTTTTTGTTTTAAAATAGTTTCGGTTTCATTTCGAAATTTTTCAATGTATTTTACTTGTTCCGAAAAAATTATCGCCCGCAATTCACCGCCAGCAATTAATCGCTAGCAGCTTATCGCCTCGTTAATTGATCGCATAAATAATTTATAGCCTATAAATGACCTCTAGCATATCTTGAGCTTAGGCAATATATATAATTTATTTTATCATATTAAATAGAAAATATATAGATGTTATTTTACCATCCGCGAAGTTGTAAATACATACAGTTTTACTGACAGTAAGCAATGTATTTATAAATCAATTATTTGATACATTTTAACTAGTTACTAAAATTATATTCATGGTTTAAAAAATTTGACCTGTTATAGTAAATGTAACAGCTATAAAACATACATTTGCTGTTCAAACACTAACCTAACCATATGAAAGTTCTAAAACTATATATAGATTTTGAACTTCTGTTAGATTAATTCGTTTAGTTTTGGTTTGGGTTTTGATAGCAATTGAACGTTTCAAAAATCTCACACTGAGTTTTAGACATTTTAGCACCGCATGTAATTTTAACCTCTAAAAATATATTTTTATTTAAAAAATATTTTTTTAGGCTTGTCAATCAACCAATGAATAAACCTTTTTTAAATTCTCCTCGATCCTTCTAAACTATAAAATTTGCTAGTAGGATATAATAAATTGTTTATGCGATCAATAACTGCGGCGTTAAGATTAATTGCTGATGGTAAATGGCTGGCCGTGAATTACAGGCAATAAATTTTCCTAGATTCGTATTTTACAAAGAGAAAGAAAGTCTGTTCCGTGATTCCTCAAAACGCCAAATACCAGAATCAAAATTTTTGCCTTAAATCGGAAATATTCTATTTTTTTTAAATAGTATTAATGCCAATTTACAAATTTTAGATGTATTTTACAAAGAAAGTGGGAGTTTTTAGTTCCGTAATTCTAAAAAATTTATATCACAATCAAAATTTTTGCTAAGTATCAGAAAAAAAATTAGAGTGATATAAAAATACATTGAGTGCCATCTATTTTATATTTTAGAGTATTAAATTTCATTATTCCTAAAAACCCTTATTATCAGAAGCAAAATATCTGACTGAAATCAGAAAAAAATATTTGAAGTAATTAAAAAATAGTTTTGTTTCCAATTCGCCAATTATATTGTAGATATATTTTATAAAGAGTCTTGATTTATGTATTTTTTAAGAAGTTTCATATCAAAATTAAAATGTCTGCCTTAAATCTAAAAAATGTGTAAAGTAATTAAAAAATAGTTTTGTTACCAATTAGCATTTTTAAACGTATTCTACAAATAATAAAAATCAGAAAAAAGTAATTGAAAATTTATTTTTGTACTTTTTCATTATTTATAAATATATTTTACAAAGAAAGATAGTCTTGAATTTCACAAAGCATATAAACACCTAATATTTAGATTCATAATTTATGGCAAAAATGTTTGAAGTAATTTATAAATAATTATGGTGCCGATTCGCAATTTCTAGACGCTATTTAATTTTTTTATCTAGTTTTGTAAATATATCTAAGATAAAATGTGGCACGATTGCAATCTGCCAAATGCTAATTAAAATTTATATCTAATGTGATATAAGCATATGGTAGATAATAGTAAAAAGTTAAATATATTTGATAGAAATAAAATACAAAATCAGTTTAAATAATTTTAAGTATATATAAATGTGAAAAAAATCAATTAAAAACTTTGGTTTAAATTTGAATGTGAACTAAAAAACTTCAATAGAGAAAAATATTTAAATAAAATATTAATAAGGTATAAAAATTTGTTGCTTAATAATATTTAATTAACTAGGTATAATACGCATTTAATATATTTTAATTTACATAATATTATTTATTATCTAATGACAGAACGTTATATTATAATAAAGATTTGACGAAACACTTACATTCAAAGAATAATGTATTAATTATGTCAAGACAATTAGGATATTACAATTTAGATCCATCTCTAAAAAGTATTCGGAATTTTTCTCACAAAAATAAGGTTATTCATATTATTAAATTTTTTTAAATTTAAAGCAAAATGGTTATTATAATTTATAATATTTATAGCTCTCTTCTTCTCTCTCACTCTTTATCTTTATAAGTTCATTAACATGCTATTTAATCTGTGGTTTATTATCTTTTAATTAATTTACCATTAACTCATTGATAAAATATTTGAATATCATCATTGTTATGTTTGTTCACTGTATAAATATTCCATATATTATTATTTAAAATGCGATAAACATATCAGAAGTTTTTCTGTGGTTAAAAATCAATCATGAGTTATTTCCACTGATTGCGGTCAAAATAAAGGCGACGTACCCTATAAACCATTAGTGATAAAATCTAATAATATAATTGCTATAACACCAAAATTAAAAACCGTGTATGTATGCAAATGTACATGAGATTGTATGGTTTAAATATGTCAATATTGAGAAATCGATTTTTTTGGTACTAAAATTTTTTTATTAAATATTTTTTTTAAATTATTATATATTATACATATCCTCTTAATACATACATATACATTGTTATTATATTAAATTACGTACATGAACACAATCTGATTTATAACCAAGCTTAGTCTTGAATTAATAGCATCTCGCGTCAACACTGAATAAGCATTGTATAATTGTCGAATTCTAAACCTAAAGGGTCAGACCCCTAGACATCTGAAGGGCGTAATCTTATTTTACGATATCAACGTAAAGCAACTCATACGTGTACGTTATAAATACGAGTCGTTAGATTTCAAACTTTATTAATTGATTCTAAGCCTTAGAAAACATCTTATGTTTATTTGAGTATGAATTTAAAAATATAATTCATAATTAAGCTTCAGTTATCAAATTATATTATGTAATGTTTCTTCTGAAAAGTCAGATAGTAAATTTATTTATATGATAATAAATTTGAAAATTAATTAATTGGGACAAGTTTAGTATCTAACGACACATT
Source organism: Plectrocnemia conspersa (assembly GCF_051122295.1). Lineage (NCBI taxonomy): Eukaryota > Metazoa > Arthropoda > Insecta > Trichoptera > Polycentropodidae > Plectrocnemia > Plectrocnemia conspersa. Next base: position 6,480,497 of record NW_028277172.1, read on the forward strand.
TATGTGTAGGTATTATAGGTTCTCTAGCTTTGGGTTATCCCGGATCCGGATCAGGGTTTTCTAATAACTGCGAAGTTGTTCTACAGACCCATTTGCCCGAATGATAAATGCACCTGTTGGGTCATTATCCGGTTCTAATTAAACCGTCCCGGTTCGGTGCCAATCGAGCACACGTCGTTCGGAAATCGGCGAAGACTATTACGTCACAGGCGAATTGAGTCAGGATCGGAAATAGAGCGATTGCGAGAAAATTCCGCTTTTTACTTGGTATCAGGAAGGTTTATTAGCAGGTTTATCGTTTAACATCAAATAATACAACTTTTTGAAAAATATTGTATATTGTATCAGTCCTGGTGATACTGAGCGTACCGTATGTCGTCGTCGTCGTGCATCAAATAATATTTAAAGATACGAATAATTATACCGCAATTAACACAATTTTATTTGGAAAATGTGTTATATGTAATATTTTTTGTATTGATTTTATTAAACGGTAAATGGGTGTGTTTTTATATTTGTAAGTGAAAAATATTGCATCCTAGTGCACTTAAAAGTAGCCCTGATTTAATATTTAAAATTATTAAGAATTTGCTAAACCTGTTTTTTGAGTGTGAATTAATGCAAATAATAAAAAAACGTTATTTAATTTATAATTTTATAGAATGTAGATTGTTGTATGGTAATAAAAATGAAAACATTTCACAAATATTTTTGTGTATTAGCTTTAAATTTTTTATTCAACATAATCATTTAAAAGCTTTTTCTGTAATTTACTAAAATTTGTAAAAATATAAAATATCTTTTTAAGTATTTTTAAATATTTACAAACGTTTGGCAAATTTTTTTGAAATATTATTTTTAAAATAAATTTTATGGAATGTTTTTGATTTCTTAATAATTGTGCATATAATATGGTGCATTCAAAAGTGGCTTTAATATTAATTAGTAAATATTATATTCAATAAAATTTTGGGTTATTTAATATTATCTTAAATAAAGATAAGACTACATTATAAATTTGATGTAATCTTAAATAATTTTTTGTATGTTTTTTAAATACAAATTAATTATACAAAACAACAAATATGAAACTATTATTAAAGAAAACATTAATTTATAATATTTTTTAATAATAAAATATTTCCAAATATTTTTTAAGTACCTCTTAAAAAAAATTATAACATAAATTATTTTTAATAAAATTATATTTTTTCTTATATAATTTTAAGAACATACATTATTTATTAATTAATTATATTATTACTGTTTTAAAAATCTTATTCATATTAAAAAAAATATTGTTTTTCTTTTCAATTAAATCAGTAAATTAAAAATATCGATGTTAATGACTTCGTTTTTTAAAGTAGTCATAAAAAATGATCTTTATTGTTTATATTATTATATTAAATGAATGCTATAATGTGTTTTGAGTCTACAATAAATAAAAATAGTGGTACATTTAAAAAATATATACTATTTAATTAAGTTAATAAATTTGTATGTCTTATTACATATAAGCATAAAACGTTTCATTAATAATTTAATAAACTATATTTTTACTGAATTTATTATTTATAATAACTTTTTAATTATTCTTATTTTTATTACAAAAATTGTAAAAGCAATAATATTTGTTAATTTATTTATATTAATTTATCAGCAATTTTTACTATTTTGTATAAAAAAATATTTGATATTTAAAGCTGAAATTGTTTTTATAAATTAATTGATAATATACATTTATTATTTATCACAACTATAAGGGTTTAGCTTTATATGTTAATTATTTATAAATATAAGTAAAAAGTTTTCATTAATAATTCTATTTTCTTTGCTTTTCGTATATTTTAATGACTTTGTATATTATTTCAATTAATAAAATTAAATTAAGAACATCGAAACAGGTTATCTCATTGCGTCACAATTTTTAAATAGCAATATACAAAATATCAAAACAATATACAATATACAAAATTAAAAAGATTAAATTAATAAGTAAAATAAACCTTAATATTTATTTATGAATTAAACGCCATTTTTTTTTACTATTTTTTTATAATAAAACATTTAGTAAAGAATATATAAAATTTTTAAACGTTAATCTTAAAGCAAATCTTTTGTAATATTCAGAAGTGATAAATAGTGTAATGTAGTGCATTTAAAATTACCACTTATATATTCCTAAATATAATAAATAGGCTTATAGGTTTTGCAATAATAATATAAATAGCATTATTATTCTATATATGAGCATTTTTTGATATAAAATATTTTTATTTTATTTGTAAATGAAATGTAAAAGCAGAATAACTTATATCTTCAAATTTTTATACAAAATAGGGTGATTTTTTCCATATTATTAAAGTTAATTTTTGTATTGAAATAATAAAAAAAATAGTTAAGTTTTTAAAAAAAACATTATAAGGAACTTTTATAATTTAATCTATTTTCTAATAATACATATATAATAAATATATTGTATTTTATTCCAAATATAATTTTCAATACAAATAGTATTTATTGATTCTTATTAAAAATATTGTTAAAAAAAATCAAATGTAATAGAATTGCCTTAAAATAGATCATCTAATTATTTACAGTTTCACTGTTTTAGTACCAATTACAAAATTTATTTTAATTTACATCTTAAGAGAATATTTCAAAAATGTTTATGTTAAGAAGTAATAAAATTTAGAGAATTTAAGAGTAGTTAGTAAAAAATTAGATTTTTTTTATTTTTCACAATAATTTATTTGTAGGGAGTAATAAAATTTTGAATGTCTTACTGATATCAAATATTTGTAAAATCAATCAGTAAATACCTAAAACATTAGGAAAATTTCATAATATCAGTAAACTTTTTTTAAGCAAATAATTTGAACAGATTATTTTTAGTTTAATTTTATTGAGCATATTATTAACGCGTAATGAAAAAATATTTATAAAAAAAATTCACATATATTAATTAATTTTTTTAAAATCTTCTAAATCATTAAATTAAATTAGCGCTTTCTTAGGTAGTCAATACAATATTTATTACTATAAAATAGCTGTCATTAGCTATATGTTTGCCTCCCAAAATTCATGTTTTTTGGAATATAGGAATAAAGTATAGATGTGACTATTAGATCCTACTGTAAATATGATTAATTGTATATTAGTACATATTGTTAAAACCCAAACCTAACTCTAACAAAATAATTTATTGAAAATTCAAAACTATAATTAGTTTTATAACTTTTATTAAGTTAGGTTTGGGTTTGTACAGCAAAAATATGTTTTGTACATGCAGTAGGTGAAAATAGCCACATCCATAGAATATATTTATTTACTACACATTTATTTATATTGTAATATATCATACCGTTTAAATTAAGACTGTTAAGATGCCATTGAAAACTTAAAAGTCTGTTTAGATTATGTATAAATATTAGTATTATTCGCTACAATTATATTTTTCAATGAACTGAAGAACATATTATTTAAAGAGTTATTTTATTAAAATATAATTTTCCTTTAATAGTAGATAATAAGTATTCATTGACATATATGATAAATGTCTTTAAAAAATCTTCTTTAATATTTAATTTTTTTTATATCATTAAGGGTTGACTAAATTTTAAATATAGTTTGAATTCTTGGTTCACACTATTTTATACGTTTGATGGCGCTTAACTTAAGCTAATTTTAATACAACAAAAATATATTTTCTAACCTGAAAAAGTCCATACGTTGTACCGTTAGCCTGAACGTTCTGTTTGGTGGTTGATCTTCCGCTCTCGTTTTCAATTATGCAAATCCCTGCAAAATACCAAAAATATTTACTGTAGAACATAAAATACGAATTAAAAAATTGAATCAAAGCGCGCACTATCATAATAAAATAGTTAGCATACAGTCGAGTAACTTTTGCTAGACTAACTTTCCTTTATGGTAGGTTGCGAATAAACGCTGAATATTTGATGGCGGTATAATTAATTATGACATCGGTGGAAATTAGCGGTGTATACAACCCAATTTCGGGTTGTTTTCGCGGGAATGTAGCCAGAAAAGTTTTTCAATAAAGTAAAACCGTCTCCTTTGGCTCTCTACGGCTCCATTAAACAAACTTTTCAACTAATTTGTCGAAGACAATTTTTGAGACGTAATAAGTGAAGATAAAAATAGCAAATCACTATCTTGCATCGGGGTGATAATATAGTTGGAATAAGTTAGTTAAAGTACTTAATTTCAATTAAAAAAAGTTTATTCGGAATTGTTTTTGACTTAATATCTAGTTCAAAAATTTTAACTGATAATTTTTAATAAAATATATTTTATTTTGCAATTTTCATTCAAAAAAATATTTTTAAATATGTTTTAGATTATGTAATATATAGTATTTATAAAAAATATTTCACATTTATTACATATTGTAGTTAAATCACTATGGAAAAATACATACGTAATAAAATTTAGCTATATTATGCATCACTATTTGCTTTAAAAATCTGCTATAAATAAAAAAAAATATAGTTGTGAGAAAAATACAATTATAACATATAAATTCAAGACCATAGATTTAAACTATTAACATCATAAGTTTATATACATTTAAATTAATACTAAATTACGCAATGATTACTAAAAATGTTTTTGTTGCGATTTTATAGAAAAAATAATATTATCCTTACTAAAAAATCTATAAATATAATTTAATCCAGTACTTAAAATTGCAAATATATACTGTTATAATCGGTTTAAAAGCTCAACCCCAAAGATAAAATCAATTTCTTGATACTTAATTTAGAAACAAATTATTTACTCACAGCTGCCTAGGGTGCTTCTGTTGAAAGAGTATCGCATTAACTCTTTGGATAGCTGGCACCTGGTGAAGCTCTTGGCACTGCTAGGCTGTGACGAGGTGATGTACAGTAAAGCTATACTTAAAGTCAGAAACCTCAAGATAGGCGAAGACGAAAAGCTCGGCTGTACCATTTTAATCTGTAACACAAAAAAAAACAATAAAAGTTTAACATTTTTTTTTATTTTTCAGAAATAATCGGCGTCGATTGGTTGTCCTACATGGCAGGTGAGTGGTTCGATTGACTGTTTTCCCTCTTCCTAATTAATTGTGCTCCGTTTTGGGTAGATGTCACCTGTCAGCGTGAAGATCTGCGACAGACTAGCAGATGGGTGTTAAACGTGAAAGGAAGACCCTATTTACTGCCAATTCTCGCATAGGAGCGTTTCTCAATGCAGTTAGGGAATGCACCGGATAATGCCGTTTAAGCCCATTGTCCTTCTTTTACTCAACACGTTCGCATTGAGCAATTTCTCTCGTCCGATTGTGTAACAATCAATATATATACTTTGAAAAATAACCCTTATATTTTAAAATTGTATTTCATAAGCATTTGTGTAACTCGACACATAAAAAAACTTACATCACAAACACAACAATGAAAATCATATTTTCTTTACAAACATATATAATGTTTTTTAGCAATATCTCAAATTGTAGCTTTACATTTATTATCAAATCTTAAAGTTAAGCTTATTGCCTGCTATTTTTATTATCACAAGACATAAAAATCTTGCTTTAATGATGGATGAAGTAGGGATAATTAACCATATTTTTAGACGTGCAAAAATTATGCATGGAACGGTTCCCTATTTTTGCAAAATATGACATATTTTTTAAGCTACTGACATAACTATAAATATATATATTGCTCTCTCGCAATAAAATATTTTTGTTACGTTCGCATAATATCTTAAAAAATTTAAGTAACATTATTTTTAACCCACGAAAACGCGTGAAAAGATTAGCTATCACGCGAAAACGCGTGAGCGGACTGTAACGTGTTAATTCAATATTATTTTACCTGTGCATTTTACAATGTACAATACCTTAAAATTTATTATACCATATTATGTACACCATAGTATTTCAAAACACAAAATAATATTTTTCATGCCTCTTCAACGTAATATTTTTTTTTCTAAAAAAGAAAATTCTTGCTCTTTTAATAAAATAATTAAAAAAAATATTTTTCTAAGAAAAATAAAAAATTCACCACTTTCAAAAATCATTTGACAAACCTTGTTTTAATATATAGTAGGTGGAAAAGCGATGACTTCTGAATGATCCGCTGTGGTCTCCCATGTTTGTTGTTGTTATTTGTTCTCGGTCTCGTTCTGGTTGCCTGTAGGCTCGAATCGCTTGATTCCTCTGACGCTCTCGTCTTGAATTGAACCATCAGATTTTTTTGCATTATTGTTTTTAGACTTAGTTGGTCAATTGCATCGCTTGCATATTCGACTAACAAAATATATTTACGCATTGAACAAGTGAAACTGAAAGGTGAAAAAATTTCGAATGTTGTTATTTGTTCTCGGTCTCGGTCTGGTTGTCTGCCGGCTCGAATTGCTTGATCTCTCTGATGCTTTCGTCTCAAATAAAACTATCAGATTTTTAGTATTACTGATTATTTAGACTTGCATCGCTTAACTAAAGGGTAAAAAAATTGAAGATTGTTAATGCAAAGGGTAGATTAAAATAGCGGTTTTTACTTTAGACAACCGCATTGTCTATTGCATATTTTACGCGATAAATGTTGATTTAAAGTGCTTAACGAGCGGTACACAAAAAATGCTTTGATGAAAATAGTATTTAGTATTATTATTGTTAGTAAGCGTTTTGTCAAACGCTTACTAACAATAAAATGATGCTATTTTCTTTCCATATGTATGAAACTGTCATTTGAATAATCTTTGCGTTAACTGTGCAGCTGGATGGACCGTTGTTACAAATAAAAATGTGCTAGTTATGCACATGTTTCTAAAATATGGATTTTAAATTATTAAAAGTATTTTCTGATATAAAAATAAAAAAAAATATTTTGCTGTTTTTATTTTATTTTTAGATAATAGTTGTGTTTTTAAATAAAGAAATACTATATTTGAAATCTATAAAAATGTATATTATAGGACTGATATAATATACTTTCGTAACTAAATATTTGTCATTAAAACCGTCAGTGAAATTATGTTTTTTTTTTTTAAATATTTAAATGTTTCTTATAAAAAAATTACATATTATTGCTTTCTCTCAAATTTGTGACATATGTTTTGAAATATTCTTTAATAAGTAAACTAAAAACAGTAAAACGCCTGTAAGCTAAAAACAGTAAATATTATTTCAAGATTAGTTTCGTCCGATAATTACAAGTGAATTAAATTAGCATATAAAATCAAAATGAAGGTAGATATTGGTTTTAATTCATATTGTGCAACACATCTCTTCTTTATTTTATTTAATATCTCAGATAAAGATTTAGCGAGTAAAGCTATATTATAAAGGTTCCTAAAAATAAACCCTTGGGAATGTTGGCAAACATAATCTGAGATTTGTCATATTTAATTAAATGAAAATTATTTTAAAATTCTGCTGCCGAAGTCATCAAAAATATGTTTTACAATTTAATGTATTAGATTGATAGAAAAACAAGAGTATTTAAATATTTTTCATGCATTATCAGATCATTAGAGATCATAATTGTTCAGTTGCGTCAGTAGGTATCTTATAAGATGTAGTCCTTGGAGCGAAGTAGTGGCCCGAGCGTCTAGTCTGGTTATATACATGATCGTGCGGGCCTGCTGTATCTCCACTATGAATGTTCGTAGAGTGCAAAATATTGCAATTTAAATATTAACAGCCACTAGAATCGCGGGCTTTTTTTGCGCAATTTTTACATTTTTTTAACACGTTTGAGTAGTTTATTTTGTACATTTTATACAAAATAAATTACTAAATTAAAACTGCTTAAAGCTTATTTTTATTTAATATAAAAGCAAAAATATACAATAAAAAATATTTTAAGAAGGACCGGAGAACAGTCATTGATTGAATAAATCATGCAAGTTTAATATAAATACACACATCTTCTATCATTGTATTTCATATAAACAAAAAAGCTTTGATCAACAGATTCCGGCTTAAATTATTTTTTTACAATATGTGGACTTGTTGAAACATAGCTGAATTAATTAAATATGTTTACAGTTCAGCACATTTATCAATACTGATCAAATGTTAATGTTGCCTAATTTTTTAAGAATTAAATTATTTTCTGCAATAAATTTATGAGCTACTTTAACGCAAACTAGACGTTTTATAATATACTGATGTTTAGCACTTATACGTAGGTATATGTTAATGGACATAAACTGTTTAGTTGTATAATATATACAATAGTTAACGCTATTCGCGTTCACTGTGTATATTTATAAGTTAATTCCGAGCGTACACATAAACAGAGTTGTTCAATAATAATATTCCCTTCGCATCGCACAAGTGGTGGGAATTCGCGTGGCTGTTAATCTTCAACTTGGACAATGTTTACTTTCCAGTTGTTTGGCCAACTTTGGACACTTGGATGATGGATCGTATTGATTGTTATTGCCCGACGAACTTGGGCCGCCGACGATAACAGCCCCATTGCAAACAAATTAATAGAACGCCCTCAGACAACTTTGACTCGCTTAATTGAGCTCTAAACACGCACATCAACTGCCTAACACGATTAGACAATACACAATACGAGGGTTGTGAAGGTTGAGGGTATGGAGCGGATCGGACGCTTCGGGTTGAGACGTCACAAGTCTGCCTGAAAGTCAAACGCGTGACGTTATTAATTTGGCAAAGCAGATGAAACACGAGAAATTCAATTGTGCTACACACCTAAAGATATCCTTCTTAACCGCACATGTAAGATAAAAAGTAAATTATTGTGATGGTTACCATCCCAAAGAACATCACCGTGATGGATTAACGAAGTTAAAAAAAAATATTGTGTTGGCAAAAGAGTCGGAAGAGCAGTAGTGAGTTATAAGTTTGCCTTTAGATTTGAAGGTCTATGTTTGAAGATCTTGTTTAATATTAAATTGCTTGATACTTAATTTAAATTGAATTTACAATTTCACAGCAACGGACTGTGTGGGCATTTTTAAGGGGAAAAAATCTTCTTTAAAACGGCATTTTTAGACCAAAAAAATTCACATAAATAAAATTTGTAACGCAGCAATATATTTGCTAAAGCTCTACATTAGTTTAATTATTAATCAAAAATCCGTTACATACAAAAACACTATAATAATGTTCATGTTTGAAACACAAGAACTTAAATTGACTTTCGTAACTAAGACTATTATATTTAACCACACCAACAAACATACATCTTAAAAACAAATCGCATTGTCTTGTTCAATAAATAGTATTTGTCACTCGTTATAATTTGTTGTCATTGGAAAGCAAACGTAATGGGTTATTAAAATTTATCTTTGATGCACTACAATAAAGGTAAAAAATATATTTTCTTTGTTGCTGCTGCGCCTCGAAATTTGTTATTAGTCTGAGCGAATATTTTTTTGCGTAAAAAATACTTTGTATCGTCTGTGAATTAAAATACAATTAATGTGAAGTATCACTACAGTATGAATAATAATGAAAATATATTTAGAGACCGATATTTTTGATATTTTGTATAGAAAGTTACAGAATAATCTTAAGTGGACATTAAAAACATATTATGAAGGTTTTTTTTAATATCATATATAAAATTTTATTTTTTTTCATCTTTATTACAAATAATTAAAATAAAATAAGTAACTACTTTACTATTTTAAGTTCACCCTATACTTATATTAAATCATACTCAAACATATTGTGCAAGATCCAGACCCATTGCTTATTGTGCAAGCAATAAGATGTCTAAATTAGTTTATTAGGCCCTTCACGAGTTCGTCATAACGAAATAGGGCTGCCTTTAAAATATATACTATTATTGTTTTATGTTTTAAATTTATATTGATTTTGGGAGATTGAAATTAGTGATTATTATATAATTATAATTCAGATCGATCTTCACAGATTAGGTTTAGCTAGATTTTCCTAATCTCTAATAAATAGATTTATTAACTAGAGTCACATTTGTGGTAGTGTTTAAATCAAAGTTTATTTATATTTGATTTATTAAAAATATACCAATTAGGATAAAATAGTAATTAAATTCATACTGTATATTTAAAATCACTTTTTTATCATTTTTATTTCTGAAGTATTTTTTTACAGCATTTATAGCTAGATATTTTTTTTTGGGTTAACATATGCTCAAATTATAATAAAATGAAAAATCCTTTACAGTACAATTTAATGCGTATTATAAAGATTTTTATTATATCAATTCCATTACATATATGGCATGCGAATTTGCCGTTACTGTATTTCTTACCATTAGACGTTGATTTACATTTGTTAAGGCTTGATGTATAAATACAGAAAGCTCTCACGAAAATGAAAAATTACTATTGGCAAAACTCGCGAGTAGTGATAATAACATAATTTTAAATAAATTATCTATATCCATCCAAAAAAAATATTTTGTTAGTTTGATGACATACATGACATGTAAATTTTCCTTCAACATACTCCCCACCATGAAACTTGAGTTTATCTTCATATTTCATCCTTAGAGCTTGACGTTAAAGAACAGAAAAATTCATTGCGATACAAATTAATAAGTTTAAATTTTGGTTCAATACAAATTTAGCATCAACATACTCCTCACGGTGAAACTTTTCTCTATAAATTATTTTTTAAGACACTGAAACCATAGGTTTGATGTTTTAATGAAAAAAAATCAAGTTAAAAACGTATAAGTCACAGATAATATAAAGGTAATATAAAGTTAAAACCATGGTAGCTTATTGACGATATAAAAGGTAAAAAAGTGATTAAAAGTTTTGATAGCTACTAAAATTGCTCTATAATGTATAGTTATGATTTTTTATTGCAACAGTATTTCCGCAAACTGATTTTATTATCATTATTAAATTAAATTAAATTTATCTGTAAATTCAAAGGTATGAATTTTCCTGAAATTCACATAATCGGAATCAGGCACGTGGTTTGTGTATATGTATGTGTAAGTGTAGGGCGACCATGATGCGCGTGCCAACGGTTGGGACATTGGCCGACCTCAATATCAAACAATGGCGCGACTATTGCCAACAACAGGATGCGCTCGCGGGCAATCACGATCCTGCGATACAAATCACCTCCACATTATGTCCTTACCGCTCCCGAGAGACCAACAGACGTGCCCTAATTGCCCCATATATCCCGCAAAAGGTCTCTTTGCCCCCAAAACGGGAGACAAAGGACGAAGCCGCACCGCAGAGAAAAAATATATTTTAAAATATACCATGCATCTTCGAATACTATAGTTAGTACCAAAACAGTTCATAAACGCGTCTTAACCATACAAAGAAACACTTTGTTCTTTAATTTCTAGAATCAGTATGTAGTGAATAGTAGATTTACTAATGGTTTACTAATTGTGGTAACTGTGATTAAAAATAAGTTGCGAAGAGAGAAGCGGCGGTTTATGCGACTCGACGGTTAACAATTGAGTCCTTCAAATTTAATGCCTTCAACTTTAATGTAGATGTTCAAGTGTAAATGTCAGTAGAAATGTCATTGAAAATCTCGCTGATAAAGCAAGTCATCGTTAGTTGCCCACGTTTCCCTATTTCATACGAGATTTTGTTTTTCGTCCCTTTTTGTGGGACGGAAAATTATAAAAGAGTAGCTGTTGAGTAGTTTTTTTAAAACAGATTGCCGTTGGCTGCTGGAGCAGATAACAAACGTCCGTTTAGATGGCAATCCTGAACGCATGTGTTATTCTTTCGCAAATCATTTGCGATAAATACTTTTAAATGGTTTTCAAACGATAGTGTCGCATTTTAATAAAGAATATCATTTTTTTCTTAGATATTTAAACTTTTTTTCTTTCACACGCTTTTTCACTATAGTTTATGATTTATTAATCTCTCTTATTTCGAATCATCTTATCGTCTGTCGATGTTACAAAGTGTCACATCTTTTATATTCTTGTTTTGAGATGCGGATTACAGACGCGGATGTTGGTGGGCCAATTGCATCGCTTGATGACTTGCACAAATATATATGTACACACATTGAAGCGAAACTTTTGACGATCGTTAATGCAAACGGTAGATGATAATAATGGTTTTTACGTAGGTAGACGCATTGTTATCGCGCTTATTCACTCACAAAATGGTAGTTTTTATGATTTTTATTGTGAAATCTAAAATATAATTATCACGCAGTTGTGATACTATATTCTTTTCATAAAATTTTGTATCATTTTTTTCATATTATTTAATTTCTCTCAGAGTTCACGGTACAGCTGGTTAAAACCCATGTTTAATTTAATATCTGAATTGATTTTTATTTCGTCTTTCCCTTCATATTAAATAATAAATTATAAACATTACTTATATTCTTTTTTTAATTTATGATCCTAATTTAAGCAAATGATTATTTTAGAATAGTTTAAAGTTTAACGCTTTTTATATAATATCATCGTTTATTATAGAAATCGCTTCTCATATGAACATTTTATCATCCAATATCCTACCTTTCGCAGAATTTGCCCAAACCTCAATCTCCATCACCATAACCTATAAAATGGCTTATAAAACCTAATGGATTTAACTTTGTTAAATCATAAATCAACCATAACAGCAGCGCTTGATGTTCAGCGTTTGTTTGGATAACGGTGAAGGTAAATTTATTAAAAATATTTAAATGTAAATATTAAAAATTAAAGTTTTATTTTGTAGTAAATATATTTTCTAAGTAAAAAAAGTAGTATACTTTGATTTTTAAAAATTAAGTAAAAAAAATGTTTTTTATTTTATATTTAAGTTTTAATTTAAATTACTTTGTAAGGAAGATTTTATGAATATATATATAGTAATTTATGATCCAGATTACGTATCTATAAATATGCATTATAAAAAATAAAAAATGTGTTTTTTTTTTATAATATTTTAATTATTTAGACAAACATGTTTCAAATCCGTATAGCATTGTGGGTAATGTACAATATTTTGTTAGACGAAGCGAAGGCAAAGATTTTCTTTGTTATTGTTCCGTCTATCCGAAGCAGAGACTTTATTATAGCAACGTTTACACAGAGCCTGTCTTACTGATTTCCGTGTAAACATCTAAAACCTCCCTGCTGTTCGGTAAATAAACAGCGAACCACTACACTCGAAGACCGGTGTTCGAGGAGAAGTTTGCTCTATCGATAACTTCGCCGATAACTTTTATTACAAGGGTTTCATATAATCGCACGACTGTCTCGACCACTTTAATCTCCGATGTGGTATATGCTTCCAAAACTATTATATAGACTCTAAAATATATTTTGATTATCTCATCAGATTAAACACAATCAAAAGTCACACGACCAGAGAAATCTTTTTTAAGTCAATGTGTCTCAAAATACGACAGTCGGTGATGTAATGGTATGCTCTCCAAAAGTACCGAGTGTCCTTATTAAATTTAGCACAACAAAGAACCAAGCGATGTTTTGAAGATACTTTTTGCTAGTTCCACTCATTTGCTTGTATGAGATCTTCTCTTCAATCACTGGATCCTCAAAATACGTATCTATGTATTGCCGACAGTTTGTTATGTCAGGTAGAAGTTTTCCTTTGCACTTCATGCTCCAACCTAACCAAATTTTAAACCCGTCTGTATCGAAAATTTTCTTTGCACATTTGGAATCGTCGCTAAGGTCTTCGTCGATTAAATCTAAAAATGAAATACAGTCATCATTTAACAATTTATTAACTAGCGGAATGTATGACTAAGAAATTAGTGAGCTACATCTATGAGCTCAATTTGCATGGTATTGAGTTGGAGCATTAATGCTATTTATAAAACAATGATTGAGTGACTCAAAATTTTATAGCTTTCAATTCATATTTAAATTTATAAATTAGGTCATATTATAAGCTAATAGGAAAAGAGTAGATATGTGAATAAAAACTGTGGTTCATTATATTTAGATTACCTGCACATGACATTTGGCATAGTCCACCAGGTTTTTTTCCTTTAGAACAATACTGACTGCTGATCTATTAAAAATATGTATTTTAAAATTTCATTTAAATAAATCATGTAATTAGAAATTAAATAATATATTACTTGAAATATTCCAAAGCTCGTATGTCCACCAAATGTATCGGCGATTTTATTTGTAATCAGATTGCTTTCTACCTCAGCAAGACAGACCCCTAAAATATGCATAAATTATTAAACTTATAGTTATTGCTACGTGTATACTATTACAGTGAATGTGTATTTTTAGTGAAGTTATACTTTTACTAGAGTTACAGTGAAATCATATCCGAACACATTTTCACCAGAAGAAATATATATAATATATTTATTTTTGTTGAATAGGCGCTAGTGAAATTAAATGTTTATTTCTCAATCAACTCAATTTGACAGCGTGAAACATCCATTTATTGTTTAAACCCAAACCTAACCAAAGCGAATTAACAAAGCATTAAAGTTTTAAATCTATTATTTTTTAGCATTCATAGATAATTAATTTAAATTTGATTCGGCTTAATTTTATTTTAATATTTTTGCGAATTCTGTTTATATAAAAATACGCGTAAATAAATTACTAAAATTAAGCAGTTTATTATATTTATATTATAGTATTTATAACTTCACTAGTAATACATACTTATTGTTACATATATGTATTTAAATATATAAATAATATTATAAATAAATAAAGAAAGAAATGTACCATTATTTCTTGCAAATCCCTTTGTTTAATATTTATTAGGTGTCTTAGAAACAGCATTTTCTAAGAAATTTTTAATTATCTTTAATATGAATAATATAAATAAACAAATAATATAAATTATATAACGACATTTCGCTTCTAGATAATAAATACATATTTCATAGAATTACTCAAATAAACATAACTTTTGAAATATTATATAAACACTTATTTACGAACGACAACAATGAGCTCAAGTTTCGTTAAGAATAGTTAATTTAAAGCAATCTTCACCTAACAATAATAGGTAAATAATTCAAAAAAATATATTAATATATAGATCACTTTACAACTAAGAGTATTTTAAAACAAGTTGAAAAATAGCCATTTACTTATTATCGTGTCTCCTGCTCGATACTATAGTTGCCTTGGAATGAGGCCCACACAGATTAAAATGTAAAAGCTTGGAATCAGAATGAAATTAATCATCTATTTATTAAATTCATTATTATTTAATAATATATTATAAACAATAGTCAAAATCATAGTTTTAGTGAATTAGCATAGCTTTTTCATCATAGGTCATTGCTAAGGGTGTAATAATGGCACGTAACATATATTTAAGATGTAAAAACTCATAAGCAAAATAATACAAACACACTGTGTAAAATATTTTTTTCAGATCTGTTATGTATACTTCTTGAAAATTAAGGTACAAACTAAGTTATTGATTGTGAAATATAAAAATAAAAATTTTTTGCTTCAATTTAATACATCTATTTAAAACATTATTTTTTAATAAATTTGGACATATTAATTTATTTGCTTAGTAATATAGATTAGATTTGTATTTAAGTTTAGACTGTTATTATGGACCTGATAGATTTTTATAATGCAAAATATAAAATTTTCATTAAATTATTGTTTTATGATTTTTAATTATTGTAATGCTTAATATGTATTTTGTTATACTTGATAGATAAAGAATATTTTACAGAATTTAATTGTATAGTTTTTTAAAAATATTTTAATATATACAAGAAAATCTTTTAACTTTACCTTGATCTATAAACAAGTGTACTAAAACCGGTGGACTTCACTTTAACAAAAATAAGTATTGGTGGCAAATATATTCGCTAGACAGGTGCTAAACACAGCATAACTGGATTACAAATTCTATAAAATGATAACGATTATGAATTTATGTTACGCCAGTATAAACAAAAAGCTTTTTTAATATTTTTATAAGATAGAAGCCAATAGTATGGTTCCTCTCTGAATCATTAACATTTTTTTTAGAATCGGAGACTGATATGAAAAAAAAAACTTACCACAAGTTTTAGGGTATATGTTAGGATTTTCATAATAATAAGGATACGAAGTCAAGAACAGTTAGAACACTGCTATACTTAGACATTTATTTATTTTTAAGCTTTATCTAGAACAATTATGAGCACTACTTAAAGACTATAACCATAACTACAACTAGAAAAATCCGAGATAATCTAAAAAAACAGCCACTTTTCAATTCAACTGTTAAAACAGGTTTTAACAAACAAAAGCAGTCACCTGTTCAAAGAGTTTAACTTGATCTCAAATGTGACTTTGCGTATGTATAAGCATAGAGTTGAGATAATATATGATATTTTTTTTTTTGTTTAAAACTATAAAAATAAAAATGGGCCCAAATTTTGTTTAAGGATCCCTAATTATTATTATATTTGATTGATATATTAAAGTTTTAATTATTAAATATGTATAATTATAGTTTAACACTGGTCAAAAAATTAAAATTACAATGACTATGCTCAGAAATGAGTTTAGAAATATTTTTTAGGTTTTAAAAATGGTATATATGTGATTAAATATTAGGTTAAATTAAATATAAAATATTTATAATATCAATTTAAAATTACTCATCTTGAATATTTTACTCTTATTATTAGTATAAATTAATAAGCAATTAATAAATTTTATTACAGGGATTTCCTGTAATTTTATTGATATAAATATGTATAAGTATTATTTAATTATACGTAAATAAAATATTATATAAATATTATTAAAAATTAAATTTACTGATTTTGAAAATATTAATTATTTATTAAATACACTAATGATAATCTTATATATAGCAATTCTTAAATTAATAAAATTAAATTATGTTGATAAATAAAATAATAAAAATATATTTATGTCTATTGACTTAAGAGTGAAATAAATGTTAGTCATTAGAATTAGAATTTTATGTAGAATATTGACCTCATTAAATTAAGTTTTAGATTTATGCATCTTCTAATTTTAGTTTTTTCATTATATAAATTCAATTTTTATTAACTTTACTACAGCTCTTTTTTATTCGCAAATATGTATTGTATATGTTTATGTATTATATAGTTATTTAGTTTTAGATCAGTAGTGTCCATATTAATAAATAATATCTATTTTATCTCAATAAGTCACCTATATATGCTTATCACAAACTCGTCTTATAAAACACAAAGTGACAGTATATTATTCACATCAAATTATCATGCCGTTGTAGTAAAAATCTTATACAATGTTATCTTTCATTGTATTACACAAACACGTGATAATTATGTCTCTTATAATATATCGCTTTTATAACACCGCAAAAATACTTGGGAATTCTCATAAAAAACACACAGAATTCCCGAATTACACACAAACGACGACAACAATACTCACAATTGGTGAGAAACGTCCTTTCGAATCTGTTCAAGATGAGCTCCCTGACAAATTCGCACCTCGAAAGCTCTTTATTCTCGCACACTCGAAACGTCAAGAAAACCATCGAGAAAACTACACACATCCAATTTTCGCGCGCAAACCACTTAGGGATCATGTTATTGTGTGCTGGGAGGGAACAACCAGAAAATATATAAGTACAAAAATAATAATAATAATAATTGGATCGCGGGATCGTTTTGCAAGAGCGCTTACAATACAATAAGCGCAGGATTGCGGAATTGTCGCCGTTATAACGAGAAGTATACTGGCGCATTTGTGTGGTATTGCGGCTGATGACGCCTCGTAAACTTGACCTTTTGTGAGCGCTAAAGAACCCCACACACGTTATTGAAACGGAGCGTAAATGCCAATTTACATAAAAAAGTTTATGGTTTTTTTTATTTATTATAAAAATAAATTTAACCGTTGCAAACTGCGTCCATTCGTCGTAAAGTTGCTTGAGTTCTCTGTTGACTGTTTAATTTTAATCAAGTTCAAAAATGATAGATGAATGGCTGTTAGACTGATTTTTTCTGTAAAACATAGTATTAGCTTTAATGTCAAAATCAGAGCTCCATTGTTTGGTTTATCAATTAAACCACACTACTACAAACAAAGGGGTTTGTAAAATCTTAAATTATTACGAGATTGTGATGTTAAATATTTTCTTCTATCATTAGAACTTTTGTCTGGAGAGTCTTTTTATAATATTTTAAATTTTAGTTTGAATCACCTCATTGCAGCTGGTGGATCTTTATCTGTATCTTTGTCGTCGACGTACTTTATTTATAAATATGTGATTGTTATATTATAATTTTAATGACGCGTATAGGCGTCACAAAATAAACATTTTTAAATAATATTTTTTTAGTCGTCCGTTGGAATATGATAAGCGTTAGCCCAATGCGTTATAAGGGCGTAGAAAGCTAAATTCAATTACTTTTAAATTGGTTTTACAGCTTACAATCAAAATATATAAATATGTATGTGTAGCTATTTATTTAAATTGTTTATTTATGAAATTAGTAAAATCTAAAAATTCCATACTGGGATGATTAAAAATGCTAAGGCTTACTTGGATTTTTTTAGTTATTAATTATTTATTAATACCAATGGTTTATCCTGCTAGTTATAAAATATAATAAAACAGAACTTCCAAAATTTCAGTTTAAGCCGATAAAAAATATTTTATTTACTATACATTATTTTATTATAGATAATTTTTATTTTATATAACGAATTGCTTATAAATTTAGTAAAAAAATATACAATCAAATATATATTTGTGTAATTTATACATAAAAACTCGATGCTAATTTGCAGAGTATGCTTAAAATTATTTTTATTTACTAATTTATTGTAGTTACCAATATTATACGGCTAAATTATGAGTACTTAGGAAATTAGCATATTAACCACTTTTTCTTTAGTATCTTATTAAAATATTGTTTTAAAATTTTATTGGTAGAAATAAATCAATTGTTAAATATTTTGATTTTTTTGGATACATTACATAGCTTAGTTGTGAAATAAGTTTTATATATTAATTACATCTTTTTCATTAAGAAGGAGGTATAATCTATTGATTTTATTATAAAAGCACATTTAATTTTTATTAGTAAAATTAGAGAAAATTTTATTAAAACTAAATTTTTATAAATAATACAGTTTATTTTTTTCATTAAATTTTATGTTATGATTTCAATTAAATTAACAATATGTTTTTTTTTTAAATAACTATCGCTAATTTAATTGATAAATAAATATTTTGTATATTTACGCTCATATTTACATACAAAAATATAGTATTATTATAATGATCTTAGAGCTTAAAAATTATCTTAAATATGTTAATATTAATATTATAATATTGGCACGCGACTAACTTATGCTTTAAGATCGTTAACGCTGAAGTATTAAAGAGTAATTTAAAACTATTTAGTTTTAATTAATAAAATGAATTGAAGAAAGTAGTTTATCTTAAAATTTAAGTTTTAAACTATTAAATGGATTATGTATGAATCAATTAGTTATAGAATTTATGTTTTTAATATAGAACAAATTTTAATTCATGAGTATAAAGTAATGTTAATTTTACATTAGATTTTAGTGACAATAAAGAGCGTTACAATAAATATGCGATCCTAATCAATATTAAAAAAAGTAGGATTTTATTTTATATATATCTAATTTTTTAATGTAAAATTGTTCATCGTTTTATTATTATGCTCTAAATCATTCTTATAATTTTAGAGGCTGGTCTGAATTATTTTTTACATAATCTATTATGTATTTTTCAGTGCTAATTCCAAAAAAGATTCAAACTTGCCGGGCAATAAGTGTTAATAGAGTAATCCTTTTTTTAGTAACATTTAGATGAAAAAAAAACATTTTTGCGTATATCATAATAAGCCATTTTTATATATATTTATTTTAAGATTACATATACAATAATATCATAACTAATAATATCACTAATTTACTAATAAAACTCACTCGTAATTCACTGTCAGCAATTTACTGTCAGCAGTTTAATCGCATACAATTTATAGCGTATAATATTTCACTGTCTAGAAGCATTGAGATATGCTTATATAAACACACTTATTTATTAATTGATTGCCGGTGTGACAAGTATAAAAAAATATTTTTTTAAATTAAAAAAAAATAAATTTTATGCTGCTCTAAAATGTCATAAAACGCAATTTGGCAGTTGCGAAACGGCTATTTGCTCAAACCTCAACCTTACTTGAACGAATTAATCTAGTAAAAATTACAAACTATTATTATTTTGCGAATTTTCATTAGGTTAGGTTTGGGTTTGAACAGCAAATGGACGTTTCACAACTGTTACGGTGATGGTATATTATAAATATAATTTAACTAGTCAAGGCAATTAATATGTATCAAACACTTAATTTTTAATTTAATAAGTCAATATCAGTGAAACTGGTTTTATTTATTGCGCTTATAGTAAAAATAATATCTATTAAAATTTTTAATTTAAAATGATTAATACATTTATATAAATTGTATGTATTTCTTGGCGATAAAACATACTAGCGATCATTTATAGACTTTAAATTGTATATACTATCAATTGATGCGGCGGAAAGTTGCAAGGGATTAATTGCTGGCGGTGAATTGCAAGCGATACATTTTCCGGACCCTGTATTTAAATAAGATAAAAAATATATAAATGTACATTTTAAAAAATAAAATTTAAAAATACTTAAATTAAAAATAAAAAAAACCAAAAGCGTTATTTTAAATATAATATTATATTAACATTAAAATAGCCATGACACTTTCTGGCCAAGAGATTTCTGAGAAGTATGAAGCTACTTTATTTTTTAGCCAATTTTTCTCTTAGCTTTAACGATATGTTCCTATTTATGTCTTATTAAATAATTTGACAAATAAAATTCATTCAGTGTATGGGTTTCGTTACGTGTCTTATCTTTACGATAAAATGTAGCGCTATAAGCCGGATATAAAAAATTAATTAAATAAATGTTTTGATTATATTTCTGAGTATTAATTAAATTGCTTTTAAGATAAGGATACTGACTTCAACGATTTTATTTATAAATCATAGGTGCTTATATTATTGTAATTCAAGTAATTTAATAATATTAAATGTAATAAAAAAAAATATAAATGCATATGCAAATACACTTATAATATTGTTGAATAATTTATATTGCTTAGTCTGATAATATAAATATGGATAGATCTAGTATTTAAAGTGAAGTATTCAATTTTAATTACATCATATGATGTTTATTATAAATTACGTAGGTAGGTATATCATAAAAATTTAATAAAAATTAAATACATTTATTCTAAGTACTTTTTGATTAACCCTGTTGATTTAATTTATATTGTTTATTATAATATATTTATTTTAATTAGAATTAATACATTACAAAATTTTAAATTGTCATAAAATATAAATATTTGGTATATAAAAGCATAGTTGTTTTTTTTAATTTGATTAGATTTTTGGGATTATATTTGCAGAAATTAATTTTTTATAAAATATATGTATACTTTTTTATAACTTTTAAAGTCACATATTAAATAATTATTAGCAAATTGATAATAAAACAGACTATTTTTACTTTATTTATTGCATTTAAGCATACCGTTATTATTGAAAAGTTTTTTGGTTCACCCTGACAACAATCTTCGATAACTTCTCCCGACATTTGGAGAAGCCTCTCTCATCGGTGAAATCCTTGCAGAAGCCATGAACTCAGGACACTTTTCAATATCTGGAAGTCTTCCATTTTTGCACCTGTGCTCCCAACCAGGCCAACTTTTGAATCCTTCAGTGGTGAAGATCTTCCTGGCGCATTCACAATCGTCGGTGATATCGTCGTCGATTAGAGCTGAAAATAAATATGCTTCTTGTTAGATAAGTCCAATTTGCTTCCAAAGGGTGGTATAATGAGGTTTTTGGTCTGTCGCTTCGCTATAACATTATTATCGAGTAAGGTAGTGTTGTGGCGTTGGAGGCTTCTAAGGAATTCGCACCACGTACTAGCATGTTAGTATGCAAGCGAGAGAAATAGGCTATAGTGAGCAACAGCTGTTTTCGCAACGACTATTGCATCTTGATCGTCGTCGTTCTGGGTTTGATTGTTTTCTTGGAACGATCTCTTTTTATATTTTCAAAGTGATGGTGTATGAACTAACGACAAATAGTATATTAAAAATCAGTTGGCAGCTGAATCATTTAAAATATGCGATTAAATAATACAATACAGTACAAAAAATAAAACAGTCTAAAAATTATTTATAAATTAATAGTATCTATGAATCATGGAAAATTATTAGACAATTTAAAAAAATGAGTACAAACTTTAAAATCAATACTATCTTAATTAATGGAAGTAAACTTGCATTCACATTTTTCTAAGTAACTATAAAAAATATAATTCTAAACCCTTAAATTCGTATTATATTCTAAAAATGTATTGCTTCGTATATGGTAACATTCCAAATGAATAATTTATGTTTATGTACTAAATCAAGAAAAAACAGTGTCGGCAGATTTGTATAATGAGCTTGATTGAGTGTAGAATTAGGTAAAAAGAAACCAGTTGTAAGAAACAGACAAAAAAAAATACTCTCAAACACGACAACGCCTTAATTACATAAGGATTAAATTACTCATACTCACTAGACTTAACCTTTTTCGATTACCACTTGATTTGTAAAATAAATTAATTTTTAAAAGAAGAGAAGAACAGTAAAAAGTTTGTACACCAAAAGAGAACTGGTGATTTATTAGAGGAGTTGGAAAAATTAAAGAAAAAGTATTGAAAGTCTTTGTTTTATATTGATAATCAATTATTGACCATAGATTGATAATATAATTTTTTTCAATTATTATATAGCAATATATATATGTTAAATAAATTTGATAAACAATGGTGATAGAAAAATATATTAAAAAAGTATTGTTTATGTATTTTAATAAAATTTAAATAATAATATTTTTCCTTAAGTATTTAATAAAAAACTAAAAAATAAATCGGGGAGTATTGTAAATTATATATATTCTGCAGAAATAAAAACTAACATTTTATTGGAATTAAGAAACGTATAAGATCTACATATGTTCATAGTATTCTACCGTTTGGATGTTTTGGGCCGCATCGCTCAACAAAAATATGCCAAGGGCCACATGTAGAATTTAAAACCTTTTTTTTACTACATTGTAACTCATATTACCAATGGATCGTTCGCAATTTTATTTTTTACAGGAAAAGCAATAACATTGTATTATTAATGTAAAATCTGAGCTTTTTATTTAATATATATTTTATTAAAGGACGTAGCGATATAATGGGTATTTTAAAGATATACGTCTAAAATTTTTGTTTTTAGTTTACTTTTTGTATGTAATATACGAAAAAATAGAGGTATTCTCAGAAAAGAACGTCATAAAGAGTGCATGGTATTTTTTATGACATAGTTATATCCAATAAAGACGCTTAAATAAATAATTCTTATCACTGCTTATCTGATTACAAATCTGAAAGTTCGTGTCGATGTCAATTAGTAATAAAGTAGCAAATATACAGTAATGCAATTTATATTTCTAAAATTTTGAAATCTGCTGCCGAAGTCATGTGATAAAATAGTAATTAGGACAGTGCTTTAAAGTGAACTGTTCTTATCATATGTTCTTATCAAATGTATATGTTCTTTTAAACATTCAATTCATTAATTAATTTTTATCTTGAAATGTATGTTTGCTCATTTAAATAAGCAGTTATATCAACTTGAAATATAAATCAAACATTTTTGAATTTAAGAACAGGTTTTTCCTTTAAACTTATGACTTAACCACATATAAACTGTAGTGAAGTACATAGTATCTCCATAGTTAGTTTTTAGAGTATTTAGAAACTTGAAATTAACGGTGACTTAATTCTTTACATTTATTTTTAATGACAACGTTTATAATTAAGTAGTTTCTAAAATCGATTTTTTAAAGTGTAAAATGTAATGATACTAATATTTTTGCATCTTCATCAGATTCGCTGGTCTTTCCTATATCTAACCGTCAATAATTAAATCAAAGTAATGATGGATACTTATAGTCCATTTATTGTAAAATTTTTCCCTTTGGGTATTTCGGTAGTGTAATTTTTTTGATTAAGTCTAAATGTTTCTGGTGTTTTTGTTGCAATTTTTTATATATTTTTTTGCATTTTTAGTTCATCTAATCTTCTTAGGCTTTTTGAATTTTCATAGCAATTTTTTTTATATTACAGTAAATATTATTGTATTGTATTTGATTCATGTTTCAGAATTTCCTACAATCGTTCATTAGTTCTAATATTTGCTCAGTCATTTATTCTTTCATTTTGACTCTTTTCTTAGTATCGAAAATCTTTTTTCCCACTTGAATCATTGTCGTTCTCATATTTTTCTATTTCATATTTATTTTTTCTTTATTTGTTGGTCATTGCAATATTGTTTTATATTTTGATTTAATTCAGTTGAAAATTCAAGAATAATTTTTTCGTGCTTTAGAAGTTGTAAATATAATTTTGTATGATTTTTATATAATTTTTATATTAGCAACAGAACTGCATCTGTACCGGTAAAGGTTTTTGCTGATCTAGTACTGTTTTTAAGTCTCATATTATTAATAACAAAATAAATTTGGTTACGTATTATGTTAACCTTGCAATTTAACTAAAATTTCTATGTATTTTATGGTAATATGACCAAATCTTTTTCTTGAAAAAATTAAATTAGCCGCTCCCCTTTTATTTTGATCACCTTTTTCAAAGCGTACTGTTATTTCCTACTTTTTTTATTGAAATCATGGTATATTTTATTAATTCTTTTTAATTGTTAAACTTTCCCATTGAACTTATTAGCTTTAAAAGCATATACTTGTATTAAATTGACATTAATCGGATCTCCCATTAGTGGTATCATAATGCGTTCAGATTATGTTATAAAATTTCTAACATATCTGTTGAAATTTTCTCTAAAAATAATAGCAACACCATTTTAATTTTTATTTGCGTGCTCTAAATAATATAATGTATATCTATTAGTCTTAGAATATTCTGAAGCAGACCATCTTGATCCTTTAATAATTTAATTGTTAGTAAACACGACTTGCTTTGAAAATTTAATAAAAAGTCATTTTGCGAAATTGTTTTTGTTGTGAAGCAAGATTTTTCTAGATCTTTATTTTTCTGTTTATATCATAGGTTTGAAAAGAAAATGGATATGATGCATTAAAAAAATAAGTTTTTCTGCATATCATATTGCTTTGATTTTTTTACCAGAAAGTTAGCCTTTTTTATGAAACACTCTTTCTTTGTCTATTGTTATTTTTAATTTAAACAGTGATATTAAGAGATTCAGTAAGTCTTAAAAGTAATACATGTAAAAAAAAATTGTTATTAAAAAATTACTGGAAACGTGGGCCGCATAAAAGAATGTTGTGGGTTTGACACACCACCTTTTCTTTATGTATGGTTTGATTTTTTTGTATATATTTTACATTTAGCAAATAATTAATATGTAACTAGAATTATATTATAATATTAAATATAGACAATTCTAGAAAGTGTTCAATAATTCAGCTAAAGTATATATTATAAATATATAACATCTTTTAAATTTGCTTTTAAAATTAATAACAACGTGCTTCATCGCACAAAAGTGATAACTGATTTAAGTGTACTACAGATTTTATGATCATATAGAAAACAGATGCAATAAGCCTCAAATGTCAATTGAGCTGTTTTTCTATGCACATGTATTAAAATAAATACATAAATTAAATTGCACGTCTTATGTAAAGTGGACATTTAATCCTCATATACTACTTAAAGCCTGCAAAGCGGTTAACATTAAGACTGGTAAAATACGACAGCATTATTTGAACGAAGTACACACATGTATTGTTGTACTTCGTTCAAATAATGCTATATAATGCAATATATTTTTTAACTTTAAATAAAAGGTAACTGTAACATATTCTTGACTATATACATATGTTAATATTTCTATCTGTCATGTTATATTGGGAATAACTATTCAAATCGTGATTTTAATTGCAATTTAATACCTTCGCATGCAACGTTGCAGAATCCACCCTTGCGACCATTCTTGCAATATTTTCTGCTATTAATCTGAAATTTGCATCGGTGAACGTATATATTTTTATTCGCAAAATATAATGGCATGCAAAATGTCAACTGACCTGAAAAATTCCATAATTGAAACTGCCGTTCGATTTCGAAGTTACAAGAGACGTGTTCTTTTTGCTTTCCTGCTCAGCCAGGCATACCCCTAAAATAAAATAAAAACAGAAATGTATTAAAACTTATTTAGATAATTTGAGTAGAGCTACTTAATACACTTATTTAGAAAATTTATGTAGAGCTACTTATTACACAATTAATTTAATTTTTAATATTTATATTTGTATTTTATAAAAATTGTTATATATAATACTAATTTTAACAGACAGTATGTTATTGTATATAACATAAATAAAAAAATATTTGTTGAAAAATATGGTAATATAAACATAAAAATTAGCTTAGCAGAGCCAAAAATAATACATGATATTTTAACTAATACAAATAAATATGTATTATTTCACTCGCGATTATATTAATGTATTTCACATAAGTCTGATTATTGATAATAATATTTTTATAATATTGAATATAGGGAAATATCAATACAATAAATTAATGTAAAAATAATTATGTAATTGTGAAATATTATTTACTAAGTAATATGTTAAGAGCAAGAGGTTCAAGGTCTTAACAATCATAAATAACAAATCACATGCGTGTGATCATAATCTGTTCTTATTAATAATAATATTGAATAATAATTAAAATTGTATAATATAAATATATTTCGAATGAATTTTGAAGCTTTAAATTATTAGCCAATAAGATAAATGTTAAGGCTAAGCTGTAAGGATATTTGTAAAGACTAAGAAAATCTAAATTATTGAAACCTGATCTGATTATTGCATATAAATATTTTTAAATATTAAATGATAATAAGATATGTATAATAATAGATGCAACTATGTAAAATGTTGGAACCATTTTGTAAGTATGATTGTTAAGACCAAGAAAATCAAGTTTACGGTCAGAATCTGTTCTAGTTAAAAATAATATTGAATAATAATAAAAAATGTATTTTTAAAACATTCACAACTTAGTTAAATGTTAAAATCGAGTTATAAGAATGATGATTAAGATCAAAAAAATCATCTGTACTACCAACATGCACGTAGTCAGAATCGACGCTATTATTTTTCGACTGCTTAACCTTCATCCGTCCCTCAAATCGACTGTACACTAAAGTCCCTCGGGTCTTTTTCGACCCAGGCAGAAATTTTTGACTTAAAAGAAACAAAATGCAAATTAATTAAATTAATTTTATTAGTAACGGTAATGTTGACTGTTTACGAATAATTAAGAGCGATTTATGGGTTAATTATTTATTTATTACATTTATTACATACATTATAGGAAAGTGCCTTACAAATAAATCTTTTACAATATTTACATTCTAATGCATGTTTATTGTCCGATTTTGGGCAAATGTGACATCTACCTTTTTTTTGAACACGTATCCTTGCTGTTGTACTTCTAAAGGAGATGTAGTTGTGCATTTTTGTTCTAATATAAATTGTTGTCTTTTATCAATAATTTGCCAACGGTTTCAATAAAAATTCTCCTTTGATAATTTTTTTTATATTTTAATCTGGATAAACTCATGTAAATATAATAAATGCTTTTGATATAGATGTATCTAATATATTGGCAAAAAAAGTAATTGGTCATCTATAGGTTTTTCTTCGAGTACTGTAATTGGCTATTTTTGTCTAAGGTATCAACTCCTCCTTTCGTTGCATTATAATCTAATATAATGTTAGGTTTATTTTCAGAACCACCTGACAATTCCTTCGTTATGTGAAGAGTGCTCTGAAGAACAACACATTTCATTTTTTTAGGAATGTATGACACTAAAGATGTATTCTTTGTAAATGCAAATTTTGAAGTAAAAATTGCTTTGCCTTTTACTTCGAGCAATACGGGTGAAATTGACGTTTTATTTTTTTGAATAGTGCCAATCATAGTATTTTTTTTTATAAGTAACATTTGACCTTGTTCATAAGAAGTGAAAAAGTTGTCAACTGTTACATTTCTCCCATCAAGTTGTTGACACAAATCTAAAACCACTCGCCTTCCTTGATTCCTTTCAGGTGCTTCACCAGCTATTTTTCCAGTGTATATATCTATATTCCAAACATAACTATTTTTGCTAGGACCCAACATTTAATCCCATATTTAGCGGCTTTTTTGGCATGTATTGTCAAAACGGAATTGTATGAAATCAATTGCTCATCGATTATTACATTTTCGCCCAGATTATAAAGGTATGGTAGTATTTCAACCCATTTATTCTAAAGTTCTCGAATTGGGGCTAATTTGTCAGTATTTCTTCTAGCAGCTCGTGTACTACGATCATCAAATCGAATGACTCGATATAATTTTGAATCGTTCTAGTGACATAGTAGCCCTGAATATATGTCGACCCTTTGTTTCGTGCTATAAATTTTCCAAATCCTCATTATTCAATTTATATATACCAGCTAACAACAAAAGTCCAATATATGCATCCAATTTGATAATATCAATATTTTGCAATCCTCTTTATACACGATTTCCTTCCAAAATGGAATTTTGAATAATAATAGTTTTTATAGAATTCGTAAACAATAATTGAAATGCAGAGTTCTGTTGATATGCAAGAAACAGCATACCTTGTGATTCCAGGGGTAGTTCTAATCATGTTTGATGATGATTGACGGCTATGTTGAAGGCTTTGATCGCCATTTAATACCTTTATCTTTAGAAAGATATGATGTAGATCCAGGAGGTACATCATCTATGTCACTATCAGAAGTTTCAGTCAATTCTTCAATATGATCTGACGTCTCTGAGCAGGTATCATTTCCCGATGAAAATTCAAGTAAATTATCTTCTATTATAATCACTTTAAAAGAGTATTTCTTAGAAGGTGATAAACAATAAACATCTGTTTGCGCAGGGAATTCCAATAATTTGACCTAAAATAGATTTGGGTCATTTTCGACCCGAGGGACTTAAGTGTTACTTTTTTTACAAGAGATAATCCAGGTAACATATTTATTTTTTCTTTTCAAAAATTAGTTTATTATCTCAACAAAATCAAAGTCACGAAATTACAGATATGTAGTATTAATATTTTAAGATATATTTGCAAAACAAAATCGCTTCGGGTCGAAAAAGACCCGAGGGACGGATGAAGGTTAATAAATATTTTAATGACACTTTTAACTCAAAAACTCATTTAGTAAGTACAACATAAATATTTACATAATACTTTAATTTATATATATAATAAATTTTTTTATTATTTAATATATAATATATTATATAAAGCTTAATATAAAAAACATAAAAATAAACAATGCAAAAATTACATTTTTTGGCTTGCGTTTTATTATTAATAATTTTATTAAAAAAACAGTAATTTGAATAAGTTAATTTATTAATTGAGTATTAGTAATGAACAATTTAAATATATAATTTTTTGATGACTTAGTTGCAGAAATAAGTAGCTATTTTATATTTTAAATTATGTATATTGCAAAAACAGATGGTCTATTTGCTTCTTTAAAGGTTTGTCTAAAAAAGTATGATAGGCTTATATGCTTTGAGTTAATGCCTATTTATGTTAAATTAAAGATATTTTTAAATTAAATATATTAAAATTAACCGTCAAAGTAATACATACATTTAAAATTTTAAGGTTAAGATAGTATACAATTTTTTATTTGCTGTTTCGTAACAAGCCACAAATGAGATAAGCAAAATAAATACGATTGCAATAAAATACATGTACCTATGTGATTCTTCATAACAAGCAATATTTATGTGTTCTTGAATGTACTTTGAACTATTATTAATATTAATAAATAAAAGTAAAATTCTTACAATTGCTCAGAAAGGTTCTTTCGTACTGATGTTTCAACAGCTCTTTGGTAAGTTGACATCTTGTGAAGATTCTACACTCAATAATTTGGTACAGGCACGAGGTTAAAACTAAGGTCATTAAGACCTTTCTGTTACTTTTTATTATCGACATTGTTCTTGGTTGACGGCAGATTTGACGAGTGAATATTTTAAAAATAGTTCTAAACGTCCAACTGCGTCATAGATGTAGCGTGGACTAAACTGTGACTTGCACTGCGACGAGGCCAAACATAACATTATCAATATCATAATTATTGTTTTTCAATTACGCTTATCAACTGTGAAAAATAGCATGATAACTTTAAATATAAAATATGTTTTACAAATTATGCCTAATGTAATTTTAATAATTTAAAAATTATACATTTTATAAATATGTTTTTTTATAAAATTATACATTATATAAAATAAAAAAAAATGTTTATAAATTATGTTTGCTGCTCTGCTTAATGGATGTTCTACTGAATTGTCGTTTATTCCAAGTCGGAAGCGAAGTGGTAGTTTTGAAGTGTTTCAGTGCAGCAGTGTTCTGGCTTAAATATACTTAAAAAAATATTGGACGCGCAATTGGAAAGGTTTCAGTCGTCTGCTTAATGGTAATACATTGGGAAGGAATTTGATAGTAAGAAACTACAAAATCAATTGTTGCCGTATTTTTTTAATCAAAAATAAAACCTATCGTTGATTAGATGAAAAAAAAAGATATCATTTTCCCCTTGAACCATCAAGATTACTCAAAAAGGAAAAAAAAATAGAAGGTCAGTTTAATATTTTTTATCTTTATAAATTGAACTTTAACTAATATTTCTTACATTGATTTTTATTTTTAATAATCGTTATTTGGACCCTAAACTTGCATTCAGTGAAGCTTACCTTGAACCGACACATAAAAAAACAACATTTATTACTGTACAAATTAGCTGTTGATATTTACAGCAAAGATTTATTAAAACATACTATTTCTAGCACATTTAATTTTTTAATTTCAATTAAATCTATAATAAATATAATTTAATTATCCGGTTTATGAAATTTCACTTAACCCAAGATTTCGCCCGAATTCGACAAAAATCACCCGACAACGAGATAAAAAGTTGTATCATTTCAATATACAAACTTTAAACTCGGCGTTTAGCCACTTTTGAATTAATCTAAATTAGCTTTTTGGAAAAGTTTCGCAAAGCGATTATGTAGCCGAAGATAAATTTCGCGAATCAACGCAAAGAGCCCCGACCCCAAATCTTATCAGCGATCCGAGTTAAAACAATTCCCTCAAAACAACCAATGAAATGAATTTGTCTCGCCAAATAATTTTATTAGTTCCGCATCAACAATTTTTTTTATTTTAAATTAAAAAATATTTTTAGAATCAGAATTATGACGCTTGTCTCATGAACCGGCGCGATTATGAGTGGGTTTTTCTGTACGATTCGTGTATTCACACGTTCGATTATGGTAACGGGTGCCATTGTTAAGTGTCATATGTATATTATATGAATATTAATGAAGTCGCACATTTGGCTGCAAAAAAATGTAACAAAGGCCATTGGAATATTGCGTACTTATAAACCAAATAAATATTGCTAGATTCGAAACATTATATTCTACTTTAGCAGTGAGTGAGTTTAATTATGATGAATTCCATGCCTTCCTAAATTCTTGGATATTGCTCATATAAACTGACAGCTACACGAGAGGCAGCTTATCTTCATGTCAAAAGTGTAACTGGTGTCTTAGTTAAATATAAAGCGCATTTTTACTTGCATTAATAATTTTATCATGGGTTTTAAACCTAAATATGCATAATTTATTTTTTAGTCCTATATATATATACATATAATATGTAATAATAAATGATAATTGTTAGCTGTAATATATTTTCTATTGACTGGTTTTATTAATACACTCCCTATTTGATCAGTAACTCAATAATTGTCTGATTTATAATACTTATAATTATTTTCCCACTTAAAAATAAATAATCCAATTTATTCGTGAGGTTTTTATCTGGCGATTCTGCCAGTTTTACACTTCCGTGGCCATAATGGACGAATTTTTATTTAACAATGCCCCCCAGTGAAAAATTGGCTCGGCGTAATGATGACACCGCAAATTACAACTCTCTGACAAAAAGTAAACAATGCTACAAAACTCTTTTTGTGCAGATCATTTTTCATGTGCATATTTAGCTTTAACTGCTGCAAACAACTGTCAAACTGTCATACGTTTTATTACATTTAAACTTAATTTTTAATGAAACTTATTTTTTAAGGTTCATAGCTTATGCTTATTTTAATAATAGCTTAACGAAACAGATATTTAAATATAAATTATTATATGTTGTGAAATTTATGATAAATATATATCGTTTTGCAGCGGTTGCTGTATTTTTAATTATTAGCGCATATTTAAAAATATTAATTCAAGTATGTTGCCGTGATTGGAGCACGCGGCCTCTGGGTTATTAGTCTAGACCTTACGTTCGACACCCTTCTGATCCTATAAATCAAAACTCCCAATTTACAGATAATATGTTTGACTAAATTATATAATATAAATAATTTATTTAGTAAAAATTATCAATATTCTCTGTAGATTATTACGTTTTAGTGTATTTGTCGTTATTATTATATATTTTTTGCCTGTGTATTTCTTAATAAAAACTTGATAAATCAGTTTGGATAATATTTATATTAAATAAGTGAAACTTTTATATGACATTCTCTATAAGCTAAAGTAGTTGTTGATTTCATGATTTTTATTACATAGTTTGATTAATTACACGTCATTATACATTATATTTTTTTTGACTAATGAAATACATTTTAAAGCAAATGATATTATAAATAAACTTTTTGGCTTAGTACATTTGTTCCTAAGGTAGTGAATAATGCCCTGTCCTATCCTGTCCTGTGATAAATTTAATCATAGTCGATAATTTGGTGTTACATTTATATTATGTGACACTTTATCTTATGTCATAATATTTAAAATAAATAATGTTTAAACAAAATGTTCACAAAAGGTTTGTTGCTAAAAGTAAACTAACAAATTTTATTTTTTTAAATAGTTTTACCATTATTTTTAAATTTAATTAAATTTAAAATGGTAATATATCTTTTCATATAACTTCATATTGCCAGAATGATTTATTCATTTTATGGTAACTAAGCTCTGAAAATATTTTTGATAAAGATAAAATAACATCTTAGCACACGAATTCATAAACGAAACATTTTCTGTTTAATTTTCTATCATCTAACAGATTTATGTAAGCGATATAAATTATAAAGAATTACATATGTATCGCCTTGAGAATAAAAAACGCATCAAGCCTTATCGGCCAACGGCAATTTATTTTAAAGGAAATCGCCATCCTTCTATATTTGGTCCTCCCATCGAAAAGAGGCGGAATATAAAATCCATATAATATAAATACTGGAACTCAGACATCGTGTCTGAGGACTTTCCATCAGACATTTCTTCTGAGGACTTTCCCTTCCACACTTCGTCTGACATATACTTGAACATCCACATCAGAGTTCAAGGCACTCGAACTTCAACCTCCGACTTAGAAAAGGCCGATTCTAATTCGGACTAGCAAAGATCGCAGGAACCGCTGTTTCTCTCTTCTCATCCACTGATCCAGAGCGACCTATTCTTGAGCAGCCTGCAGCCCATGGACGCACCCACGGACAACCCGACTTAACTGTTGCGAAACAAGGAATTTATATTTATCTTAATCGAATACAGATTCCATACTCTATAACAAGGACAAAAATGTATAATATGGTTCGATCTTGATTATGAACATAACAATAATTTATTAAATATTTTTTTATTCAAAATTGTGTTTGAGAACCACAGTGTTAGCACTGTTTGTTTCGACTAAAGCTTCATCAGGACGTGCGCCGTACATTTTAAAGCCAAGCGAACCATTTATCAAAAGTGACGCAAAAATAAACTGAAATCCGTTCACACGGCGCCAATTGTTTCGGTATAACCAGAAATTTTCGTTGTTTTTAGTTTTTTAATATATTTTTAGGCAAATACGCCATTTACAACGATACCATATTGTTATGTTGCTTGGTAAATCAACAGGATTTTAAAATTATACTTTTTTAAAACAATTTATTTTAATTTACTTTTCAAATAGTCGATTTTTAAATGAATATGATAAATTTTCTGTTTTTCACTTTGCATATTGATGTTTTTATTTTAAAATTTAAGCAAGCTTTTTCAAGGAGCACTTGAATATGACCTACATGCTCTTATAACGTTTATTGATGTAGAGATAGTTAATTACATAGTCACTAACCTCCTCTTAATTTAATTAAGAAAAATACCTATTTTATTAATAATATAAAATTAGACAATTTTTTGACAGATAATTTTTTCATCATTTTGTGAATAAGTTGCAAAATCTTCTTTCAACTTTTTCTGTACATCTTTGCTGGTTTATTAGCAATACCCCGTGATTTAATATTTTCCAGATGTTTTACTGCTTTTTTTCCTTGTTTAGAGACGATTTTTTAAAATTTAAATGAACTTGTTATGTCTCTACAAAGTTGTCATTTTCAGATTCTAAAACTTCATCATTTAAAATTACTCAGATACTCCCTTCTTATCCTAAAAGTACAAAAAAGGTTTTTAGATAACTTTTTATAATGACTTTTGGTATAATTCATTTTTGTGTTTCAGCGCCGTTCTTTTAGCAGCGTTGGGATACTCACTAAGTTATTCTTTCTCTAAAAATGGAATGTCGCTAAGCATTTTTTCAAGCTACTGAAGCGTGCTGTTGACAATAAAACTCTTCCTCGAAAAATTCTATTTTTGAGGTCCGAAAAGTCTTTTTCTATTTGATGCCTGAGCTGAATGGCTTACGGTTATTGCTATCCAGCTTCTAAACGCGCTAAAATTATGAGGTGCTGTTAATTTTTGTATTCGCCAGAGGAATGTGTTGCTCTCGTTTCCGCCATTTCAGTGTTGCTAGCATTCGCTTGTGGCCAAATAAATCAACCCCCACAGCTAATATTTGTGTTCATACAGTTTTTTAATAAAGTGATATTATATTTTTGTTATCTTTCATCAAATAAAATTAATAAAATAGCACAAACAACCCTTGTTTGTGTAGCGAGCGAGTTAAAAACACGATCCCGTCGGGTTAATTCGTCTCAGCGTTAACTAGCCGCCTTTGACGGGGCCGTTATAATTTACAACTCGCCCTTTTGATCGAAAACTAATTCAGTTTCGAGCCATTGCCCGATATTAACTTTTCGAATTTTCCGCCGTAATAAAATTTCCGGGCAATAAAACTTTAACACCAAACCGAACGAACCCCACCCGCATTCTCCGTTAACCTCTTCACGACCGTCGTTTCTCTTTGGAGCACAATGGAAAATGCACCGGGAGGAGCACGTACGTAGGTACCCCTCGATGCCACGATTGGGATCTGTTTGTATTGCATTCAAATTAGATCCAATTTGCCGCAAGACTATAATGCAATTAGATTGGCCGACAATGCGGCATAGTGCAATCTCAGAAGCTAAAGTATTCAACGCCTACATTGTTAGGTTCGTCGCCATAATTTATATAACCGCATGTGTATAGTACAATTGGCCCAGTCCCATAAATGCTTCGGGTTCCACAAAACTTGTAATTGAATATTGGGATCTCGTGGGATTTTAAATTAAGCATACTTTGCACTACCTCCCTATTGTTTTTCAATAAAACTGTACCGTAAAATCAACACGTAAGTAGCAAAACATGAAAAAATAAAATAAAAGGAGTACGACAAGGCAATGTAATATCGCCGTTTTAATTTATTATTGTTTCAGAAATTAAAAAAAATATTAGGTTTATTAAAGCCATTGGTTACAATCTTCTTTAAAATCGAAATTAGCGAATTTCAGTTGTCCCGTTAGATACTTTTATATCATTTTTCAGTTTGATAATAACAACTGATAATAATACTGGTATGGAGTTTTTAAGGTTGGTTTAAAACATATTATTATGGCTTCATTTTGGATAACTTTAAGTTTATTAAAATAAATTGGGACAAGCATTAGTTATAACAGTTTATGCACAAATATTTTAATTCTTATAATTAACCGCAATGGCGCAAAGCGATATTGACCGAAGCTCAGTTATATGTTTGTTGAATTTAAGTCTGGAAGTGTATACCTAGGTATTTAACGCTTGTTCTCCATTTAATGTTATGCCCTTGTTCACACTTAATGGGCAAAGGCAAGGGTTGCCTACGTTTTGTAAACAATCTAGCGTCTGTTTTGTTTTGATTAATTTTATTTATCCTTTTCATAAGTTTTCAAGGTTTTTTTTATAGTTCAACTAAAATATGTTTAGGACCATGAGAACTGGTGATTACAGTGTCGTCGGCGTACATTGATCAAAAGAGTATCAAAAGATTTTTATTTAACTAGTAATAACATCCTAGAACTATTTTTGATTAAAATTGGCGGATATGAGTATTGTCAGCTTTTTAGAAAATTGTTTTAATTTTATTAATCGCAATAATATGATTTTATCAAATAATTTGCTAAGCGTTGGCAGAAATCTAAACATGTTATTTTTCTAGTTGTATTCATTTTTTATCAAAGATTTTGTCACCGTTTTGTTGAAAGATTAGATTCATCATATTTTTTTATTAACCATCTTTAAATAATAATGCATAATAGATAATATAAAAATAAGGTAAAAGGTTTATTATGATATAAAAAATTGTATAGGCAGTGAGACGACAAACAATGAGAAGTGTAATTTGCTGTGACGGACCGTAAACTTTTAAGATCTATAAAAAGTGAAACAAATGTTTTACGTTTCGCCATTACAATGCTTAAATGTTTTGTAAAATGAAATTGAGGGATTTATTTTAATGAACTTTATTCAACGTTGTTATTTTATAATATAAACATAAATTATATAGATTAGGCTCATTATCATTTAAGCCAAATATGTAACTATTTTTACTTAATTGTTACATATTACACAGTTACTTAATATTCTTTGCTTCAAACAATTAGTTGTATTAAAATCTGAAATACGTATTAAAGTTAGTAAATATAAAATGTTTAATTTATTTTTTCCATATAAAAGTCAGCGACTCACAGGTGTTTTGTTGACTATTTTTTTTACAAATTATTTTTTTAAAACAAGTTTACGAATTATTGTATACATATTTTTATTAAATTATCAAAGATAATTGTACTTGCTTTATTAATCAGTTAATCAAGTATTTTATATTTATTGCTAGGAAAAGATACGGACCCGTGAAAAGAAATAAAAAGTAACTTATTAAAAAATCGCTGGAGTGTTAAAGTGTTTAATTTCTAATTATTTTTACTAAGCAAATAGTACCCGCTTGTTCCTCCCTTATTATACAGTACACTTTATATTATAGAAACATCCGTACAAATACAAATTGTATAAACACGAATCGCACTGACAATGTGATTAAATTAAAATAACAAACATTTGCTTTGATGCAAATCACATTGTATAATTGCGATTTCGCTATAAATAATTTAACTACTATCCGCGAATAGCGTGAAACCAGAGATGTATATTTTCTGTTTAAAATAAATTGGTTTTATATGCAAATTTTAAATGAAATGTGTCCAAACTGTTTAAGTAATATCTTATTATTTAATAAGAAACAGATTTATAAAAAAAATCCTTAAGATAGTAAATAAAATATTGTATTGCTCCATAACTAAGAAATATATATATTTATCAGAAAATGCATACCTAATAGGCTGTATATAAAATATATAAAAAATCTTCACATGATCGTGGTATTATGCCTAAAAATATTTTACCATTAAATTCTGGCAAGGGGGCAAAAATAATGGTCGCCAAATATTTATGTGGCATCATCACGAGCAACGTCACATGTATTATATTATGTGTGCGCTTTTCAGGAATATAATATTTTACACTAATTGAATCCAGGCGATAAATCCATTGCACAGTTTCCTTTCTGGAGTAAAGAGAGAGAGATCCGCCGCTGCGATATTATTCTGATTTTGACCGATTTATGTGATTCATTCGACATTATACGATCTTCGGATTTCTGGCGGACTCATCAAATATTTATGAAATGAAATATGTCGAATACGGCGGCAAACAATGGCGCTTTTAAAAGTCGATCATAATAAATTATTCGGAATCATGCGGATCCGCGGCGAGAAAATGTGCGTACTCTCAAGATGGGATAGCGAGATTTTGGAGATTTGTGGATCAAGAAGGAGAAGCTACTTTTATACGTATCTTTTATCGTGTTAAATATAAGGATTGCTGCGATTAGAAAGTGTATATATTTCTGTTCAATTTTTTTATAAATTCAATGATCGATTAATTATGATACATAATAATAATAAAAATGGATATTTTTTAATCTAAAATCATGGAAAGAACAGTCAAAATTACAATTCATTGAATTCATCCTATTATAGCATTACTCAACCACATACGTTGCGGATTTGGATTCGCGATCATTATCGCTAATGTTACTTTTCGCTAATTGCACCAGCATACTCGTCAACCATAAAATTGGGTTCGACGGTTCGGTTCAGCATAAACACAGCGATGGCAAACCTTTGACCCTTCTGGCGATTTTGAGGTACAAGAATTATTATTCAAAGAATATTAGGATCATATAATTTAGAAAAAAAATATTTATTACATAGGAAATTGCAAACCGTCACACATTTTAATTAACTTAAAAAAAATAATAAAATCTTGCTATAACATAAAAAAATTCTGAGTGACAATAAAATATTTATTTTAATCATATTTGATAATTTTAGCTTAACAGAACTTCAAAAAATTATTTTAGGTAAATGTCAGTTGCGTGGTTATTATTGTATCCTGACCTGAAGGTTATGGTATTTATTTTTGAATAAAGCAAAACTAATTTGTTATAAAAATTTTAAGTCACGGTTTATATATTTATTGTTTTATAGCCTTGTCTGTTTTTTAATAATCCATTCGTCTCGGAAAGTCAAGTTGAACTCTGAATTTCAGACGCCATAGCCTTACCAGAGTTGACGTGAAGAGGGAAGCGGCTGACAATCAGATTTTTTTGTAAAACGTTTATAGTAAATTTCACAAGCATATATGTTACTGGTTAATAACCATTTTTATGCTTACAATTTTGTTATATGCCACAATAAAATAAAAATAAAACGTTAGTGGTTAGTTATAAGACAAAAAATACTAAAAGAACTTTTTGTAATATGAGTGGGAGAAAATAATTATATTAAAAAAATAGATCAAGTACGAATTTAGATACATTTAACTGAATATATGTATAAAACAATTGATATGTGTTCTTTATCTTTCAAAGCGATATATACTTTGGCATTAGTGCTTATATTCAAATTAAAAATTATTTTTATCTTTGTCAGGCAAAAACAAAGATTTGCGGTATAACCGTGTCCATCTGTTTTCTTAGAACATTTGTCATTGCGTGACTTTTAAAATTTCTATCGTTAGAATTAAATTATTTTTACTTATATAATAATGTAATACATTATAGTGATTGTTTAAAGCAGTGATTCCCAAAGTGGTCTATATCGACCCCCAGGGGTCTACGTCAGCGAAAAAAAATTTGGGGGTTTATGAAATAAAAATGGGGGACCACAGAAGTGGATCTCAACAACCACTGATAGTACCTATCTACTTACATTATAATCTTATAAAATAAAGACATATACATTATTTATAAAAGTACCTATGAATAAAAAAAAATATTATATATGTTTATAAAATTGTGTAAGTTGTAGGATGTAGGTAGGCATTCGTTTTGTGGTCGCAATACATTTTGAACTTGTAAAAACCTACACATAATGATATACCACGGTGATTCTCAAAGTGGTCTATATCGAGTCCTAGGTGTCGACAACGACCTGCAAGGGGTCCATATCAGTGAAAAATAAAATTGAGGATCCATAAGATGTAAATGTGGCTGACTTTATTTTTGGCTTTCAATGAATGGATTAATCCACATACACAGATAGTAGAAATCTTTCAAAGTGAGTAGCACGATACCAGCTGTTAAAAACACATTTGAAGTTGATGAATTTGCAAAAAATCAATATCAAGCAAGCAGGGGGTCTACCCAAAACCGAAAAACATGGCAAGGGGTCTACGAGACAAAAAAGTTTAGGGATCTCTGGCTTAAAGGCATTAAACGGCCATTGGCAAAAGATTTTCAGCAATCTTTTTATTGTCACGTACGGTATGCACTAGTCGGCATAACAAAGGTTCACCAAGTTGTGATACATGATATTAGTAGGTTAGTGTGGTTATGCAGAATATTTTTTTATATTTTTGCTGATATATTTTTGGCTGTAATGAAGTTTTAAAAAATATATATCAATCAGTAAATCAATGTATTACATTATTGTGATTGTTTAAAGGCATCAAACGGCCATTGGCAAACGATTTTTAGCAATCCCTCTATTGTCACGTACGGTATGCACTAGTCGGCATAAAAAAGGTTCACCAAGTTGTTATACATGATATTAGTGGGTTAGTGTGGTTATGAAGAATATTTTTTATATTTTTGCAGTTATATTTTTCGCTGTTATGAAGTTTTTAAAAATAAGTATAAAATTGTGAAATATATATTATTCTTAAAATTTCATTTTGAAAGACTTTTAGCAAATTAGAAAAAAATAGTATAACTGATGTCACTCCACACCGGTCAGGCATGTATTAGGTTTTTATTTTTGGTGGTAAGCGCGCTTATTTTTGCCTTTGTAGTCCAAAGTTTTTTGTAATAAGTGTTGCTAGATCCAAGCCATTTTGAATGAATATATTTGATTAAATAATTTACTAATCATTAAATAAAATAATCATAAAACAACTATTTCTTTTATATTATATCTTTCTCTGTTTTACAAAATAAATTATATTTTGGAAAAATTAACTTTATAAGTCATTTATATATTAATAATATAAATAGTATTATATTAATATGAAAAATATAAAATATTTTTTTCTTTACATTTCTTTATTTATTACTAGATTTTTTTGTATTAAAATTAATTTGACATTAAATGGAATTAAATTACTATAAATTAAAGAACTACACTATTCTTAATTTTATTAGAATATAAAAATTCAATATTTACAAACCGTTTTTATTAAATTCTTATTTTATTATATTGTATAATAAATAATATATTAAACATACGTTTTTTTTATTTAACTTTCTTATTTATTGTATTTGAGATATTATTATTTTTGAGATATAATTTGAAATAACGATAAGAAAAATGTTCTGGACATTATGGAAAGATTAAGTTATATCCCATGATTGAGACAGTAAATTTTCTATCTCCATGATAATCATAAAATATGAGGACAAGAAAAAGAGGAACTTTAGCTTTGATTAGAGGTCTCTGAAATTAACTCTTTGACTCGCGTTCCGATGCTGCGAAATTTCGAATTATTTTTTGCTCCACGTGCGGAAAAGGGTTCACCATCGCTGCACTGGTACTCACACAGGGCTAAAACTAATTCATCGTCTAAATAATTGGATCGCTAGTGGCTGCCGGTTGCTAGTGGTGGTACAGTGTTGTTTTACAGAATAATCCGCGATGGGGGCTAGCGAAGCGAGGAACACCCTGTGAAATGGATATTGGACCGGTTGACGGTTCGATGGGCAAATACACGCTTCGAATCGATAATTGAATCAAACGACACCAGGTGTCGCTGCATCCGACTGGTAGTGGTGGGATTTTTGTCTGGTACCGTTTAATATTCTGTCGAATTGGTTAAATCAAAATTTTCGAGAGTTGCTCTTGTATTGAGTGATGTGCGATAATTTTATGACTGTGATTTACTACTATTTTCCTTCAAATAAATTTAATATAATAATTTTATAAATAAACTCTATTGTGTTTATCATATTATTATAATATATTAAAGACAAAATAGCGTAGTTTGTAGCGTCTCAGACTAATAACTTTGAGGTTTAGGGTTCGAGCCCCGGCAGCGGCACTCGAATTTTTATTTATTAAAAATTCGCTTTCATAAAAAAAACGGCACCAGCTGCAGTAACATTAATTATATTACACATAATAATTATAAATTATAAATTGATATAAATGTCATCGATTCCCAGACTTTCAGTCTGGTGGTTAATAATTACTTGTAGGTATTCATCATATCTAATTGATTTACTTAGTCAGTACATATTTATTGAAAAAAATAATAAATTAAATTAAATTAAATAATAATATCGATAAATGTGACTTTTTAAAAGTATTTATTTGCAGAATATTGTCTTATTACTTTTTATTTATAGTTGTTGTTGGTGTTTACTAAGTTGTAACGATTTTGGCTAATATTTTTCATGTTGCAACGAAAGATTTATAAAAAATAAATAAATATACTCTCTTAACATACAATTATTTTGATTGAATGTTTTAAATAAATACAGGTTCAACTTTCTTGAATAAGAATAAACTTTATTACAGCTGTATTGTTTATAGCAACTAGCAAAGAAGTGTTTCAAGTTTGTGTTGTGGATGTTTTTGCAACTAAACAATGAGTATTTTCTATATACTCTCAGTTATTTTATGAGAAACTAACAACATGTTTATAATAAATAATAGGCTGAAGCATTAATTGCCATTGACGTAAGAAATAATTAAAAATAAAATAAAATCATATTGTTTTAAGCTGAAGGTTTATATTATATTTTTATACAATATTGAATATTTACACACAGAATATTTATGCAATGTATGCTACATCGTTCCATTTTTATTTTTTAATTTACAAACCAAAACGGGTAGCTCGATATTTTTTTCTCTCTTTTTTGTCGAAAAAATACTAAAGCCCAATTCGGAACTTCAATCTGGGTGGTCTCCAGTCTGTCATTTTTGATGAGATTTTAAGTGAATCCACTGACTTTTTTTTGTGTTCGAATTCGAACAATATTATAACACAATAAGCGATAAAGTTTATATGGTTTATGTGGTGCGTTGAAAATAGTATTTTTATTATAGCTGTTTGCTTTTATAGACCAAATGCACATAAAATACAGCTAAACTTTTAGATATGTGTGTAATGCTTGTTATGCAAAAATATGCATAATAAAATTTATAATAATTCACATATATTCTATGAAAACTGTTTTGTTGACGATAGATAGCAAAATCATAACACATATTTAAATAAATGTTATTAATTTAAAATATATAGACTTGAATTTTTAATACAAAATAGAGCTTTCGAATATACTTATGATACCGTTTAAAAAAATTAAAAATTAAAAGTCGATCGACCCACCATACATTCGCTCGTAAGACTTGCAATATAGTTAAGGTCAGT
Source organism: Plectrocnemia conspersa (assembly GCF_051122295.1). Taxonomy (NCBI): domain Eukaryota; kingdom Metazoa; phylum Arthropoda; class Insecta; order Trichoptera; family Polycentropodidae; genus Plectrocnemia; species Plectrocnemia conspersa. The sequence continues at coordinate 6,523,872 of NW_028277172.1, forward strand.
GTGAGTTTATTTATACATATTTAAAGTTTAATTTTAGTGACAGTATAGAATTTTTAAGCACCCTCTATATGTTTATTGGCAAAATCCAATGTGTCAATTTTTTGCAAAATGGCGACAAGTATAAAAACTTAAACACTCGTAACTCAGTAGGATTAAATTTAAACAAAAAGATTACTACGTATAAAACATTTAAAAGCCTAAACTTCATCTAAATAAAATATAAAAAAAATAGATTTTTGCTTCAAAACAAGCGATGTATCAGTTCGATCGGACCCCCATACGAGCCATTTTGAGACTTTCAGAAGAATTAACGCTCTTAACTGCTTGGTTTTAAAGATTACAAATTACATTTTTAGTATCGTATAGAACTACTGAGCACCCCATATACGTTCTGTATGAAAAAAATAATATTTTTTTTTACAAAATGGCGGCCAATTTAAAAATCAAAAGTGTCATAACTTTGCAAATTGAAATCTGACTCAAAAATGTCGTTTGCAAAAAGTGTTTAAAACCTTAATTTACATTTAAAAAAAAATTTTGATTATTTTTTTTTATTAAAAAACGAGTCTTACGGTATATTGAGCGGGCCCCCGTCCGAGCTTTTATGCGACTTGGCATATAGTTAACGCTCGTATTTGGTTCCTTTGATATATTGGTGTTTTTATTGTATCACCGATACACGAGATTATAATATTTTATGGTATGAAAATGACAGTGTTCTTTAATTGTTGTTATTATAGGACTAATATGCAATTTATTAAAATTAGTATAAAAAGGTGTGTTATATATTATTTTTATATCTTTGTTCAGAATAACTTGTAATTTGGAAAAATAGTATTTATGGTGTTACTTTATACCGGACAGACATGTAAAAATGTATATAATTAATTGTTTACAGATTGAAAAATATTTTTTTATAGTTAACGCGCTCTTTTTATTGAATATCGGTTTAAAGGCAGCAATGGTGGCAAGATTTTTAGAGCGAAAAAATAATTAATTTGTATTAAAGGTTTAGAATCATTTTATTAAATTTTTTATTGTTAAATTTGAAATTCTTAATAATGACAATATTAAAAAATATTCTAAAAAAAAATGTTCGACATATGACTAGTCACTAATTATTCCACAAAAAACCTTGCAGTAATATTTATTAAAAAAAAATTATTGCTGGCGATTAATTAACTAAGATTTTAACTGATAAACTAGAAAAGTATCATTTTCACACTTTAGATTCGGACTTTCGTGTTTATCTTATAAACAAAAAACTCAAACAACCAGATTTATGTTTTTCCGTAAAAGTGTAATAAATATTAAAAATTAATTACTAATAAAAAAATATATGTTAATTATGATTAGAAATTTTGTATTCTTTATTAGTTTAAAGAAAAATAAAAAATACTTAATACTTATAAGTACGCAATAAAATTTTAAACTTTGCAAAATATTTTAATAAAAATCTCTGCAACTGCAACAGATACTCTGACTAAACACTTTTATACAAAATTTTTATAATATAAATAAATAACACAGCTTATGTGTGATACAACTAGTATAATATAAACACTTTAAAAATACACTTTATGTACATACGCAGCCACAAAGAGAACGCATCGCAAAATTCGCGCGCGGTGGGCAAAAAAACAAGGGGGCACATCAAAACCCGCCATTGACTCGTCGTCGATGAAGTGATAAGATCGGCGCTGACCGAAAAGTTAGCATTCTCCGTCATTCATACGATGAAAAAGTCAGAAGTAGAGATTCGACCGAGATACGGGCCCTCCTTTTTGATGGGCCGCATCGGCCGTACAAGGATGTCGTTACCAGATCCGAGAATTTCGAAGTGGAAAAAACGTTCCGCCGAAGCCAGCTCGTTGTTTACCTCGGTGCGGCATTCCGGCCCAAATGTTAATCATCGCTGGTTTTAGGGATCAACCGTCAATCTTCCCTTATTTAGGAAAATGGGTAGGCTTCCTTTTGCGGGAGGAACGGGGCAAAAACGGCCCACATGTAATTAAGCGCGTTAACGATGCCGGGGACGTTCATAAAAATGGCTAAAACAATTTAGAATTCGATTTGGTGCCCGATATGGGTCGGGTGTGCTTTCGACGATTTGGAATGACGAGACATATCCTAAATGGGAATTGAAACCCTGGATTTGCTTTTCATTATGTTTAAAAAAATATATGGTATGATAACATTGTATAACAAATTTACATTTGTGTGCCACAGACATAAGGCATTGGTTTGCATAAAACAATTTATTTATTTATTTTTTTTTAATTGATTCTATCGCGAAATATTAGATTACTAAATGCGTCATGATGGTCAAAAATAATACACATGTAGTTATAAAGAAAAAAAAAAAAATAAAGTAAAAATTATAAATTATCAAAATGTTAACATTAAAAACATCAATATAAAGTTCTAGTTACAGATTTATATTAGTATTTAATTACACTGCAAATACTTTTTTTAAAAGGATTTTATAATTTCTCATAATATTCTACGTAAACAACAATCGTGATTCAGAGAAAAACATTTCAATGAGACTGCATTACAAGTAGTTCTAAATGATTAGCCAACAATACAAACAAAATCATTGAAGCAGTTTCCTTGCATTTCAAGAGGGATTTCGAAACAATAGACCGGAAAATAATGTTGAAGAACAGAAGTGAAATTGTTTTAAAATGGTTTAATATTTATTTAAAAACAATAAGTAATGCTTATTTTGAAGAGAAAACATTATCTAGCGGTGTACTACAGGGGTCTAGTTTGGGGCCATTGCTGTAATCATGTTGCCCCATTTTAATTATTATTTAACAATATTAAATATGTTAAATAAATAAAATAAAATGATGTTGCAAAAATTACAAAATAGGCATATGAGATAAGTTTTAAATAAAAATAAATTGACTAGTTGTAAAAGTATGATTAAAATAATAAAACTGATTTATGTTCAAAAAATATAATTAGAAATAATAATGTAATTATTACCATAAAAAAAAATTTTGCGGACGTCACATTATTATATACATAGGTGATAACGTTAAAAAAGTTGTAAATAATTAAAATATTTAATTAAGTATAATAGAAATATGATTAAAAAATAATACTTATACTAAATAAGATTAAACTAAATTTATGTTTATTAATTATAAAAAATATGTTAGATAATAAAATAAATATTATTTAAGGAACATATAAAAAAATAGTAGAAAAATAGGTATATTATCTAGAAATAAAAATATGTTAAATTGCCTCATTTTAATTGTTGTGCAACAATATTATATATGTTTAATATATAAATAAAATAGTGTTGCAAAAATTACTAAATAGGGCAATGACAGTAGTTTTTAATAAAAATAAATTTACTAATAAACATATGATTGAAATATTGGAACGGCTTAATCTTCCAGAATATAAATATTTAAGATGAATGTTTTAGTATTTATATATAACTAGAAAATAATATGTTACCAGAGTATTTATGAAGAAATTAAAATGTATATGGATTTAATACTAAGTTAGAGACAATTTAAGGAAAGTTAGGTATAAGAGAATAGGAATTATGTATAGAGGTGTCCGCAAAACTAAATTTCATTTCGTGCATTAAAAAATAAATTATAATATTATTTTTATTTATTTTTTATTTTTGTTAAATTAGCTATATTAGCTAAATAAATTAATAACTTAAGTGTCATGAAGCATTCGAATAGCTGACGGATTGTCATATTTATCTTTTTCACTTGCCACTAATATACATTTGCAATTAAATGTAGTACATTAGGTAATCCTGAAAGAAATGTCGTTTTATTAATAAAATAATAAAAAATCATTATGACATTACGACCAGGCTGTTTCTATCTTAAATTTAATTTTTATTTTGACCCTAAATTGATTTAAATTTTGACCATTTAATTGATCGATATTATTGTTTAATTTGTGATTTAAAAGTGTTCATAATATATCTATATAGTCTAATTCCTAAAATCTATTTTTCACTAAGAGTCTCTCACCTAAATTAAGATAAACTTAATATTTAATCGCACGTTTCAGCTTCCACATCGTGACTATTGAAACTACGACCCTACAACAAACAACTTTTTGTACCTACAAGTTTGTCTTGGATCGGTGTAAGGTTTTTTTACCATCCTTTTTCAGTTAGTGGAACAGAATCGACGCTGTTCGGAAAATGTAATTTTAACACACAATGGCTCGCATCCCTCGGTGGGTTAATAGGTGTTTGATGGCAAATCGAGCCAAATGTGGGGCCTCGGTTATGATTTTGCGCAACTGTAAATCGCGACAATGGCGCTGTTGATGGCTCGACAAAAATTTTATAGTCGAATAATGCCGAAAAGTTCAACTTTCGTATTCGCCGCGAGCCAATTATTTGGCGATTTAGCCGTTAGGGAGTAGAGAAAAAATAATTTTATAATAAGGAAATATATTTAAGCTGTTATTATTTTTTCTTGACTTATGAAAATAATCATTATTATTTATTATGACTAATTAAGGACTTGTTTTCGAAAGATTATTACAGCGGTTTACCTTGCCTTCTGTACAGTAGTTCCAGAGTCATTCTGTTGATACAACTATGTTTGTGGATATCTCTTTCTAGTCATTATAGATGTTGTTCATCTTCAGCGCTGGGTTAATTTTTAACTTCAGCATTGGTTCATTGCATTAATCCATGTAAATTATATTTTGCTAAGTATTTAAGACATTATTGAGCGCAAAAAAAAATAATGAGACATATTATTACCAAATTATTTTATAATAAAGCAACACAAAATTCCTAAATAATATATTATTTTAATTGTGACGATGATATTTAATGTAGTATGTTAAGCTAATATTTAAAATTATTAAAATATTTTTTTCGTATTTTATAAAAATTAAAATCATCTTGTTATATTTAGGTGGCGAACCAATCCTTGCTAAAGTCTTAAATATAATTTTTCTTGAGTCATCGATCTCTGCATTCCAATTTTTTTTTGCTGTAAGGAAGATGTTTTATGAAGTCGAAACAAAATATTTGCTAATCGTTATTCCTAGAGTCGGACATAAAACTTTTATAGTGTTATAAAACAAAGTAATCTTTTGGTATCATCTGCTTTGTATGCAGCTGTTAATTTGGTAGATTTAACCGTATTAAATATTTTTATCAATATAATTTTAAAATATTTATCAAAAAACCTTAAAATTTCGCGAGTAATGAAAGATTATCAATTTGATTTTTTCCTAATAAATTATAATAAAATACGTATTAACTTATTAGTGTGTGCCTGTCATGTTGCAACGAAAAATTTATAATTAATTATTTATTTATTAGAATTTGCTTTTATAAAGATATTTTTTTTGCTTAATAATTTACTTTTCAATAATTTCATACATTACTTTAATTCGGCCAACACACAATTTACAATACATTACAATTAGAAGCACAAATTAAAATTACTTTTTCACAATTTAACGGCCGGTTAGCGCGGTTCAAAGGTCGTAACATTCATCATTCTCGCCATTATCCAAAAAATGATAACGTCAAAATTAACAACGCAACCGTTCGGTTAAAAATCGCAGTTAAAACTCCCTTCGCCGCGTATATAAGGACATTAGCTGCGCAACATTGCGGACATTAAACAATTTTGATTTATAAACAATGGCGCCATTATACTGAACAACAGGGAAAAACAACAACGGTCGAGGTTAGCCACCGTCCAGGAATGGGGCACAAGGATCGGCGGTTCGTTATTCAATGAATAATGCACCATTCTTTAACCATCGGCCATGTCCTTGTAAGGAGAACCTCCTCGGACCTCTAAAAGGACCAAGGATAAAACAGGATTTCGCTTTTTATTTTTCTCGGACAAATATTTTGTCTTCATGCTCGTTTGCAGCGAACACATGTGACGAAATAAGCCTAAAACGATAGAATAATTGGGCAGTTGGAATTTTGAGATGTCACATGCGATAGTGTCAATCCTAAGGGTTCAGATGGCTTAGGTCTAATTTTTAAATTATTTTGTGAGAATAGAGAGTGAGAGAAAAATATATTACTTCAGAAGAGTTTAATGCCGCTTAAGAAATAATATTTTGCTATTAATTTTTGATGTACATGATCAAAATCAAAATCAAAAAAGTCTATATTATAGTAAAAAATAAGCTTAAAACAATTTGAATAAAACAGCTTACAATCAAGAAAAACAGTTTGGAGAACCTTGCAGTTTGCTCGAACTTGACGTGATTTTTGATATTGGTTATAGGTGCGCTTCATATTTATTTTGATATCATAAATGAACTTAGTTATAAACAACATCATTCAACATCAGCTTAAGAATTTCTTTATGATGATGTATTGCAATAAATTTTCTTAAGATCAGTCAAAATTGCCTTGCATTAAATGTACGAGATATTAACTTTATTTAAATTATCAGTCATAATATTAGCCTAAAAATACACTTAGTAATTTTACTTATATTTTTCAAGTCTTTTTCAAAGAAACCTGACGCTGGATTACAAGGTTTATAATTTAAAAATTTAAATTATTTTATGATTCTCTTTTCTTTATAACCGCAAGCATATGTCAAAAAAAGTCTATAACTGCACCATTTTTGAGACGTCACACCCAAGTGTTAACCTAAATGCTTATGGTTTTAATTTTTTGCTTGCAGGATGGATCGCTTCTGGTTGTTTTTCTTTTTTGTTGCGTCGATACACTGCAGCGCGGAGGAAGCGTGGAAGTGTCCACAAATCGAGAAACATCCTGCTGTGGAATGCTCCTGCGATCTACCACACACTTTGAGATGCACTGGAGACAGATCGGCCATGCAGGTAAATTATTACTAATATTAATAATTTATTAGCTATTAAAAAATCGTGCTTAAAATATTATTTATTTTGAAAAGAAAATATTTATAATACAAATACAATAAAAGTATTCATCCAATCATATATTGTTATATTTTGTAAAATCAGACATATTACAAATATTTGTTTAATAATTTATACATGTATAAATTAGGCTTATTAGAATTCTGATTAAAATCAGTTTAACAATACTGAGAATAAGGACTCTTGAAATAAACTGTAAATAATAAATTTTATTTAAATTTATATGTGTAAAAAAACGTATACTTTAATTTTGCTCTTGAATTTTAGTTTTTAGAAACGCGTGCTTTAAAATAAATTAACAACTTTCATGCAATCCTAATTTTTTTCATATTTTATTAATTACCAATTAATAATATATTTTTAACAAAATTTATATATTTACCAAAAAAGTACTTTATTCAGATTTTTTAAAAGAAATAATATTTTTAAGCATTAAGAAAAATATCAATTTAAATAATGCACTTTTTAAACATATTTTCTTAAATTTAAGTTCGAACTTTTCTATAAAAAATCTCGATCAAGAAATAATAAAACAGAATCCTTTTTGTACAGATATCAATATTTAATAATTATTAATTACACTCAAGGTAACCCTTAATCAAAATATGAGTATTAATTCCCTTTATATGTAAAATATAAGAATCGGTTAAAAACGGGAGACGAGGACGAAACTTTTTTTGTACTACGATGTTGAGATTTCGTTTATCTACGCCTTATATGTTTCCGTAAATAACAACTTTTCAAAACTTTAACACAGTCGGCTATTATTTTCAGTTTGAACAAAGTTTTAAAACACACATATGTTAATGAATTTTTGCAGTCACAGTTGTATTATAAAAAAATCTAAATTAATCCATAATTAAAAACAAAACGAAGTACTATCTTTTATAATTGGGAGAAAGAATATTATTTTCGTGACTTTTATCTGTTTAAAGCGGGAGACGAGGATGAATCATTTTTGGTACATAATTGTCAAATTTGTATATTAAAAAGTATTTAAATTTAGTCTGATTTTTTGCTTCAAAAATCGAAACAGTACTAATATTATTTACATAAAAAAAATTATAAGTATGGATTCAATGCTTTTTAATAATTTAATTTAATTTTAGATTATTGGAAGGACTCTAAGATCTTTACCGACTCACAGAGCAGTTTCACTTTTGGATTGTACAGTTCAAAACGTTTCTGCTTTGGGAGGCTCACTTCTGGAAGGAGTTGCTCTTCATGGATTGGTGGTTTCGTCTGGAGAAATAAGCGATGTTCATAGTTCTGCATTTGAAGGATTGGCATCTCCACTGCAAGCACTAGGTATATTTTAACATGTTTTTATAAATCAATCAATGCTATCATTTCGTTTTTATTAGATCAATATTATTTCTAAGATACTTACAACTTAGCATAACTCTATAAAATAAATATAACCTAATTTTCATCTCATTGATTTAAGATTTCTAATATAAAATTTAAACCTTCGATTAAAATACTTCACCGCCAGACGTCCGTTTCAACCCTCTATCGCATAAAACAAATTCGCATCACCTCGTAAAACCGCAAGATTTAATTTACCGAATTAAACCGTCCTCCATAATCAAAACGTTAACCCGAAGCGACATCCCCTAATCGCGAAATCATCCCCGCTGATTTAATACAATGGATCCCTAGCCCCCAAAAGGCTTCGGCGAAAAACTCTCATTGTCTCTGAGAATTCCTTCCACTTCCTCTTCTTCGATTCGGAGATATCTTTTGCAGTGGCTCGTTGTTTCTTTAATGAGTTCTCATTCAACCCCTGTCCGTCTGTCATCATGTTTCTCCCTCCTGATTTATTGCCCCTTCAGTTAAGGACGCTCGATAGCGAGCCTTGCCTAGGTACATACAGCCGTTTTATGTGTACCAGTCTATCCGCTAATACAACAATCCACTTCAAATATCTCGGAAAGAGCAAACAAAATAAGACATTTTTGTCTCTCATACACGGGTAAGTATATTTAGAAAATACTTATACATGTGTATAGGATTTCAAAGAGTCGAAGAAAAAAGTTCCGTATCGAACTTTGCCATGCGATGTTTATTTGATCTTAAAATCACCTAAGAGAGTAAAAGTTCGCCTTTGGCAGTCAAAGGTTATTACTAATTTTGAGAGACTCTTATAAAAGTAATTGTTAGTTCAGATTGATTGGACGCTCAGGTGCTATAATGAAAAGTATTTTATAAACACAAGTATTTTTGATAAAACGACAAAGTAAAAAGTCAAAATGAAATGTTTGTCAACCGTAAATCATAGAGTGGGTCATAAAAGTTGAGTACCAATCGAAAAACTTTTTTCGTATCTTGGATTCAAAAGAATAAGGATCAATTTAATTTTTAAATGAGAACGTTTTATCGCATGACTTAAAGTATTTACGTTAAAGCATTGACCATTGTTTTATTTAGCCGACAAACGAATCCTTGCTAAGGACCTAATACTATAAGCATACTTAAATAATTAAAAATTAAATATTTAAATCACAAAGATATGATTAATTGAGTTTAAATATCATATATTATTCTATATTTAAATTGTTTAAAGTCGTTTCTGTAAAATTAAGTATATTATGTAATTCACTTTAAGTTATAGCAACTAGGCTACTGTGTATTTAAACAAATATATCAATATATTTTATATTTATTCTAGATAGTTGAAGAACTTGCTAATTAAACATTTTTAAAAAAAAAATATTTTTAGAGCGTAGGCCTAGTGATGCAGGATCTCTGTGGACCTAATATTTTTAAGTCTGCTCTAGAGGCGAAGCCTCTACGGTGGGTCTGACTTTTACTGTTTTTTTACGAAGTTGTCTCTGATTTGTGCCATTGAAATTACGTTTTTTTTTGTGTGTCACACATTAACCGCCACAATATAATATTTCGTGACTTGCAAATGAATTGCTTATAAATAAATCTCTGTATAAATAAGGCCAATTAATCGCAAATATATTTATGTTTAAATAAAGAAAAAAACGGTATTTTAACAAATTTCTTATTTATTATTTACAATATATAATATAAAAAAACTTAAATAAAATTGTGCTTTTTATTTTTATTTATATCTTATTGATATTATCACATTGTTGCCTTAGATTTATTAATGTTGAATGTCATTATCTCTGTTGATAAAATGCTTTATCATAGAATGTAAAACTTTGGTAGACGTCTTTTCAGGTATATTTTATAGTTCAGAAATAGGTCAAAGTTTAATGAAGCTAGACATTGTATTCATAGTGAATTTCTCATGTCTCGATGTTTTCGTTTCTCGAGAAATAAAATATTATTCTAAATTCATTCAAAATTCTTAAAAATATTAAAATATATTAAAAATATTAATACGTTGTGTATTACAGTTTATATATATTTTATTTTGAAAAATACTTTCACTGATTTTATGTACAACAATTTTAGTTAAATAATAGTTTAAATATAAATTAACACAAACAATGGTAAAACTTTCAATAAATTTATTTAAAAAAATTATATTAGTTACTGATCAAAATATTGCTTGTTTTATAATAATAGTTATTTTCAATCAAACAATATATTTTCTCAAATTAAAAAAAAATTATGTCGTTTAATAGTATATAAATAAAAACATACTAAAACTATGATAGTCATTTATTTTTTGTTGAACGGAATGCTTAAGGATGTCAAAATAAAATATTTGCTAATCGTTATTCCTAGAGTCGGCCATAAAACTTATATCGAATTATTAGTCAGCATTAATCTTCGTCACTTTCCATACCATCTGCTTCAGATGCAGCTATAAATTCAGCAGATAATAATCGCTATTTGCTTTTAAACTTGTTGTAGTTGTACACTATTTTTAAATATTTATATAAATTTAGTTTTTACTAAAAAAACATTTTAAGAAAATAATCATAATTTTGCATATTTCTTGGGATATTATCTCGAAATAATTTACAAGAAGAAATACAGAGAGTAAAGTAACAATTTATTACAGCACTGTAAAATTTTAATTGTTGCAACTAGAAAGTGCCTTACCTAGATATTTAATTACAATATTGTTAGTTAAAGTTGTATTATCTTATTATGCTTTGATCTTTAAAAAATAATTTTTGATAGGCCATAAAAATAAGCAGATTGCGATGAATTATTTAAATAAAAATTATATCTTAAAAATAATATTATCCACACGTCGTCAATGAAATGTTTGCAGAAAAACTAATTTTGCTTAAAGGTGAACCAATACAAAACATACATGAAATTGATGCATTGACTGAAAAAAAAAATGGCAAAAAACGTGTTAAAAGCGCAATAAACAAAATGCAATTTGTCTGTACGACGCATAGTTATTCCTAGACATTCTGATTTTATTTTTAAGAAACGCTTTAAAGATATTTTACTTATAAAAAATATCTACAAAAAACACCGTATTATTATAAATTTACATAAAATTACATTAAAAGTTTTAAGAATTTTACGAGAATTATTATTTTCACTTTGTATGTAGATATGTAATAATAAAGTGTATTTTTGTAGATATTTTTATATTTATAAAACATATTTACCATTATTTCTGGCCTCTCAGGAGTCCTGATTTTTTTTTCTCTGATGATACTAAAAGAGTCCATTTGTCAAATTTGTCAAGAATACTAGTGGTATTTTTTACAAATTTGAGCTCCAGATTTGAACAATGTTTGCAATGCGATGGTGCACACCTGGATATTGTTATTTTTATGATGTGATTTTCCTGAATGTATATTTTAATATGAATGAAAAAAAAATCGTTTAGTATTCTAGATTTTTTTTTTAATAATTTATTCCAAACGGATTATCTTTATGGCCCACCCTTACTATCGATAATACATTAGCTTTTAAATACCAAAAAAGACTACTTACCATTAGAATAAATATTATTATAATACACTATTAGTTTATATGTTATTATATGTTAACTACATAATTTATAGATTGAAATAGTAGCAAGGAGTCTAAAATTCTGTCAATAATAGTAAATCTTAAGTGTAGGCTATCTTTTTAAGTTACAGCATTATTATTTACACAGGCGCATAGGACCTCTTGTCAAATCGTAGCAATAATTTCCCGCTGTAAAATATTTCGTAGCACATTTGTCACGGTCGAGTAATGTCGTCAAAACGTCGAACGGCCAGCATCAATCACTGGCGGAGAGAGTGGGTGAAGGAGGGGGAGAGACTTCTTCCAATTCCGCTTTTTCTTCTTCTTCCTCTCCGTTTCGTCTATCATCTCTCGGCAAAGATGGGAAATCCGCGGGGGCCGTTGATCAATACCGAGACAGCCGCCGGAATGCAAACAGAAAAACGCCCCCCTTTTGCGTCGCCCCCGCGGAAGCGAAGCCCGGAGTCCCCCGAAGGATTGGCACATTATTTCACGTACCTTGATATATAATTTTTGCGCGGAGAATCACTAATGGCGCAAATAATGAGCGCTCGATCAATTATCGAGAAAACTCGCTAATTAAATTTTTCCAAACGGGCAGATTTTCTACGCTCTTGAATGAGTTTAAAAAAATAATTAGGAAAATTTATAAAGAAACAAAAAAAGTCCATGCGCTAATTGTTTTAACAATGTATCACTAGAATTTCGTATGGTAACACTTCTATTGTATTTAACTTATGAATAAGTTTATATTATTCAACGAATGATTTTTTCATATAAACATAATGAATATTACAATAATAATATATTATTATTTGTGAAAAAATAAAATCACGTTTCAATTAACAACGTAGTTATTTTAAAAAGCCAGAAAACGCCAAGTATATTTTTTTACTTGCATTGCAATAATGCAACATATAAAAAATAAAACAATACACTTATAAATTTGTACAAAAGCACTCACACAATTTATATAAAAATCTAAGGCACAGCTAGATACAAAAAAAAGCTATTATTTTTTTATAAAAAAATAATCATGTACGAAAATAGTCTCTCTTTTGTATCTAAATTAGCCAAATAATAACGCAATTCAATATATTTTATTAATTGATTATTTTTTTAATTAAAAAAGATGGGTAGGTTATGTTTTATATTTTTTGATGATGATAGTATAAAAGTTAGGTAAGTAAAGTCCCTAAATCAGCTTAATAAAAATTAGTAGTCATCAGTAAATACAAGACAATTAAAGTTCCTAAATTAGTATCATGTCTAGTTTTGAACTAAAGATTAACAGCTTCGCAATATAGCTTGTTCTATAAAATATGTTCTGTGCTAATCTATTAAATGTGTCAAACGCCTTTTCGATATCTTACAATAGTATTAAATTATATTTCGATGTGTAAAAAAAGTTATTAAAATTGTCATTATATCATTTAATTAAAATTATTAAAAAAGTAATTGTAAGAACTTCACCTTACGCCGCAAACTATTCATAACCATAATGGGCGGAAAAAGGAAACCGTCGCCGGAAAAAGAAAACCGTGTCATAGTCATAAGAAATTTACGATATTCTTTTTACATAGAAAATTCATTAAAAACCAGGCGTATAATATCCATAAGTCAGGTACATACGCAGGCGGGGGGCAGAGTCACGCGTGACTTTGGGCTCGAAAGTGAGATTTACTTTCACTATCTACAACGCAGTTTCGCGGTCGGCTCCTTTGACTTCCTCTCGTAATCTTCTCATACATACATATTACACATTTTCCACCCATTATCCTTTGATCGTTCAATTTTAAATGTATATTATGAATAATGTATAGCACTCTTAAGTGCGAGCTGTATAAAACGCGATTGACACAACAAAGGAGCTAGATTAATAGTAAATATGAAATAATTAAGCGCCCTGCGCGTTTCCTTTTACTTCTATATTAATAATTTAGTTATAGTAATAATATTGTAGCAGAGGTGTACTTGTATTTGTTTTCTATGCTGCTGGAAAACTCATTAAAAATTAAACAAGGTTGTTTTAATTTATAATAAATGTAAAATGTACCTGTATAAGAAAACATAAGCTTATTTATAACTTTATTAATAAATATGAAGGAAAATAAAGGGACTTCGAATTAAACGTATTTTAATGATTGATCACTATTCCTAAATCCTAAATAATGGGTTTAAAACAAGTAGTATAACACATCAATTTATTTTTACAGACTTTTAGTATTTTGAATAATCTAAACAAAAATAATATATACTAGCTACTAATATCTTTACCTAAAAACATGTAGTAGTAGTAAGTAATTGTTTAAGTACTATGCTTTAATTTGTTGCAAAGCGCATTTTTTAAAAATAAATATCACATTTAATATTTTTTATAAGTTGTTTGACTTTCTAGTTAAAAACTCATACATAAATAAAAAAATATTGTTTTATTAAAATCAGTAAAAATATTCGTATATCAGAATACTCCAAACCAACGTCTTTAATATTACATCATTAATTAGTCGCACTAATTTTTGAGATACAAAAAATTTATGGACGACAACAGTCATCCAATTTTTTAATTTTTGCTTTCTTATATATTTTTTGTTTATTATAATTTATGAAAAATAGATTTCTGTATAAAAAATTATGTAACCATTTTTTTTATAATATTTTAATATCAAATAATGTATTGTATAAAAATATTTTCCAACTTTTATTATATTTTTATTTAATTTTTACAATTCAAATATTTTTTTGGGATTTTTTAACAAAGTTTTTCAACAATCTATTTTGTGTTTTTAAAAATACAAAATACAACAGTGTTTTTATGTTTGCTTTTAATAGACAGCATTTTTGGTTTCTTTTAAGAAAAAAATTATTTTTAATTACAAATTTGTCCGAAAAAAGTCACGAGAGCTTCTGTATACAAAAGTTTGTTTTTTTATTTCAATTTTCATAAATTTTATTTTTTATATAAAAGCAATTTTGATTTTATCGATATTTCTCTAGAAATTTTTCAACTTAATAAGACATTTTATTTTTATAATTTTTTTTTTTTTTAAATAAGATTTTAATTTAATTTATATTTTTAAACGTATATTTGTTTGTTTTTTACTCTTAATCTTTTTAACAAAGTAACGTTTTTTTTTTATTTTCTGAATAGCAGCAATTTTGAAACAACGTTTCGGATTAAATTGACTAATAAAGTTGGACGAGATTTTCACAAAAGCTATTTTTATGTCAATGTGAGTAAACCTACAGTAGTTATCGAGTCTTTAAATTTTGTTATATGATACATAAATTACATAAAAATGTAAATTTTTTTTTGCACTTCAAGTTTTTTTTTACATAGATACAATTTTTTTATGTTTTTAATAGTTGCTATTTAAAAAAAGGTGAATCAGCTAAAAAAATATAATCAAGGTATTTACAAGATTTATTATCGAATAAGTTTCATTATGATATCATTAAAACTACGACTATGTTTAACATGTTCTTAAAAACACATATTAATGACTGTAAGTTTATTTTTAGCAAAGTTACATATTTTAAAGAGCCACCGTTTTAAAACAATATGGAAATTTAGGCTGAATTACAAATTTTGCAGAGATATTACTAAAATTAGTTTATGCAACCAGTTTTATGTCAATGTAATTAAAAACATAATAGTTATCGTGTCCTTAAAACTACACATAAATTACCAAAAAAAAATATTTTTAGTCATTGTTAACCATTTAACTTTCTATATATATTTTTTGATTTTAATTGACGCATATTTTAAGTGTAAAACAAATATAGCAGATTAGACTAGCTATTAAACTAAAACAATGTATTACTAAGATTTATTTTTAGAATAAAGTATATGGTGATATCATTAAAACTACATAATTATGCTCTTAAATATACATATTAATAACCATTACATTTTTCTTTAGGACTTTTTTAGCTGAGCAACGATTTTATTAGGTTTTGAATAGCCGCCATTTTAAAATAAGATTTTACTAATATATTTTTATATCTAGTCTTATATCAATATGCTTAAAACTACAGCAATTATCATGTCCTCAAAACTCTATATAAATAGAAAAAAAATAATAAAAAAAAAATTTTCGTCAGTAATAAGAAAAAAAAAATTTTATAAAAAAAAAATTTTTTTGAGTTTAAAAAAAAATGTAAAAGAAAAAAGTAAGGAAATAAAAAATATTTTTTTAAAAATGTGAAAATATTAAAAAAAAATTACATACTTTTTGTGTTTGCAAGTGTTTTACAAACTGTTTCATAGATATCTCACGGATACGCAATATCGTTTATTTATGCTACGAAAATATAATAGAGAGGTAAAGAACATAAATCAATTAGTTTTAGCAATGATTCTAGATGCTTCGAAAAAAATCTTTACTAGCTAATATTGATTTTAAAATTTTATTTCTTATATTTCAGGATTACCCAATAATCAGCTAAAATCGATACCTTCAGCTGCCCTATCTCAACTGCAAGGATTGGATCGTTTGGACTTATCGCACAATAAATTAGAGAATTTGGTGGCTGACTCTTTTGTGGTAACAGTTTTTGATAAATTAATTTCTTATCTGTAACTTGAACTTTTACTAAATATGATATCAAAACGGATGAGGTTTGATTTATATATAGTTAATTTATCTTACCTCAATTATTCAGGAAGTTAGATAATATATTATGCGACATAAATCAAATTATTTGTTACATAAAAATAATCGTCACTTTTTATTTATAATTAAATTACAGGGATTATACAACCTGACATTTTTGGAGCTGAGCGAGAACCAATTGTCTTTTATGTCTCCCGGATGTTTCAAACCTTTGAAAAGACTATCCACCCTGAGGCTGAGGGGGAACAATTTGAACGTGCCTACCCTCACGTCCCTCAAGGATCTGAGCAGCATCAGCGAATTAGACCTGACTAAAAATTCT
Organism: Plectrocnemia conspersa; assembly: GCF_051122295.1. Classification (NCBI taxonomy): domain Eukaryota; kingdom Metazoa; phylum Arthropoda; class Insecta; order Trichoptera; family Polycentropodidae; genus Plectrocnemia; species Plectrocnemia conspersa. The sequence continues at coordinate 6,540,609 of NW_028277172.1, forward strand.
CTCGCAGGACCTCTAGGACCAAACACACTACCTACCCTTAGAAGCCTTCGATTGCTGCAGTTGGGAAACAACGAAATGACCAGTATCAAGAGGGGAGCATTGGCAGGTAAGATACTCTTAATTTATAGTTATTAATAATGAATTTGTGTCAAAGCAAAGATTCACAATTTAATATTAAAATCGATAATTTATATTTTAAATTTACACTGCTTTTTTCAATAACAACTAAAGCTTTCGAAGTAACCTTAAGTGCACAAAATGTATTGTTTAAGGTCACGCGTTACATATTCATCGTCGATTTAAATAATGGTCTACGTTTTATTTATACGCTTTGAGATTTATTCGAACGCACCCCGTCCCTTTTCGACTGGTTGCTTTACGATGAAACTTTGTCGAAAGTTTTAAGCAAAATAGCGTGATGTGAATAGCATTACAATGTCCATTACTAAACTTGTATAAATATCTCCGTGCCAAGAATAGCACTTCATTATTTTATTACTTGATAATTTTATTACTGAATAATTTTATTAAGAAGTAAATACTATATTAATTAGGTTTGTTGTAATGATATTATATTTTATTGGTAAAAACTCTTACAGTTGAAATGATTCGATTTTTAAATTGGAACATATCACTGATTTTCTGATGACGGTTGACATTTTCTCTAAATTCACACACAAAGTACTTTTGAACGGGACTAAGATTTAGTGGATTCGATTGTATGCGAAATCTTCTTTGAAAAATTCCATCATTGTCCCAAAATCATTAAATTCAATTTCATGTATTACTCTTTTCTTTGGGTGCAAAATTAAATTAATATTATTTAATATTTAAAAAGGCATCGCACGATAATAGTGACTTTATTATTGACATTCAATAGATTTTCACATTCATTCTTAATTATTTACAAAATCTGGATATTCAATGTGTTATTTAATATCCTCTAATGCTTTATTTTCATTAGGCATTCGGCTCTCGCCAGACATTCTATTACTTACTACACGACCAGATTAAAGCTTACAGGTAGTTACGCAGTCGGGTAATAGTCGGTCCAACAAAGGGCCACCTTTGTGTCGCGCTAACTTTCGCCCTAATGAGTCCATTCCTACGAAATTTTCCCGTTAAGAGTCGGTGGAAAATTTTGTATTTTCACATAGACCGAGACGAAGCGGATATAATCGTTAGACATTCTTTCAAACGCAAAAATGAGAGTATATAGCATAAATTTTATTATTTATTCGTATAAGTTTTTCATATCTGTTGCGACTTTTACTGGTTGGAAATTTTAATCTCGACCATTTTAAAGTTGTGTGGTATATTATAATATAGCAATTTTCATACAGAGCGTAGCGTCTCGCGCTCGACATTAATCACTGACGGCAGCTGCCTAATTTTTCTGCCCTTTTGCATACAAAATATATAAATAAAAGGAAAAAATGACTGCAATGAAGTATTACCACCATTTTAAAATATTTTAAAAATAGAGTTTCACCAAAAATGAATGAAAATATATTTAAAGTTAGTATTCAATCTTTCAAGCCATTGATCTTTCACTATTTATTTGCATTTAAGCATATAAAAACACGCGTCTCTAAAATTTTTTTTTGTAAATAGTAATATAACATTATTATAAATGCATATGTCAATTTACATGTTTATATTTCTAGAAACTATATTTAATTTAAAAGCAAATTGGGGGTCTTAAACACTTACAATGAAAGTTTTGTGATCAAGTTTTAATGGAAGTGTGGCTATACATCATTAAGGAAAGACTGTAGACAGTGTCTCTTTAAGTCTTTGATACTTTGAGCAATAAATGGGTGGCACTAAAATCTTTGTTTTTGTCTAATACATATCCTATCTATTTCATACATGTTTGATTTATCAAAACATGATGGTGTATTTAATATTTTTTGCAATATAAAAAAATGGCTTGATAAGTTTATTTTTGTTAATGTATGGCCAAACAAATTATTTTGCCTCGGAAATATTTATTAACATCGAAGGACACAAATCTATTAGTTTTATCCCCCTTTTAGTTGTTCTTGCATAACTAATTTATACGAAACGATTATGGGTAATCCCAGCAAATATAAAATTGTTATATTTATTTTTGAAATTATTTTTTTGCTGACCTAATATCTAAAAGCATTTATTAAATAAATATATGTATTTAAATGAATAAAAAATAACAGTTAGATTTTGTATAAATTATTAAGCTATAATTTTGTACAAATGCAAGAGCAAAATACCTTGATTAGCGGTCAAGAGCAGGGCTCTTGAAAAATAGCTACTCACGACCATATGTTTTTTAGTTTGTAACTAATAGATAATATTAGTCCTACCGTTATAAATGAATAGTACATATTTTATACAATTTAACTTTGCATTAGTGAATGTTTATTGCACAATTAAGTTGCCCAGATTAGCATAATGATGATATTTATATTTATAGACACTGCTCTAAATGAGTGAGAGTGAGTGAATATATCTGCAAACGCAATTGGATGTTTAAGACTAGCGACTTTGACATATGGTGAACGGTTTTAACTTGCCTAATTTGGCTGTATGTGCGATTTTTGCTTCCTTGCGTACGCCTCAGTATATAATTACGCATTAAAAAAAATTATTTGCTCAGAAAAAAATTGCATATTTTTTTGCAATGTTATTGAATAATTATCGCTTCATAAAATAAAGTAAAGTCAGGTGATTTCTAAATCTAGGTGTTCTCATCTTGGGTTTTAACTAACATGACGATTTCTCTCAAATATAAATTTATGAAGCGCTTATTACATTTGTTCTTAAAAGTGACTTTTGTATTATTTGGTTATCAAGTAATTGATTATTAAATATAAAAGTCAAATCAAGCAATTTATTTATCAATAACAATAACAGTGAAATCTCATTATAACTAACCCCGAAATAACGAAATTTCAGTATAACGAATCTTCAATCTTTACCTGAAAAACTTTACTAAATGTTTCAATTGTAACGAAGACTAATCTCAGTATAACGAAATTTTTGATTTGGATTTAAAAATGACATTACAACTTTAATTCAGTTTGCCTTTGACTTGGCGTGTGTCAGGTGTGTTCCCAAGTGACATTTAAGCTGTTTCGCCGATCTTCAAACTTCTTTTATAAAACATTTTTTAACATATTTTATTATGTTCATTACAGCATCCTTTAAAATAGACAAAATACTATCTGTCAATTTAATAAGAGGTTATACAGTAACATGGTATTCATTTTTTTTATAAATAATCTTCTTACATTCAATATAACGAAATTTTCTTTGGTCCTGTGACCTTCGCTATACTGAAATTTCACTGTACTTGAAAACGTTAAACATTTTAAATCTTTTTATAAAAAGTACTACATAAATTTTAAAATACGCAAAATTTTAACTTTAATTCACAGCCACGAAATAATTAAAAAGTATAGGCGAACATATTGAATGTTAAATAAAAACCGCAAAAATGAACGCGGTTAAAACGCGATTGCATTGCTATGCATATATTATTATATGTACAATTCGAAACACAGAAGTGTATTAGCGACCAAAAATAAAAGGCACGCATCATATATATAATACAAAATATAAAAAAAAATGGTTTATTTAAACTGCGGATTTTCAGATTAAGCTGCTAATTGAAAACACGTGTTATGGTTCAATTCAATTTATCGAGAATCAGTCAAAAAAAAGTAACACAATTTAACCAATTTTTTTTAAGATATTTACAGAAATATTTGTTTCGATAAAAATGTATTCAACGTCATATAGTTATATTTATTTGATTAAATACATTTATTGCGATGATAATATAAAGGTACTAAAAATAACATCACAAGATTATGCTTGAATACATTTTTAGCGAAACGTCGTTGACATCAAAAAACAACGAAGATGAATTTCCTGAATTTAAAAAATATATGTTTGAATTGTATTATATCATAATTATGCACTGCAGTAATCTGTCAGGTGATGTTGACAAAGCTTTAAAAAATATCTTTTCAAACGTAAAAAATCTGATTGCTTTCCCGCACGTTAAGCAGGTAAGTAGCTTTCGTCGATTTTAATACTTTTTCTCTCATATTTATTACGGCCGTAAAATAAAAATTAATAACGTCGAACGGCAGTTGAAAGTTTGCGCGTGGCATATTGAAAACGCGGCAATATAACGTTGAACGGCTTCAATGGGGCCACTCGAGTCGCGAAACTTTCTTATTAGATTGAACTTGCAAAGTAGTTAGTTATTTCGGTGGATGCACAACGGTTAACCACCCCTAAGTTTCTCATATCTCCAAATGAGATTTTTTAACTTGAACCGATGCGCCCGCGCTGATTTTTCCGGAACGCTTTATCTTAATTGAATGCGAAACTTTCCTGGCGAGCGCTAAAACCTTGATTAATTTAGTTTTATGATAATTAAAATAAAATATCCAGCGTTGAAGATTGAAAAGTGTATACGGGCGAGAGATAATAAATTGCATGTAATCACAAAAATAAAATCATTCTGGGTTATTTAAATACTAGAGCTATCTATACTGGTATATATAATACAGATTTAATTATTTATTTAAATTAAATTAAAACCATGGTCGAAAACGTAATAATATTTTTATAATTTTTTTCCTGTGACACATGACAGCCGCCATATTAAATTTAATTAATGGATAATATGCTGTGTGCTTTTTCAGAAATAAAATAATTATATAAAGTAAATATAGATTTTTTAACTTTTACAGATTTGAACACATTAATAAATTTAAATAAAAATGATAATTTTAATGCAAAATTGTTTTCATAGTAATATATTATTTGTTCAATACCTTCAAAGCCTACCACATTCCATTATACATTATCGGTATAATCAACTTTTTTAGCAGCAAACATTGAAGGTAAGCTTATGCTTTAGTAGTCCAGATGAATTCAACTCAACTAGATACTATCTTTTTCGTCCATTATCTTGTCAATGTAGAGCAAAAAGGAACTGAAACTGAACTTTTTAGTATAAATTATGTACAGCACGCATTGTCGTGACCTGTTAGGTCCTGCATTTATAACTTGACAAATAATTTTTAATCAATTATTACTCATTTGAATATAAAAGTTCATTTCTCATAATCTAATTACGTTATAACTGACAAATTGTGAGACAATCGCATTGAAAACAAACAACGCACAATGAAACCGCAATTTCAACAACGACGATCCGTCGCATTGTTTCGAGCGTTAAAAAAATAAAAAATACAAATAAATTGCTTTATTTCTCGCTTAAAATATCGAGTGAATAAGGAACGAGGCGCGTTAAACGAATCACGTATCGCAATACACAAAAATACAAAAGGCGAAATTCCAATCGCGCGAGAAATAAATACCTACGCTGACGTGTCATTTAACCATAAATCTTGCGAAACAATAACCCCGTCGTGTGAAAATTCGGAAAACGCAATTTTCAGCGAGTTATATGTATGTATATAACTAAGGATACATTTTTTATTTTCGAGTATAAAAAAAATTAAAAAAGCACGCAACACATTTCGTTGACGTCGGTTTTATACTCGCGGCGATAATTGAGTTCAAATCCCGGCGGTATCTTGGTGAGCTTTTGCGCGAGCTTTATTTTATGAATAAAATAAATATATTAGAGTATTCAAAAATATTTTTATTCTGATTTTAAACTACATATATTATCTACTAACTTATGTGCCGCTTACATATATGTATTTAGATTTTTTGTGAGCATAGTCAGACTTTATATGTTGATTTTAAAAGTGCTTTTGAAGTAGTGTAACGATGTATATTAAATTTTAAACTAATGTGTATAAGAAAATATTCAGTATGAATTGGAAAAAGCTCAATATTTATTTATTTAAAATCAAATCATCGCAATCTAATACGCGTTTTATTATAATATGAGGAAAAAAATATATATGATACAAATAACTTCAGCCTCCTTGAGTAAACAATTTTCTTACGAAGAAATATACATATTATTGCTTATTTGCATTGTGAATTTCTGCAAATTAGATCATCTATTTGTATAAAGCTTAATTAATACAATTTATAATTTTATTATTGAAACGTAATATTATTAAAATAAAATAGACCTTGCGCAAATATTCTGTTTATTCATATTTATAAAAATATTATTTTACAGATAAAATGAAAAGCCTTTTTTGTAACTGGTAATATTTTTTTAATTCATTAACAAACATACCATTATCCTCTTTTTTCAACAGGTCTGATTAATTTGGCTTCGCTGAGCTTGCAGCACAACCAAATAGACGTCATAGAAGACCACGCCTTCAGGCAACTGTCCAATCTGACCGAGCTAGACTTGGCCCACAATGCCATTGTTGCCGTTTCAGGTAAACTTTACAACAAATCGAAAATCATTTGTGCTTGAGCTTTGGGAAATTAAAAACTAAAATGTTGAAATGCAATTAAATTATTTCATCTTGAAAGAAAATATTAAATTAGAGTCAAATCATTGAAATTGAGCTACGAAGCAAACAATATATTAGGTAATTCCGTTTTTTAAATTGAAGTTTTAACAATCAGTCATTCTTTAGCCATTGATACCCAAGTACGTATTTTGTTTTACCTTCATGATTAAATTTGAATTTTTGCTACAAATATAAGGTCTGAAACTATTGTATCTAATTACTACTAGATGCATATTAAAAATGAATTATTATCTTTTAGCTCTTTTTTTGTTAAACCATTTTTTTGCTTTTATTGTAAATCATATTTATGTGGTTATATTTTATTCTCTAAGCAAAAAGTCCTTTTGAATTTTAGCAAAATTTTATTTCATACTTTATTATTTCCCTGTAGAAAATTTGTAATACGAACGCAAACCATAGAAATATATATTGTAGTTATATTTATTATTTGTACAAAAATCTAAATTCTACATATGCAGAAAAAATGTGGTACATTTTATTCCTATGATTACATAAAACGAACCACATTTTTTACATAAAAATTGCAATTACATATTTTTCTATATTAATCAAGATTGATATAAAACTACGATACTAAAATTATAAGGTTATTTTAAATGTTTTGAATTTTAAGCGCTTAAATCTCTAAAATAATCATATTAAGTTTATTTTATAAATAAAAAAATTCTAGTACAAGCACATTTTTCTGTAAGAAAAAAAATCTCGCTGTAAATTCCTTAATTTAAAATAAGCACGCTATTTTTATTTAGTTATTTAGTTATTTATTCTGTTTGTGCTAAAAGAAAATCTGAAATTATATGGTTATACGTTTTTTAAATATTTTTTATGTATACATATGTATGTTTGATAACACTGTGTGACATACATATTTAATAACAAAGTGTGAGCCATTGTTTGGATAAAAATATATTTATTTAATATTATAAGCTTATTTTTAATGTAGGACTATTATTTTTCAATCGTAAAATTTTTTTATCCCTATAAAAGTTTGTAAAAATTAGCTATTAAGCTAATTATAAATAATTAAAAGTAAAAATAAATATATAAAAAAAAGACTTCAACAAGCGATTGCATCAGTTTTGTTAAAATATATTATAGAAAAAATTAAGTACGTGCTCATAAAAATAATAATATGTACATTGGAAATAGTCTGTTAGCAGAAAAGTATATTATTATATCAAATCAATAAAATTAAAAACATATTGGTAAGATAGATTTTTTTGCATTTTTATCTACATATATAAATAATATTTTTTATTTAAAAAATATATTAAAATCTTAGCAAAAAAATAATATTAAAAAGTCCATCAAAATATATAAAAATAAATATTTGGATTAAAAAAATATTTAATTTATTTTAGCAAAAAAAAAAAATAGTTCACCTTTTGAGAAGTATCGCCGTACATGTACGGTAGTTGATCTTGCACTGTTTTAATGTTTTTATATTAATTAATTTTAAATAATGTGAATAATGTTCATAGAAAATAATACTAGTAAATGTAAGAGTGCGAAATAAATTAACACAGCAAAAAATATTTTATATTAATTTTATAAAAAATATTTGAATTATTTTACAAAATAGCCGAATAATATTAATGAATATTTAAAATAAATTATTAAAACATACTAATACAAAGAAAAACAATAAAATAAATCAAAGCAATAAAACGTTCAGAATCACCATTTTTCTATAATTTTTTATAAATAATAAATAAATAACAATAGAAATAATTATGGAGAACACGTAAAATTTACAGACTCCCTAAAAAATAGCAAATGTACATAAATTAACTCACTAAAAGAGTTAAATAGCATATAAATAATTATTATATTGGTTTTTACCATTTTTTTGATCAAATAAAGCACTTTTTTAAGAAATTATAATTTGTTGTTAAAGTAGATTTTTTAGCATTTTTTATTATGCGTTTTTATGAATTATTATTATATTTTTTAGTTAAAATCAAATTGAAACTTAGCAATGTATGTATATTTAAAAATGACGTTTGATTTGTAGAAAAAAGTCTAAATTTTAAATTGTATAAAAAAATCTTATTTAAAAAAAATTCTTCAAAAGTAATAATAAAAAACTTAATAACGTAAAATAACGTAATTTTCATAATTTTTTAAATATTTTTAATGAATATTGTTTTGGATTTCTTATGATGCGTTTTGTATTTTTTTAGTTAAATTTTGATTAAATATAAGTAAAAAAGTTTGTATAAAAATTACGATAGAAAATTATTTGTACAAATTCTTATTTTAATTATTTTAAAAATACCATCATAATTTTTAATCGCAAGAAAATATATCAAATTACCATTACAAAAAAAATTAACGTTAAATATAAAATATAACACATTGAAAATTATAACATAATTGCCAAAATTTTTTCTTATTAATTAATTAATATCATAATATCATAACTTTTAATTGTACGAATCTACTTTATCAAAAAATATATGTTTAAAAAAATAACAAATTAAAAATAATGTTGAAATTTCCATTAATTTTAATAATATATTATATAATCTATTTTAACTATATTTTTAATATCATATAATATTCTTATGTGTTTATATGTTTATTTTTCTAGTAAAAATTTTATAATATATCAATAAAAATATGTACAAAATTGTCGATATAGATGAATTGTAGTCGATTTTTTTTATGTATTTAGAAAACAAACGTACAAATTAAAATTCGTAGAAAATTATATTGAATCTACTCAAATTTCATAATTTTCTTGGATTTTTTTAATCAAATAAATTATTTTAGAAATTTTTATATTATTTTGAAGTAGATTATATTTAAATCATTATTTATTATGTCGTGTCTTAACTTTTTTGTATAAATATCAATAATGTACAAATCAAATTAAATCTTAGAAAAAAATTCACGATTTGTTATTAAAAATATAAAACTGAATACAATACAATTAAAATAATCGATTTTATGAATATTTATATAAGAAAATTAGTCATATTTAAAAAAATATAGAATAAATACTTAAAAGACATTTTAAACTATATTTCATGTTTTTAATTAAAGTTTAAGATTTATTATTTGTAGTAATAAAGGTAAAAAATTTAAACCCTTCAAAATTTGTAAAAAATCATTGCAGTAAAAAAATAATTTTGTATTCAAATTAGTTAAATTTAATTAAAAATTAATATAATTTTTATTAGAACGATACTTTCATGATAATAAGAATTATAAGCATAAGTTTGTAGCAAATCTTTTAATTTTATTATGAAGCCAAGAAATTAGGTTATAATGAATAAAATTTTTACTAAATAGTTATTATATACAATAATGCATTATGTACCATAAAATAAATTTGCAATACTGTATTTAACTTAAAGGAAAATTGATAAGATTTGTTTATATACATTACCATAAATGTATTTCTTGGATGTAGCAAAAATATATATTTCTGATGGCTTCTTAATTATTATTTGAAAACGTATACTTGAAACAAACTCTCGGGTCTCTGGGACCCAATCAAGGGTTTACATAATTCAAAACTCTTGAACTCGCATCCACCCACCCGGCCCCGCGTTTGTTGGTTTGTTTAAAACGATAGTTTCCTTTAAAGGTAATTCCTTGGCTCACTTGGTGAAACTACAGAAGCTAGACTTGTCCCATAACTTTCTGCGAGCCGTAACCGCCGACTTGGTGAAGCCACTTCAAGCACTTAGAGATCTTCGCCTAGACGATAACGACATATCCATAGTTGCCGGAGACTCGCTGTCGGCCGACGTCGTTTTGGACAGGTTCACCCTGTCAGGTATCGGATCGGAAATGCCATTTCTATTCCAGAAATTTCAACTAGTTTACATAATGCGTCTAAATCCAATTCCGCAGATAACCCTTTAAATTGCGACTGCAGTCTCTTGGATTTTTCCTTCTGGCTGAAGAAATCGCGACTCGGATCTTTGGACAGGATGACAGCTGTTTGTACAACACCTCCGGAACTAGAAGGAGCCCTATTGACCGAGCTATCGCCTAGAAAATTTGGGTGCGCTGATTATGAAGAAGAAATTCTACCTTCGACTTCGACTGAACCGATAACCACAGTGACTGCTTATACAGCTTCATTAGTAGCTCCGGATTTAAACGAAGATGACGAAGATTTGCCTGTATCTAAAGCACAGGTATGTCTATCTATTCTTATTCATAATTATATTATTTTAATTTTTTGATTATGTCATTAAGGTGACTTTGACCGATTATCAATACGACGGAGCTTTGGTGAAGTTGAGATGGGCGGTGGAAGAAAAGGCAATGCCTTATACCTGCGATGCTGTCTTTGTATACGAAGAACTGGGAGAGAATGAAGTAATGTTGAGTTCGGAACCTTTGCATTGTGATTCAGTTGTCATGAGTGATCCAAGTGATTTGCATGTGTCAGTGCCTGGTAGCAGAGATCTCAAAGAGGACCATAAGTAAGATCTTAAACCATTTTAATACGAAGGAGTAGTTGTTACTTATATTTTTATTTATTTATCACGCTTCCTAAAATTGCTTATTTATTTTTAATAATAACAATTTTATTTTAAATTAATTAAAAATATAATATTGCGTTATTCAAGTTTCTAGATAGTCTTTATATGATATATACATATGTATGTAAGATTGCGTGTTTATTGTATTAAATATTACGATAAGTATAATAATAATATTATAATTTCCCTGAGAACAATACTAATATATTTTTATTGCATTAGTAGTGATTCATTTGCCGTATAATAGAGATATTATAATGGTTAATTATGGGAGATTATCCATCATTTGGGGTTTTCCCCTTTTTGATTAGATAAAGCAAATTCCTCAATTATGTCCTTAAATTATATATAATACATACAAGGCATGTAATAATATTATTATAAGTCACGACATAATTATAATTAGACTCATATACAAATATAATTTTATAGTTTTTTTATTATTTGCTTAAAATAATCGCAAAAATAATAAAAGTGGACTTACAAGTCTATATTATTTATAGTAACATTACTGTACATAAATACATTTATAACAAAATTTATAATATTAAAGAAAATAGAATGCAGAAAAAATTAGCGTACAAGTACGACTAAAGCGCTATCTTCAATTTGAAGTAAAATGTTTTTGCTTTAAAATATCGTAAATATGTATTTACTAAAGGTAAATATTTTTATTTTGGTTATTAAATTAACACTAAAAAACAGATTTATCAAGCTTTTATTTAAATTACTATGTTTTGCTATAAATAACTCATGAGTTTCAACAAAAGGATTGGTTTTAATATTATCTTATATTTATATTTAAGATACATAAATTTATTTTGAGTTTCATTATTAATAGTATAGCGCATTTATAAAAAGAAAAGTTTGGGTACTCAATATAATTATTTCAGCTTTCGCATTGACTAACCGTTTCATTTTTAGTCAATTTCAAAGACACGATATTATCAAAGTTGTATGTAGGTACATAAAGCACTTATTTTCCATTAAAATAAAAATTATGAAAAACGAGTTTATGAGCTATTTATATGTATTTGGTAAATATGGTGTAAATAAAAAAATAAAAAAATAAATACACATGTTATGTGCTTAATAAAAAAATCTCGACGCATAATTCTTGTCTGGATTGTCTTAGATTCAATCTATTAAAGGTTTCTTATTTTTGTTGTAGAGAATTTCGTGTATATATAGTTGCTTCAGGTTTACTTAAAAAAAACACTTTTCCGTTTTTCATAAAAATGGGTATATAATTGATTTATTTTTAATTGAAAATCTTTAAAAAAAAAAAAAAATATACAAATCCTTGGAGCTTTTTATATTTTGTATATATATTTGTATTTCGTATATAAATATTTTCAGGTGCTTATGATTTTATTAAAAAACATTTATGGTGGTCAAAAACAATACAATGTAGAGTTTTTGACCATCGTGACGCATTGAGGGTAAGCTGTTAGGTTACGATGGTTTTAATTAAATTAAAATAAAAAAATAAGTCTTTAATTTTTTTTTTCTTAAAAATCTTGTTAGTGCAATTTTCCACATGATTTTTTTCTACACTGTTTAAATAAAATATTTAATTCAAACAATATGACAGAAATGCATTTTTTTGAGTCAAAATAAATTAAAAATTTAATTTTTAGGCGCTGTTTATTTCATTAGTTAAAATATTTTTGATAGATTTTTGATATATAATATATCCATATTACAAAAACGTTATTAATTACAACAGTTTTATAAAATATCACTTTAATAATTTATTGGGTTCTAATTAGGGCTTTTCTCTGTTGATGCAGCTCTAAAGTCTGCAGTCTCTATATGTTTCGATATTGTTTTTTATAATAAATTCTAAAAAATATCACAAAATTAAATATTTTTTTTTCATTTCTTTAATATAAAAAATTGTACATCTTTAATTTATTTTTTTCTTAAAAATCTTGTTAACCAAAATTAATTTAATTATTTTTTATTTATTTATCTACACTATTCAATTAAGATATTTAATTCAAACATTATGACTAAAACGCAATTTTTATGTGTCTAAATATATTATAAATTCAAATTAAATTTTTAACCGCCGTTTATTTAATTAATTAAAATATTTTATTTTATTTTTAGTTATTGGAAATATTTTATAGATAAACCACGCAAATAGTAAAATCAATTAGAATTAAAGTATATCTTCTGTTTTTGTCGTAAGAATAAGTTAGATATTTTATAATATTTACTAATTAATAATTCAATATGACATGAAATTTTGTGTGCTTTCTTTGTTCAAAAATACATAGTTATTACTCATAAAAAGTATACAAATAAAACGATAAAAATGTCGAAATATTTTTAGATATTACACTATGTTTAAAAAATAATAATAAAAAATTTATTGATGCTTGCCAATGAAACACAAAAGTATTTTTTTTTAATTTTTAACAATATATGTGTACAGGCCGATGGCACAACATATGTGTCATATCTCTGTTACTGTTCTGTAACACAATCCCTGTGCCAGTTTTCCGTCAAGCATTATTAGTCTATGGCACAACCCATTCATCAATATTTTATTATGATAAAAAAATCATTAACCTTTTGAATTCAACAAATATTTTTTTCAAGTTGCTGTTTACAGGTAAAGTTTAACCTTTGAACCGCGCGGTATTTATTTAATATAAAACAGTTTTTTTAAATATTTGTTATATATGACGATTTTTATTTATTAATAACGATTGATTAAAATTTGATATGTATATTTAATATATTTAAATAATATAATATTATATTAATAAGTACGTACTCATAATAAATATGAAAAAAATAATTATAAAAAACGTGTTATTGAAAAAATATTAATATGTAAGACGTGTTATAAATCTCTCAAGCTCTTTTATATTTATTCAGATACAGATATTGCTTAGCTTTAATGCAAGGCTCCAGGAACAACGATGAGCTGTCTCTAGTCCTCGGGTGCAGCGATACAATACCACTAAAATTAACTACCGCACCGGTAGTAAATAGAAAAGACCCACCAGTGAGGTGAGTAAACCTATTATTCTTTCAAAAAATAATTGTTTAAACCCACCTCTCTGCCTCCAGGGTATCCGGCGTGAGGTCAAACGTTACCAAGGAAGGTGCCCTGTCTGTCGAAATTTCGCTTTTCGGCTACCCGCCGGACAGGCCGCAAAATCTGGAGCTGTCACAAGGCTCTGGCGAGCCTACCCAAGAGCAAATATCGCAGTACTTTGATGTGCTCAACAACTGCTACGTAAGTCTGGCTGTGTTCAGCCAAGGCTCCTTGATAGCCCAGAGGGACTCTCCGTGTGATCACACGTTCGTGAAAATGGAGGGTTTCACGCAGGGTCCCTACAGGGTGTGTGCCTCATTATCCGAGTTCCAAGTGACTGGACCTAATTCCAGGTGCGTTTCGGCGCAAAGGGTTGGAAATTTACCGGAGAAAGCGAGTTTTGGAGGCGTAAATGTAGTGCTGATTTCCGCGTCTGTGTTAGTCATCTTGGTGATTGTCATTCTGGTCTGGAGCACAAAGAAACTGTTGAAGAAGCCCAAGAACTTTCACGGATCTCACCAGTGCTTCAGGCCAGATCCGGAAACGTGCGAAGAAGTGCAGCATTCGAGATATGTTAAACTACATGCAACCACTAAAGTGTAATAAACTGTTTTAATGAATAGGTTAAGTTAAAGTATAAGAAATGCACCAGTGCCATTTGAGTCTTTTAGATGCCAAACTTTGAAATACAGTTCCTAACACAAATACATGGTGATTCAAAATATTTTATAGCATATATATATTTAAATATTTAAAACACACAAACGCGATTGGCAATCTTACTGTTTTGCGAGAACATGCAAATTGTCATGAACTCGTAAAAAGATAGCGCAGTTCTATTAAAAAAATAAGTAAATTACTGCATTTTTATATTTTAAAAACATTTTATTAACAAGCATTATGTTAATAATTATTTACGAACATTATTAAAAATATAACATAAAATAAATGTGCTATTTTTAAGATAATAAAGCTTTAAATTTATTACTAATAACATGAATAAGTCTACATCGACATGAATAAGTCTACATCGACAATAATTATTCATAAGCGAATCAATACACAATATTTATGCATTTTATGTTTTAAACATATATGTAGATAGATGTAATAAATATTAATTGATTTTTTTCTTAAGTTTATAATATTGTACAAATTTATTTATAGTAATAATATTTATAAATAGAATATGCCTTAAATAAAATAGTACCACAGCTTATTTCATTCTAAGCACTATAAGAATATACACTGTGGACTTATTGATGTTTGACAATGAAACACAAAAGTCAATTTTTTTATTTTTTAACAATATATGTATACGGGCCGATGGCACAACATGTGTGCTATATATTCAATACTGTCCTATAAAACAACCCCTGTGCCAGGTTTCCGTCAAGCATTATTAGTTTATGGCACAATCTATTCAGCAATACTTTATTATGATGAAAAAATCTTTTTTTTAATTTTTAAATGTTGACGTTCACAAGTTTAACCTTGTAACCGCGCGGTTTTTATTAAACATAAAAGAGTTTTTTTTTTAACTTTTATTAAATATGACGATTTTTATTTAATAAGATTTAATAAATTAATTTATATATATACAAGTAACACCACAATAAATTAGTAAGTTTGGCATCCAAAAGGCACATTTATAAAAATAACATATTTATTTATTCGTCCCTGTTTCAATGGAGACTTAAAACTTTGGGAATCGCTTTAATTTGACTATTGTACATACTAGTATTACGTAATGATTTCAGCAACAAAAATACTAATGTTTAGTTTTTAGTCTAAGAAACATTAACAATACTGACGAGACCAAAAAATGAATTCTTGTTTATATTATATACTATGTTTTAAATAAATTTGAATGTAAATATATATTATAAATAAAATTGAATTTTTGTACATATTTTAAATAAATTTAAAATGTATAAATATTTATTTTCTTAACCTTAAGCTTTTTAAATAAAAAAAGCTTTCATAATCAAATGAAAAACTTCTCGCAAAATAAAATAAATCGGAGAACTAACCGAATTTTATAAATATTCCAGCTGAAAGAAAAATCACGTAGGTCATTTAATAAAATATATGATATTTATTATATATTTTATAAAAAAGTACTAGACAATATTTTTAATCGAAGTAGCTACATATTACGATTTCAAACAATCGTCAGAAACAGCGTTACGTTCTCCCTATACTTTGTACTCATCAACCCTTAAAAGGCGTCGCATTCACCCTCATGAACCATTACCACAGGATTACAGCCATAATCACAGGATCGCATTGCTGTATTCATGCCTTAAAAGCAGAAATGTTCACGGGTATACGCATATGTGAGTATGCACGAGTAGTGCTGTGATACTTTGTTAATTAATTATTTAATATTTCCTAATTATTTATAAATAAAATTATACACTGCTCATGTTCTTTGTGTATTATAATTATTATAGATCTTGTTGCAGGTACACCTCAAAAATTTATTTAAGTGTATTTTGTGTTAATCCTTTATTATTTCAGTATTAAGTTGTTTTGTGTATTCCATATATATTAGTATAATCTAGTATTTTTTATCATCACAAAATATTTATAATATGTGAAAAACGCAGTTGTAACGTTAAACATTAGCTGCCAATAAATACAGTCGATTTTTTAATCGCCAAGGTGATAACTCTTACTTATTAGATAAGATGCCATGGAGAACTAAGTACTTACTTCACTGATCACTGTTAATATATATATATATTAGTATTTATACTGTTAATATATATGCAAGTAAGTGTACTATTTACTGTCAGCCATGAGGAGCTGGTCCAGCTTGTATTATTTATCTTTTTCCCCCTCTTATTATGTATTTTTTGTGTATTATTTTTAATCTTATTTGCATATTATATTTTTAGTTAATCACCATCACTGATTAAATCTAAATAAAAAAAATATAAAATTGCTTTACAAGTGCAGATACATGCAAACGCAAATATAAATATCAAATTAATTCAATTTTTACAAAACAAATCCAAGGGTCTAGCCTATACCGATGATCTTAGATCTGATCGTAAAAAGTTTTAAAACAAATTATTTTAATAACTGTATAAATATCATTGGTTGAATATTTTTAACCTTTTTCTAAAAAATTCTATTCTGACTTTCCAATTAGTTATAAGAAATCAGAGCCCCACAATAATATTAAACAAACCGTCCGATTTAAAATCATCTACCGGACTGAGCTGAGTTAGTACTTCTCTGTAAATATCTGTTCAATATTATATAAATTTGCGCCGCGTTTGACTACAAATATTATCGTGGAACGCCAATGGTTTACTCGATAAAAGTTTTTAATTGTCATGTAATACTAAATTTGGTTTTTTAATTTTAATAAAAATCATCGATAAAAATAAACTTTGCCAACTATTAAACCTATCTTAAGAACAATATCAAGATTTATCAAATATAATATATTTTTGAACAGAACTTATTTTGATGAATATATCAATTTTAAGGTACATACAATCGGGGTTATAATTATTGCGCAATTTTTGATTTTGTAAGTAAAATATAAGCATGGAACGCTAACGGCTTACACGATAAATAAACTGTTTAATTAATTTTTGTTTTTTGTAACTCGCCTGTAATTATCTATAAATATATAATTAGGCTGGTAAATGTAATATATTTAAAAATAATAATCACAGTTAATCATGTGATTACCGGTAAAATAAAAATTGCCATACAATTTTTATTTTTATAGTTCACCTTGAATATACATACATACATACATACATACATACACCTTTTCAACTTTTTAAAAAACCTATGTATATAAACTTAATAAATATAAGAAAACCTACACTTGCCGCAGATTTTAATTCTTAGCGTGAATTTTTAGCTGTGCTTAAAATTACATGATATTACATCTTTGTGTGTTTATTATGAAACAAAATTTAATTATGAGAAACCTCGACTACACATGCTCATTATTCTACGCGTAAATTAACATATATTTTATTTAGTATCATAAAAAGCAATTAGTTGAATAAAACCACAAATAAAATATATTACTAATCAAAAAATAGTACTATTTGTATTCACCCTGTATCATTTAAAACAAAGTAAAGTATATCATTTAAAGAATCACGTTGAAAAATTGCATCTGACATTAAAGACAAAATTAGTTTATTCACTAATACTATTAAATAATGTTTATACCTTTAAATGTAAAAATAATATAGACTTATTACTGATGTAATAAATGTTTGTAAAAATAAAGCGTCTTTGTCAAAATTATTGTGTAAAAATGATAAATTACAGAATATAATAAAAATAGCTATCGCAAAGCATATTAATTATATATATATATAAAAATCAAATTTTAATTAAATATTATCTAAATATTTATGTATTATAATTTTTTAATAATTAAAATGTAGATTTATTTCAATGTGATAAATAATATTTAAAAAAATCTACATTATAATTAATAAAATTTAAATATTCACAGACATCTATATTTGCAAAATTAAAACTCGCTGTTTAAATTTCAAGCCTAATAGCCCAAAGGGTAATTTATATACAGTACATTAAACGAAATATGAATATATTAATTAAACTCATTAGTTGAATACAAAATCAATATAATTTAGCAATACGGTTTATTTAATGCGGTGTATTAAAATATATAGTAATTCGTTATGCCTTTGATACACTAAATTATGTAACTTGTTTATCTATAACAAAAATATAAGTTTTTGCCATTGGCATATATGTTAAAAATATATTACTAAAATATTCAGAAACTTTAGAATATGTAAAGCAATGTTTGTATCTTAGAAAATATATGTTTATATTAAATATATGTCATTGAAGGAGTATAGCTCCATACTTATAAACTAGACACAATACATAAATACAAGATTGACCAAACATTTAATTTGACACCAAAAGGAAGCAGTAAAAGTAGACGATAAATTATTGACAGGCGCGCTAAAGCATTGTAGCTCAAGAATGCTGTAAAAAAACAATCGTTTTGTTTAAAAAAAGCCACCCAGGACAAAAATTTTGCAATACGGCCAGATTGATCTAAATAAGCCCTTTTCGTTCGTTTAAGATTTTATGAGAGAGTATATAAAATGTTTAATACTTGTGTGATAAAAAAGTGATTTGCTTACCCGATTTTCAGTTTTTATACCCGTGGTAGATTTTGTTGTCTGCCTCTGTTTTATTGAACAATCAATTACAGATAGGTGGCGAGTAAGATAAGAACAAATTGCAATTGGCCAATTAACAATGAACTCGAATGCACTGCTTTTCTCTTTTCGATGTGACAGATATTTTTATATTTCCTGATTAATAGCGTGTACTTTGCGACTTGAGCCGGTAATATCTTTCTCATGGTGGTGGCGCATTTATCTATAAAACCATTTTTTTTAAGATTAAGCGATTTTAACGATTTATCACAAGGCAAACTAGTCTTTTTATAACTAAACAATAAAGTTAATCCTTTGAATTATGAATTGAGTTGTGGTTCAATTGATAAATCGACATATATGTCAGATAGATCTTTCCAGATTTTTTCTGATATGTTATAGTATATTATTAAATAATGTTGTTTTAGTTTTTGTTGTGGTTTAAAGCAAACAGTCACTTGAGCAGATGTTTATATTTTTCTAACTTTAAACGCGCTATTAATTTAATAATTTTAAAGCATCACAAAAAAAAATAAAGTATAATTATATACAAAACAACTTAAGATAAATGTGAAGCAATTAATAAAAATGACAGTATAAATGAAACCTGTCACATTTATTATTTTATACGCTTGTATAATATATTTTTTACTATGTAATACAATATTAAAATCTTAAAAATATAATTTAAAATTATTACAAATATCTAAAAGAATCTGGGATAAGGTAATATTATTTTAAGACAAGGTAATAATAATTGATAAAATTTAAACTGCGATCAGAGTGAGTTTGTTATACAGGGCACATCTTGCAGGTGACATAACGAATGTTTTTCCTTAACGGTCTTGTTCCAGAAAGGATTGGTGGGGTGGAAAACAGGTGAAAAGTGGGCGGGTGGGTGAAAATCGCAGACCTGAGAGTCGAGGGGATCGAAAGAATGATGTGAATCCATTGCAAGAGAGAAAAACGCACACTCGCACACAGGAGCGAATGAAAGGCTTTTCCGGTCGGGCCGGAAAATAATGTTAGTGGATACATATTTTTTTAAATTGATGGGAAAAACATGAGTTTAGTTCAAACGTGATAGGTTATAAGTAGAGGTAGAAAAGCTATCTTTTAATTACTTGCTTACAATCAATAGTAATAGATTCAATGTATCCTTAATTATTTAAAACAATTTTCACTGAGATAGAAAATATCAAAAATTGTTAAGTAATAAATGAAAATATAAGGCAAAGGTATTTCATTTTTGCGGCAAAATTGTTTTACAGTGAAGTTGTATTTTTATATTCTAGGTACACAAGAGGGTTGAATTAACAATTTTAATAGGTCAAGAGAAGAAAAAATCTATTGTTAATTCCGGCTCTTGGTGGGAATTTTGCCGGCGGCACAATATGCGGACAGGTATGCTAGAATGCAACTAGTCTGGTTGCAATAATGTTATTGCAAATTACTGCACACGTCGAGTCCGTTAATTTATGCTTGGTCCAGTTTATGCCGAATGAAATCGCAAACTGTAATAAAATAAGCTGGTGTCAACTTCGGACCAGGCTGCAGGCAAATATTTTATCGTATGACTAAAAGCAGGTGTTGTTTCGGTATGCGCACGTTGCAATTAAACTATTGTCGGCAAATTAGCAGATTTTTTATTAAAATTTGGCTTAAAATATAAATAGGTATACGAATAAAATAAGTCAGTCTGCTAGATGTTGCGACGTTGTGTAAATAAAATTAAAACTGTAACTTACTTCTGGTTGTGTAATTATATATTATTTTTGGCAAATCCGTTAATTTAATTTAGATTTTAAAGATACTAATAAAAAAATATATACTTTGAAAAATCACTTATTTATATACATAGATACGTTAATAAATCGTTTTACCGTGGATCTGCATTATAGAAAAAATGTTTATAAAACAGCAACTTGTACTCAATTAAAAAGTATGTATTTTCCTGTTTTCTGAATTTTGTCATAAACGATTATGTATTAAAAATACATTTGTAAGCCTCACCTATTCATTGCCTACAAAAACTAAAATATTTGGCTAAAAAAGTGTCAAATTCTAAATATATCGCTAAGTACCAAATACTGTCAAATGCTATTTTAAAGTCTGAGAATCATCTTGGGAACAAAAAGTGCTCTAGTCTCTCTCGTTTCCGTCTCTCCATCCACAGGCGCGTTACGTAACTCTTCACACGTGTTCAAGTTTTCCTCGCATACACACACCAAAGGCAGAATTTCGGTTTAGCAGGTGCACGTGAGCATTTGCTCGTAAAATGTGTAACAATATGGTTAAGCAAGTCGGCGCAGGGGCATTGTCGGAGCGAAAAAGCTTTTGGCGTGCGCATTGTGAAATGCACCCTTTGCACTAATGTGCAATTGCACCAGGGAAGCCTTAGCTAAAATTCAGAAACACTACTAAATATATAGCGATTTTCAAGAGTTTAATTTGAAACTGTTGTATTGTATAAGGAAGTTTGAAATGCACATAAAATACAATTATGAAAACAGAGTTCATCGATGCGGGATGCGCAACGGCAAGCAATCTTGCGTTCAATAACGAGCTCCACGGGGAGCCGCGAGACAATCGCCAGAGTGGACGTAACCTGTTGATAAATAGCATTTTGCATCATTATTAAATGTTGACGTTTAATTAAAAAATAAGTGTGAAGCATAATAGCTTTAGTCTAATAAGAAAAAGAATATGTAAAAAATATTGACTAGACCATAAAGCGTCCATCAACTGCAAATATACAACTGACAGTAATTTAAAAGTCAGATAGCTATGCTTAATAATACTTTAAGCATTCCTCGGGAACGCAAGCGCTGCTAATTAAGTAGCACACTCAAAACCTCTGGATTGTGAATATTTCCTCCCAGCAGATTTTTTAAGTGTTTTTCCAAGTACACTCGTCAACGCGACTCGCGGTAATCATATCCCAGCATACCTTGTAGAAATTTTGTGAAAAATAAAAATGGATTATATTTAAATCTTATTAGGTACAGATATCTGAGAAACTTATTATGTACAGATAGCAGTAAAAAATGTAACTGATTTTTTACTCATTTTCAGCTGTTTTTTCTGCGAAAATCCTGATTTTTTATAGTCGATTATAAATTTGTATTTTTTTTATAATGTTGAAAAATCTAATATTTTCTAGAATTATAAAAATGAATTGTTATACGTAGAAAAATAGTGCATTATTAGCAATTATTGATTTATTTAGTTTAACAGAATTAAAAAAATTAAAACGGAAAAAAATCTTAATTTTTCAAAATTTTAAATCAGTTTTCTTTACGTGGAATAAATTTTTTTATAGAAAAAAAGCGTATTCATTTTTTTTAAATGGCTTGAAAAATATTTATTTTACTATGTAGCATAAAAATACTTTTTTGGCAAAAAGCGATGCTATTTTTTTCAAGTTGTTTTTAACGGTATTTTTGCTAAGATTCCATTTTTTATTGCTTGTCAAAGAAATACGCTTATTAACATTTTAGCAATTTTATACAACTATTAAGGATGGTCCTGAAAAAATCTCACCGCAAATAGAATACGCCAAGCAAAAGTTAAATTCTTGATTTTTTATTAGTCAATTAGAAATTTACAAAAAATATAAGAATATAAATTTCTTAAAAATCTTTGATTTCATAGAATTAAAAAATCGATTTTTTTGCGTAGCATAAGAAGCAAAAAAAAAAGCTGATTTTTTACTTATATTTAGCGGTTTTTTTATACGAAAATCTTAAATTTTGTATTAGACGATTAGAAATTTGCATTTTTTTATGGATGCTTAAATGATTATTTATTTTCTAGAATTATAAAATTAAATTGCTGTACGTAGAAAAATAATGCTTTTATTGCAAAAAACGTGGCTTTTATTTTAAAATTTATTTATTTGACCGAAATTAAAAAAAAATCTTAAGCTGAAAAAATATTGAAAATTTTATAATTGAAAATTTTTTTAAACAATTAAAAAGTAATTTTTTTAATTGTTTAAAAAAAATATATTTCTAGAAATAAACCAAATTACTTTACGTAGCATAAAAATGCTTTATTAGCAAAAGCGTTGCTGAATTTCTTAGCAAAATAATGCTTTTATTGCAAAAAACTTGGATTTTATTTTAAAATTTATTTATTAATTAAAAATTAAAAAAAATTCTAAAACTGAAAAAATGTTAAAAATTGTTTTTAAATATTTTTTTGTAAGTATCAGAATACAGCTTGAATTAAAAAAATTAAACAATTAAAAAAAGTAATTTTTTATTTTTCTAAGAAATACTTTATTAGTAAAAAGCGTTGTTGATTTTTTTAAGTCATTCCTTAACGGTATTAGTCTTCAAAGAAAAATGTTTACTTAGCTTTCAGCAGTTATATACAACTAAATGCATAGCAACTATTACAAGTCGTCCTGATAATTTCACCGTAAATAAATTATAATCATTTCTTATATACATACATATATAGTTTTAACTAAATTATATGTTGATTACCATATACAGTATTTTAAAAAATATTTTTGAAAACAGCAAAAAATATTAAAAGCAAATAAATTAACAATAAAAAAATCTATTATCTTACTTTACAAAAAGTAATCATCATTATGCATTTGTAGAAAGTATTTTGTAGTTTATATTGTATTTGATGTAAAAACTATTATTGAATATAAATGCAATTTTCTTCTATTTTAAATAAACTTATATATTTATCTATTATTTTTATTAAGCTTTTCACAAGCATACTAAATCATTTTAATGCGACTTTTTTACCAAATTGTTTTACTTTATGAATAAATACATTTAATTTATGTAGAGCCTTCATTTCAATAGCAAAAAAATAAAAAAATAAAATAAATCATAACATTTTAAAGTTTTTTTCAAAAATATTAAAATATTTTGCTAAGCTGAAATATTACAATTTCACAATATTTCTGTTTCTGTAAAGTTATAGTTTTACAAGTTAATATAACATTAATATAGCACTGTTATCATATTTTCAGCTATTACCCATTTTATCCACATTGTATTGAACTATCGGCGAGTTTTCCCGAAAGGCTTTATGTTTAACAGACCTCCCTTTATTCTTTGGACAATAACTTGAACTCGACGGTTTCTCTCTATCTCTCTCTCTCTCTTCGGTGCTCAATAAAGCACGTCTATCTCCGATTCACAAAAGTGCATTGTGTTCTTCGGCCTTTCGCGCACTCCTCTGGGACCTTTGTGAACTATCGCGCGGTGGCATGTCACTGCTGCAAGTATAAAAAATATATATACCTAGGTGCATATGTATGTGATTGTATGCTATATAGTAAGTCGCGTGCACCACTTTGATTTATTCGATAGATTTGATTAAATTTATATGACTTTTAACCTGAAATATAAGTCAAGCAATACTTGACTAAGAATAACAAATTGAATTGGTATTTATTGGATTTTAATGCAATTGATGATTTATTTACTGATTTTTATACTATCAATGGAATCTTAATGATATAAAAAACTATGTATAAAAATAAAACGAAAATATGTTTTAGCTCTTATTAATTAAGTATATAATTCTGTTAAAATATGTTATGTGAATTAATCAGAAAAATAAATAAAGTCTTAATGTTTTTTACGATATCAAAAATAAATTAACTTTTTTCTTAAAGATCCGCTCTTCCGTGACGGATCTTGATAATATTAACGACCCATTTCTGCATTTTCATGGGTTTAATAAGGTTTAAGACACGCCCATTTAAACTTTGCCCCAATCGCCTCAACCGCGACATCTCTAATGAAATTTTATCAACACGAAAGCGATTCCGATTCTAACTTCATATCATTAGTCAGCCGGAAAGGAAAGTTCTCTCTTTTTTTATTCCAGAAAATAAAGTAAAACCCTTCCATGTTAATCCGAAAGACCCTCGTCGCGATGGAGTGGACCGGCGATTAAATTCCTTCGGGAGCTCCAGGCAGCGAGTGCTTCTCAAACACTGAAAAGTTTCATTGTTCGAAACGGACGAACCCAGTAGACTAGTGATTAAAAGTGCAGCGAGCAACTCGACTGGGGTAATTCAAACCCCCTGGAGTCGCGATATTCTCAGCTTCGTTACCCTTTGAAGGGATTGTCGAAATAGTAAAAAAACAAGTACTCGGTGACATCGACAGAGCCTTTGAAATAGGATATGTAGCGTCATTTTTATTCAGAATTTTTAATATGATAATATTTTATTCCATAATCCAACCATATACAAAAAATAGTAAAATGAGAGTAAAATCTTTCAACCATTGAAGAGCTTCTGCGATATATGTAAATTAAGATGGATGTAACTCTTTGTGAAAATTATAATAATGTGGGGGGGTTATTGCACCTAATGAATCACATAATGGAGCGCGACCAGCAACTGAGATAAGACATAAGAGCCTTGCAGAAATACAGGAAGTACGTTTACCCCATAACTTGATTATCACCAATACATAAACTTATGAACTGTCGAGGAGTTAGCCACACACCAGAGCTATCTATATTCTCTAGGAAGTAAAGGTACTTCAGGTGTTTCTACTCACTTTTTATGATCTATCATAAGCTATTACTCATCGGTCCATTAGCGACTCGTAGCCAACAAATTGCTGCACCTCCTGTTCTCAACCTAAGCCACCAGTATCTATGTTAAAAACTGAAGATAAACTTAAGGGAAAATTGAGAGTAAAGCTCTAGGAAGGTCGAGCCTAAGTAAAAGTCTTTAGAGCAAAAGTCTCATCAACAGACAAATGCAAGCGACGAGAGTAAAGTTACTTTTGTGGACGCGCCCAGAGGACTTCTTGGCCGAGTGGGCAAATCCTGGAGCCATAGAGATCACGTTCACTGCCTAAAGACGCAGCCCCAGCTTCACGCTTAAACCAAAGGCAAGGCGCCCGAACACCCCAGACGCATACATTCATTACTTATTCCAGTCAACACGCTACAACACGACTCGCTGTGATAATTTGAACTCGAATTTAAAATGAGGCAGATCCACTTCAGACCATAGAATATCAAAAAAGTAACCGCTTCTCTCTTCACGTAAAATTTTGATCAAGCTCAATGTCATGAATCAAGAGTTTAACCCGTTTAAGAGATGATTAGATCTTTAGGACACAGACACTGAAAGAGTACTTCACGTATACTATAACTAAACTATACAAACTGTGTTACTATATCATTATTATCAAGAATTTTTATTTAATGTTTATTGGTAAAAAGCTGTTACGTATATTTTTAATGAATAAATAAATACAAGTACATTAGAAAACGGATGTTTGTTTCAGATATAAAAAATATGATTTTGACTGAGTTAATCGCAAACCCAGCAAAAATTTCTTCGCCACCGCCAATAAATTATTCTTTATCAGCAAAACCCAAAACATAGCCAAACAAAATTGATAACAATCCTACGTATGTGTATGTTTGAGTTTTTCAAAGTGAGATCAAACAAAGCCATCTCTGCGGCTTGATTTACAATTTGTCGATTTGTGCGCGGATTTCCATAATTTATTCTGCGAATTTAATTTGGGGAAATGGGGTTGTGGCGGGGGGTGGCAAACGATCCCATGAATTACAATGACTAACAAACCGAATAAAAGTATCGGCCATAGTTGGACCGAAGCGCTAACAGATGGGACCCTGGAGCTTTTAGTCACCGCACCTGCGCCTGCGATGCATTTTTTATGCAATCGACTCGACACGAAAACTAAACTTGAAGTATCACTGAGATTTAGCTTTGGTATAGTATCGTAACTAAAATATATGTATATGTATATTATTTAAAAATTTTAGGTTATTTTTTAAACTAATTGCTGATCGATTAACAGACAGTTACTGTATTATATAAAATATAATTATAATTTAAAATATGATTGCGCCTTTAATATATTTAATAGGCAAATTATTTTACATTAATACACCATTTGCAGAATCACAGTGTTACACAGGAGTTTTGTGAGCAAAATAAATGACTAAATGTTGTATAACCTTATTAGAACACTAGATCAGTAGTAAAAGTAAGATCTGGGTTTAAATTCCATATGAACCCTAGTGTTTTTCAATCTTCTATTCTGTCTGGAGGATCGATATTAGTAATTATTATATAGTTATAACTCGTGTATTTATTTAATCTCACAAATAAAAATTTAGACTTATTGATAACGCATGTAATGTACTGATGAAAGATTTTTAATAGATGCATAAAAAATAGGTTTATCCGTCTTTTGGCGTGGTATAGGAAAAGAGTCTCTTAGAAAACATTGCAGTAATGAATGACTCAAGACAATTTTTATCATATGCGCCTATGTCTATTTTTCTAAGAAAAGCATTTTAAAAATTGATTCACAAAAAAGTTTGAAAGCAGTTTTAAGTGGTTCTGAAGAACGTCGTTATCCTATTTTCGGTTTGCAATAGGTCGCCACGGGAAAAAAATAATTATTCCATGTAGTTGAATAATTAATTTAATTTAACTTTAAGATTCTTGTTAATTAATACCTTTAACATTAACAACTTTATGTCAAAGAGTTAGTGAAAAAAATATTTCAATATCTCCAGCAACAATACCGTTTTTTTTTTAATTATTTTACCTTTCTAAATTTATTTTTTGTATTCATGGTTGTAACTATATGAATAAATCTATTATATTGTATAAATATTATTATAGTATAATTTTAAAGTTTAAGGAAAAGATTTTTTTTCTACGATTCTGAAACAGTCAGAGACATTTTCCAGATGCACCAAACCAACCACGTCCGATCGCAAAATAAATATTCGCCATGTCGAATTTCCACATTTTCGCAATTTTCCCGTCGTTATATTCACTGTCTTTCACGATCACGTATCCTCAATACTTTTCCTCAGTTATCGAGTGCCACCACGGAGTTGTTTCATTTTATTTCATTTTTTATTACACAATAGCACGGAATAAAAAAAAATTCAACAGCTTTCAAGCTAAACCGTATTTTCAAACGCACTGACTAAAAATAAGCATGAAAAACAATAAAGGGAGTGTTAATCAAATCCCAAGATTAATTACCGCCTCGGGTTAGATACGTTCTGGGATTTTTATCGCTTACTTCTTAACAAATAAAAAAGGCTAATTAGGTTTTCTTTAAAAGTAACCTTTAGCATTTAAATATAATAAATAAATTTTGTGGAATTAAAAAAAGTACAGAAGCATCCGATATATGTGTGTTAATAATCAATATATTAATTATAACCTCTCTTTTTTTTATATTAATTTTAATTATGTATATTTTTAAAATCTGCCAATAATTTTAAAATATTTTTTCTGTCATATTGATGTATGTTACAGTGAATGGGAAGTTATATTTTCACTAGGATATCAGTGAAATCATATTAAAATACATATTCACAAGTGGATTTTAAGCAAAATATTTGTTAACTGATAGGTGCTTGTGAAATTTAATTCTGCTCTAATAAATAATTTTCTGCGAATCATTTCGTCTCAACGATAATAGAAGCTCTCAATAATTTTAGTTAAAATACACAAATCAAGATATTTGTATTGTGACAATACACGTGAATATTGGCCAGATTGTATCAGTACTTAAAGTTGAGGAGAAACGAGAGAATTAAATATGCATTCTATAACTAAAACCTATTAAAAGCTGTAATATCAAATTAGTAAGTTTTATTTTCTGGATATTTTTAAATGAATAAATCCGATTTTTAATATATTTTTTTAAATAAGGTTACCAGATATCGTCTCAGGCTAGTTAACAAACTTAGCTTAGACTTTTATAAGGTATATTTAAAAAAAATGCTGATTATGCTGATCACGTTTTGATTGTCTAGCTGTTGGTAAGAGACTGAGAGAGTACGCGATTTGCGTCGCGTCGCCTGGCACTTCATTTCGCGGTTAATAAGGCTGCCATTCTGAGGTTACAGAAATAAATATATATTATGCTATTTTTTTCGTTATTTTACTGGTAATGGATTATTGTTGAAGAAACGCTTTACATTTGTCAAATAAATTTAGTTAAATTTTGTGACCCTAAAAAGATTATTTATGGTAACAATAAGGTCAAATAAATCCATGAAAGACTCGGATCACTGGGTATTAACTTCAATGATAAGAATAAAAAATTATTATTTATTTATAATTATAATCAATATTTACAGATAATGTTCACTTTAAATTTTCTAATCTAACGACTGAATTTTATGTCTATTAAAAAAATTCTAATATTAAGCTACTTCAGCTTCTAGCAATATAAGGTTTATACGTATTAAATTTAACTGAGAGCAAATGACTGTAACAACGTGCTTGGATTAAAATTAAGATTAATCAAAAACACAGACACGTTGTTTAGCGATCGACCGGGTTTTAGTCAGCGGTCGATTGGTCGATTGAAATCAAATTGGCTTTCTCTGAAACATTTTTATTCTCACATTTCTAAATTTTTTTCTTAATCAAATAAGTTTCTGAGATTCTTTTATATGAATATATTTGCTTATTATCTTTTTTTTGTATATGGTTTAGTAACGTCTAGCAGAAAAGCTACTGTAGAATGCTGTCGACAGTCCAACTAAAAATATTTCGATAGTCATGATATCTGTTAACTAATAAATTTAGTGAATATTATCTTAATACAAAACATTTTAATAACGAGTTTAAATTAAAAACGCATAAGACAGAAACAGGTCGTACAAAATAACAAATTATTTTGTGTATAACTACAAGTTATGAATATTCACGAGTTGCGCATACCTCTGATGCATTTTGTGTTTGCTTTGGTAAGAGCGCATGCAAATTATTATTTGCCTTTCATAATTTTCAAACGCTGTGTGTTAGTAAGAAAAGTATTTAAAAATTCACACAGAGATTTGAAGCGTTCAGCTGAAAAATTTAATTACACGAAATTTAATATTAACAGACAAGTTTTTTGTTATTATTAAATATAAATTTAAATACTACTTTGATGTTAAACTATTTGCTACTTATTGACTAACATTAGTACATTTTATTTTTTAATGTAATTAAGGACATTAATCACAGATAATATTTAAGTATTATTAAAAAAATATAATCATATACATTAAGTATGTGTTGATACTTAATTTACTTTAATATATAATAAACAGTATTACTAATTATGTATTTATTATACTATGTCACTTTATCACAAACATGTGTGGATTATGACTTGTTTCCTGAATACAAAAGTAAAGAAGATATTCTCCAGCAGCTGACGAAACGGAAATTTGACAAATAACACAGTGCCACATATCTCAAAGGATATTCTTCTGCTCGGTGGAAAGATTAACTTCCTGCTTTGATGATGCAGACAATCAGTCCCATATCCTTTTTGGGGGCTGCAATCTATCCCGGAAAATCTGCTTCGTCAGCACGTTTCTGGAATTTGGAATTTTCCGCAGAGCCAAATATGGATTCGTGTTTTGCGATAAATAAAACACAACTAAAATTTGTATTGATAGTATGTATGTTTATATATATTACAGAAAAATCGCAAATGCATTTATCACGAGAGTATAACAGATTTAATGACCAAATCTGCTTAACGGAAGTTGGTAATCATGAATGATAGCAAGCAGTTGTTTGAGACCTTTTTAAATATTTAACACATGATTTTAAGGCTATTTTATTAAATTAAAATTAAATTGCACATTTATATGCAGATATACATTAAGCAGTATTAAAAAATATATGTTATTTTTTCCATTCAATAATTTTGTGTATCTGATTATTTTTCTTTAAGATTTATACCGTAATTAAATATTATATTATCCTTAAAATATATCAGAACGATAAACTAGTAGTAAAAGTCGGTAAATTAATCCTAAAATACCTTGGTTCAAATTCCATTTAATCACTAATGCTTTTAATTTAAATTGTGTCTAAAAAATCAGAATAAGGGATTATTATATAATAATTATTTTTAATACACATATTATTTATTTTAGATTTTTCTATTTTTTCAGATGAAATAGTAACATCATTTAAAGTGAAAGCTATTGATGGTAATCTGTAATAATAGTGTATAAAAAATAAGCTATATGTCACTGATATACAGACCTTGATTTTTTCTGCTGTCTCACTACTTACTTAAAAGTTATTGATTTTTTTTGTCCTACTGTAACGAATTGGGATAATGTTGCAATGACAGATGTATTTATCTCACCATTATTTTCCGAGTTTTCAAATACCTTCTAAACAAATTAAATGTAGAACCAGTAATAAAAAAAAAATTCTCTAGTAAAACTTTTTAATCAACATTTTTTAATATTTGAGAGCAAAAGCTGAAAAGTTTGTGTTTGATTTTTTTTATAAAAACAATAATTCAAATCATTGAAGTGAAGACTAAAAAAAAATATGACGGTTCTTATGAAACTAATTTATCATTATTTTTATACATATACATATATTAAGGATATTTTTATATATTTTAACAAAATGAGAGAATAAAAAAGTAACATTTATTCTACTCAATGATTATTGCTTTCACAGAAATACCGTCAATTTCCTTACACATTTTGAGCTCAAAAAACAGTATTTTAATAAATATGGTTCTTATATTCATAAATAGATATGTATCAAGAAGAAATATAGCTGATCTGAGAACTGCAGTCACCGAGATGAGCTCTACTGTTTGAGATTGATATTCTAAAAAAGCATAATATTGAGAGATGCAGCTGTAAGGTCACAGATAAGAGCCCATCTTAAGAGATTCTTTCTGTATGGCTCAAAACAGTCAAGGGCGAAGCCCCGGCGTCAGACCATCTGCCGAGAAGACATGATAGCTTAAGAGAACTGAGAGCATAAGTTTTCTTTGTGACACATGTTTACCTCTTTGCGATGATTTTAACTGTGCCTAGCGCAAATCCAGCAAAAAAAAGGGAATTCTCAAAATCAAAAATTAATAAAGTTAGATCACTCTTTGAAATTTTGAACGAAAAATTTCTCATTAGCAGTTTTTATTTCAATATATAACAATTTAATTTAATTTAAATTTATAAAAATAAGTAAAACCATGAGTATTTTATTATTTTGGTGAAAAATAAATTGTATTAGCTAATAAAATAATTAGTAAAAAACTTGCTATTTGTTTGATGTCCAAAATTGTATATTGAATGTGTGAACTTATTTTATAGCAAAAACAACATAAATATTTTGTTTGTAGAATTGCAATATATAATAAATACTACTTAACAAACATTAATAGGCGTATTCACGCCACTTCCTTTCGGAGCACACTTCCATCGAGATTTTTACTTTTCTACTTTATTTTGCTTTCGACTCAGGACACATTAATCAGTATGCCGAGTACTGACTAAAACTGCTTTCTACTTTAATCGAAAAAATACCCTAATCCTAGAGAAGAAAATTTACTTTAAAATTTAATTTGAAAACCGCTGGAAAAAGAATAACAATTTTTATTGTGATACTATTTTTAATATTATAATCTTTATAAGTAAATATTAATTATTTAAATTTAGTAAATAGTTATTGTTAAAAATATAAATTAGAACGCAAACCATCGGTTTCTCTTATCAAATTGGCTCACAACACAACACAACGTTAATCAAACAACACATTTATCCCGCAAGTGTGTCACATTTTAAGTACATAAAAAATGAACCTAAAAATCTTAATACTTATATTATCAATCAAATGTGTGTATTCTGTATATAATTTCTCTGATGAAAGTAAGTAAATTTCTATTGATAGTTACTCATATTAAAATAATTTAATAAAAATTTATTTTTTTGTAGTTCAATCAAAATGCAAAAGATATGATTGCAGAAGCGGGTATAACTATGCAGATTTCTTCAAAGTTATCGAAAGTCACACGTCAGAGAATAACACATTTGAGATCCATCTCGCAATAAAAGCACCAGCGAATGGACATATTTTATTATCGCCTAGTACATATCCTGATATGACTGTACCAGTTTATGAAATTAGTAAGATATATTTTTAAAATAAATCTATATACTTAACCTAATCAATTTAAACTGTTAGCTGTAGGCGCTGGTAAAAATTCATTCTCAGAACTTAGAAGAATGAGAATGAAATTTGGGAAAAGTACGGTTACTACTGAAAACATATTAGACCCAAATAAGTTTGTTCCATTTTGGATCACAATTTCTAAAGGTTTAAATGCTTATTTGAATTATTAATAATTAATTACTGAATTCATTGAAATATAATTATAATTAGATGGAACTGTAAGATTTGGAAAAGAAGGCAGTGATATACCAATCTTGTTCTACAGGGATCCACAACCTCTGCAAGTTAAATATTTTAGTTTCGCATCTTGGTCTAATATTGAAGCTCAGATCTTATACGATTGTCCAGTCGGAGAAAATATTACTGACGGTATTATTTATTGTATGTTTTATTTAAGTATTAAATGATATAATTTTATTTTATTTTATAGAATCGATACTTGTGGAGAAGATATTGACACCATCAGAGAAGCTCAGGAAATCTTTGTTGACTGGTTATGATCGTAGTGTGATACCAATCCAGAGTCATACTAGTACTATGAGTGTGCAAATTCACGATTATTTAAGATATG
Source organism: Plectrocnemia conspersa (assembly GCF_051122295.1). Lineage (NCBI taxonomy): Eukaryota > Metazoa > Arthropoda > Insecta > Trichoptera > Polycentropodidae > Plectrocnemia > Plectrocnemia conspersa. The sequence continues at coordinate 6,574,398 of NW_028277172.1, forward strand.
TTAAATATGATGTCTCAACAGGGAATCTGAAGACTCTTGGAAAAATCCAGATGGTAAGATAGCAATTTATTGACCATTCGCGCTCTGATATCTTTAAGCAAAAAATCACGAAGGAATCGATCGATTATTTTTAGTATAAATGTTTTTGTCAGGAAATCATGACATAATTTAACAGGACAATTAATTTATATTTAAATAGTAAAGCTTACGATATTAAAAATAACGCTTTTATAAATAAATATATACTTGTTATACATCAACAATGAAAAACCTTTAAAGCGTCGTTTATCTGTTCGAATTCCATAAAAGAACGTTCAAATATTAAATTATTTACGAGATACAAATAAGAAGCGGTGTACGTTTGAATGGCGATAGATTGTAGACGAGTTTCCCATCTTGTTTCTCCGGTTTTATTGTTCAACTGCCTTTAAAAGTGTTATAAAAAATTTACGACTGGAACAAACATCGAGCGAGGGAAATAGCAGACCGAATCATAAGTTTCTCTTTGTCCGATGCCGCAATCAAAATGTAAATGATCGATCCTTTGGATCAAGCAAAGGTCTTTGATTAAATTTTATACCACGTTGATTCCCTTTTTTCTTTCAGTTAAATTTCTCCCAAAAAAGTGTTGTTAGCGATATGATAGAAAAGGGAGGTGATAGTAAAAAATCCTATTTGTAACTCCCCCTAGCGAAGAACGTAAAAATATAATGGCTACTATTCAGGGTGTGTATAACCCAGTGCTAGCTTGGGGGATGAGACGCTTAAGAGCACGAATTTAATATTAATATCCCTCGGCATTCGTATCTGAGTTCTGATCGCATGGTTTTACTGCTAAATCGGTGACATGGCGACGCCGTAAATATATGTACGTGTACGTCTTCACAATTTGTTGTTTGAATAAGTCGTGGTGACTTTGGATTGATAAGCTTATTAATGAAAATAAGTATAAAACTCGAATAAATACAATGACGTAAAAACATTTTCATTGATAAAATACTGTTTATACGCGTGCACTTGTTAGGTATATAAAAAGCGTTTGACAAAGTGTGGCAATGTGGCAATTACGTGTATGGCAACTTAACTTATTAGTAATATTAGAAAAAAAAATCGTTTATTTGTGAGTACAAATTTTTGCCGAACAGTGACATATTTTTACTCCTAATTTGAGACATCTCTGTCGATTTACAGATGCGGTTGTTGGTTGGCCAATTGCATCGCTGGATATAAAATATGTTCACGTCACTTTTAAAAATCAATAATGCAAGTGGTAGATGACAATAGCGGTTTTTATGCAAGGGAGACGCATTGTCTATCGTGCATATTTTCACACAAAAGAGTAGTTTTTCTGATGCTTACGAGTGATTTATGTGCTAGTAGATAATTATATTATTTTTATTATTTGGCTCCCTTGTCTGGCAAGTTAATTATTTTATTTTTCCATTCGATTGCTTCTTTTCATTAATGAAATTGTGAACAGTTCTTATTGGAATCGACAGTTGGTTTAACTGGCTAGCTCGTAGTACACGAGCAATAAATACAATTTTGCATTATTTTTTATTGCAATGGTTTGGATTGGATTTTGCTTTGAGTAAATAGAAACTGATGTGAAACATAAGTATCTAACATATTGATCATATTAAGCTTTCGTGCTTTCAAAAAATGTTAACTGCTTAATGGTTCTCATTACGAATCTTAGTAATGATTTTATTATATTTTAATGATTTTAATGCAGAAATGGTACGACGAAAAAATCAATTGGATACCAGACGACTTTGAAAATAGGACAAAGATTAATTTCAGTCACAAAGAGTTATGGACACCAGAAATAGTGATTTATGAGTGAGTTTATATTGTTTCTTTGTGTATCTATGCTTAATTTATATTAATTGAATTACTTTGTAGTTCATTAGAACTGGTAGATTTTAAAATTCAGGATATGCCATTGGTTGTGGACCATTATGGAACTGTAACTCACCATTTGATCGTCGAAACCAAGACCACATGTGTCCCAAGCAAAAGTTTAGCACATTGGCCTAGAGACGAACATGTTTGCACTTTGAGGTTTGGATTGTGGTCAGAGCAATCTAACGTGGTGTTATTGCCCTTGAATACCAATCAATCGACGCAAAAATTGCTTGTAAGTAATATATAATATTTCAGACATCACCTATTAAGATATAATATAAAAACGATTTGATTTATTTTTAGGATACATCTCGGCGAATGGATTCAGAGTGGGAATTATATCATATAGAAGTAACATCTGAAGTTACAAAGTATTCTCCATACGCAACGATTTTCGAAGTAAAGAATAATTATCACAATACTGTAAATATGAAATTATCTATTAAAAGAAAATATAAATTCTTGTCGTTGACTCTTCATTCGCCGTACATTTGTGAGTTTAAAACTACAATGATTCAAATTTATCTTTCCACGAGAAAGAAGTATGTATATTTATTATTATTTTTAGGGCACGTTATTGTAATTCTGATTACGTTTTGGATCTCAGCATCTCCTGGAATCAAAACGTCTATTCTTTGTTTGGATTTAATACTGATAATGTATTCTTTGAGTTGCATTGTCGATAGGATGCCATTGTACGTCCCTCATATCCCAAACTTGGGTATGTATTGTTATAATACACACATACAATGAGTGTGATATGAATATATTTTAAGTAATATATGTATGTATATGCATAGATAAAGCAGTAATATAAATATTTTTATGTTTTCAGTTATATTTTATCTATGCGCCATATTTGGAATATGCATTTGCATAATCGTAAATGTCCTTCTCGTTTATATAAAAACAGAACCCAAGCCTTGGCCGATAATGAACAAGACATTAAAGAAGTTCTTGATTTCTTCTCCGATTACGAATGCTTTGGGAATGCCAGAGATTAAGGTATGTTTATACAATATAATACTAGGAGTAAACTATAGTTGCTTAAAAAATAAATATACTACTATTTATGAAGAGTTAAAGCAATGTATATATTATCTAAGTCAAATTGTTTTAAGACTGACAGAAAATAAAATTATGGTTCAATTGATTATTTTATCTAATATGCAGTAAATATGTATTTTATTTTATTGCTTAATAAATATTAAACGCATTAGTACAGAATGTTAGCAAGTCCTTCAATTATAATTAGCAATTCATTTACTAAAAAAAGTGATTTGAGATAAATTATGAAAGTACTGAAGATCATTTCCGCTGTGATAAAACGCGAGTTTCATGCAAAATTCCGTAGACGGACTACCAGGAACACATAATACGTAAAAGGTCTTTTTTTAATGACATATTTACTCTTCAAGTCAATACTGTGCTTTTTAATAACTAGTTAAATGGTAATATTTTATATAATCTGCTTAAAATATTTTTTTTTTTAATATTTACAATGCTTATTTAATAATTTATAAATTATGTTTTAAATCTGGTTATGGTGTAATTTATTTTAGACACTTCTATTAGGTACTTACTTTTGCTTTAAAATTAAATTAAACCAGAGTTCTATTCATATTTATATAAAATACGTAACAATATTGTTTTAAATTGATAAACGGATGTACCATACGTTTCAATCGTAATCACTTTATTTAAAAATACTATTAAGTATATTAACCAATTTTTCAAGCACCTGAAACTTAAGACTCGAGTTAAAGTTTACAAAGACGTGGTTTCACGGCACGTATATATACTACTGTTGCGCCGTGATGAGCGAATGTTATGAAACAGCGAGGGGAGTAAAGATGCTCCGTGAATAATACGACTGTATGATCCTGTACTTCCAGCGACTCATCAATTTAATCATTTAATTGTTCCCTATTTATAGTAAAAATGTAATGATATGATTATTATGATAATATAATTTTAGAATCCTCTTATATTTTACTGCCTCACCGAGCTTTGATTTTTTGTTGTAGAAAGTATTGCATGTGTTGTTTCACAATATATTAGGCATATGTCTATCTAGTACTAGGCACCTTTTGCTACCTATTGAGTAGTAGATAATGATGAACATTCAGCAAATAGTCTTAGCTGCATTGAATGGGTATGGCGTCACAATTTCGCCAGTTCATTTACCCTCCTCATCCTCTCTTCTACACGCTATAGACTTTATCTAATAAAACGTCGTAGGCGACTTTTATACGATGCCTGAGCGAAGGGCCCCATAAAATCACGCAGGTCCCTTAGATCAGTGCACTCAATACCAAACAATCCGTTTACGACGGCTATCAATTTCTTGGCAATAACTCCCCTGCCGCCCTCCCCCGAGGCAACCGGAGAGTTATTGCCTTGCAGCATCCCTGGACGCGTCTCGACACGAGAGAGACTAAATCTTCGTCCACTCTCGCGTATATCTTTCCGCTCGGACCGTCGTTTCGGGCCATCTCGTCGCTATATTGCGAATCCGCTTTGTTTTAGCCCGTGTGTGTACCTGTGCATCGGACTTATATCTAGTTTATATACTCCTAGGTTTGCGCCATTTTTAAGCCCCAAAGATTCAAGAGTGAGTGTTTTAACCCTTACCTACCCCAAACTCTAGGATATATTTTAGAGTTTAACGAAAATTTCTGTTTAGTGATAAGTTCATAATATGATTCAATCCAAATAAATTTGCCTGTTTTTTAAAACTATTTGTTTATATTAGTGAGAAATACATCTAGTCTTGCAAGAATGTGTTCGCAAATATTTTTAAGAATCTCGATAATTTCAGAATAATTAATTATCTCATAATAAAATCATGTATTTAATTTTTAATTACAATAAAAAAACATTTACACATAGATTGATCTGTCAAATAAGTCGATTGATAAAGTTGAAACAAGTTGTCTGATCTGTATGACGCTATCCCTTAGGGGACTGTGTTTACAGCCCCATACTCATGCCTATAGGGATATATGCATACCGTCGGTCGGCCCTTCGAAATTTGGTCACGTCGTAAAAAAACGGTACGACGTGGAAGACTTATACATATTTCACGTCCTTGCGGAAAATTTTTATTTACGACCAGCCACCGGACCGATTCGCTGATGTCGGGAAAAGTGGTCGAGTGTCTCTTTACGTGTCGATTTACAGACCGGTGTGAGGAGACTGTTCTTGTGAACGTGAATATGAGTGTTGTGATGCAAATCTGTGGTAATTGTACTGCTGATTACCATATTAGTATTACGCTCAAGAGACCCTAAATTATGCTTGAAAAAAACAGTAATTTCTCATGACAAATTTGTGTCCTTAGAAAAAAAGATAGGTACCAGGGTATTCAATTAAATATTCGAATATTTGATTATTCGAATAACTTTCTCAATTTTCAACTGTATGATATTCGAATAATTGATTGTTTGTATTATCTGGATCAAAATTAAAAAATATTTTAAAATTAAACATTTTGTATACTTGAGCAACACGGGTAGTCATTTTCTTTCTCAATTCACTCCAAATTATATGGCCATTAATGTATCTTTATTTTGCTTCAAAATTTGGGTCAATAAGACGATTCCTTTTAACAAAAAAAAATGCTTTAACTACTTCAAAAAAATTATCGGTTGTAACTAGTATGACCGAAAATCGTAGAATTCTTTCGTTAAATGAAACAAAATATTTAAAAAGGCTCAACCTTTAATATAGTTTAATGCTTATCTCAAAAACAGGTGTAAATCGCGAATTTTTGTGAAATTTGTGCTACATTTTGTATTTGCTGTTTCAAGACGCAAATATTTAATTGCGGGTAATTTATTTCTAGTTATTTAATTTAAATACAAAAATGCCTAGAATAAATATGTAATTATAATGTTAATAAATTGATTTTTAAGCTGGCATGAGAAATTTTGTTCTAATATATTTTTTTTTTATTTTCAGATGAAAGAAACATATCATGGATTGGAAGAGGAAAATTTAGAAAAACAAGAAGAAGACAATGATGAACAGATTTGGGAAATGTTGGTTTTGCTTATCGATAGGCTTATGTTTATTATATACACGATTGTCTTTGCGACAATTATGTTTATGAATTTTTAAAACTAGTTAGTTTATACTATTAATCAAGGATTTGCATTTTTGTAATCTACTGTAACTGTAACTGTAATTTAAAAGATATATTATTTTGTTAATTGTGTATTTATCTCAATTAAATATTTAATAATAATTTATAATCGACCTAATTAAACAATTTAAATTTATTTTTATAGGATAGTTTAATCATTTTCTAATTTTGAAACACACAAAATATGAAATTCTACTGAAAAACTCGAAATTGTTAAAAGATTTGTATTTTTTATTGCTATCTAAAAGATTGTCTTAAACGTAGAGTTCAATTTACATATTTCACTAATTATTTAAAATGTATAGTCAATACATATATATTATTGGGACACATCTAAGCTAAAAATTTAAGTACAATACTTAATTTAAAATTCGCACTGCAGATTTTTAAAATTCAATTCATTTAAAAACTTAAAATCCCACTGACTTTTTAATTTCATGTGAAATTATTAAAATTGAGGTGTTACAACAAGACTCGTCCATTGCAATGTTAAGTATACTTCACATCTCAATCTTCTCAACGTTTTTGTTTATCACAATAAATTAAAAAAATAATAAATAAAAAAAAGTGATGTTAGAAAAAAGCAGATTTAAATTTTTTTGATACACCCACAAAATGTGTTACGCTCTAAAAATAAACGGTTTAGATGGTCACTCTAGCGATCAGTAACCAAAGGGTAAAATAACAATAATATTGTGCACTGAATAAAAAGTATGGTCTAGCGCGCATCCTTTCCAAACAAAGAGTAGTTTTTTTATAATTAATACCGCAATTGTTTAATAACGAGATCTCTCTTTCATTGTTGTGTAAAAATAATCTATATTTTTTCCTTTCATTTGTTCAAAACAGTTGTTTGGATGACCTCTAAATTATAATTAATTGTGTATAATTTCCATAATAATAGTAAGTCTAATCTAAATCTTTTTTGTAATGTAAAGTGTTATCATTAATTTTATAATAAAAAATAAATTAAAGAAGTCTGAGACGAAGAAGAAATTATATTGCTCCAATTATATAAGGAAGACTTATCTATGTGATCCAGCACTCTTAGCAAATTCAGCTTTTAACTAATTATCTTAGCTACAGACTTATAAAGCTATTAAAAAATTGAAAAACTCACGAATTCGAAATCAGAAACAAACAGTAATGACCAAAGGTGTGATTTCTGATATTAAAAAAAATTGTAAAGACCTTAGTAAAAACTAATGTTTGTTTAGTAAGATTTCTTATATATTTTATGTTCCTTAAATGCGATGAAACATGGACCATAAAGTCAGCAGATAGGAGAAGATTAGATGCTTTTTAAATGTGGTGTTGGAGGCGTATGTTAAGAATACCTTGGACGGCATGACTTTATTCAAGGAGAGTTAAATAATAATGACTGACTTTGAACATCATGCATTAAGCGAATTCTCCAGATTCTTGGACACGTTGCTCGCAGATGAGACTGGTGATAGTAGACATCGTGGAAGGAAGAAGAGGCAGAAGAATATTCTCAATACACCTGACCAAATAAAAACACAAGTATGCTCTTATTTTTAAGGCAAAAATTTATGTTGAGAAAACTATGCAAATAAGTACATAAGGTTCATTTTAACGTATTTAAGTTACTTATTTAAATATTTATTTATTTTTAGATTTATTAAATTTTCAATATGGTATTTTTTACACAAAACACCACAATATTTACGAGTTTATCCTTCGCTGAAAAGCGAGATGAAGTATAAACACACAAAGCTCGCTGGTGAAAATAAAAAACGCACGCTCAAAAAGCTCGCGAAAGCTCGGAGACAACAAAAGCTCGCCGGTAGCCTTCATTTTCGTGCCGAAAAGTTTTGAAATTATAACCCGAGCGAGGAGAGCTTTGCGGTCCGCATTATGAACTCCGAATTTCATAATTAGTCAATTCGAAACCCCTCCGTAGGTTAGACTATGCGAATTATTCGGCGATATAGCGAATTTATTGGATTACATGAGCGCGAGCGCATTATTAAATATCGCCTTATATAATAACGCGAGGGTATTTGGGGGGGTCTATAAATCTGGGGAGATTTAAATATATCACGAAAACATGCAGAGGGCATTGGACTGCTCCACAAATCATTATTATATTTTATTTTTTTTAGGTTTTTGTCTCCGAAACGCTGATTCAGACGACGGAGCGCAGGGGTCTGACCTCAACGTCCGATGATAGATTTAAGGCTGCGTTTCGCAGTAAAAATGATTTAAATAGGAAATAAAAATTAGATTTGAATAATTTATACTTTGCAAAATCGACAAAAAATATATTTTTCGTATTTTTTTATCTGCGCACAAATCCGATTTAATGAAAAGTTCATGACTCGAGATAATATTAACACGATCTTAATAACACTAGAGTCAAAACATATCATTTATAATTCGTATATCAACAACATGGATTAAGACTAATACTCTTGCTTATATACAATCAGATGAAATTTACAAAATATGTTATGTGTATATTAGGCCACCAAAATATTTAGTGTGTTTTAATTTATATAACAATACAATAGTTTATTTTTTATTTAATTTTTTTGAGGCTCTCATCTCAAATTGCTTGATCATTTGCTGATATGACAAAGTGTCAAATCGTTTATATTTAAATTGAGTCGTCTCTGGTGAATCAGAGATGCATACATTGGTTGTCCAATTGCATCGCTTGCATATTCGACGAGAAAAATATGTCCACGCCTAGAAGAATAACTACAAACTGAGCTTTATAAATCAATAATGCAAAGGGTATATTGAAATAGCGTTCTTTTAGACCGGATAGATGTATTGTCTGTTGCATTCTTTACTCCTAAGAGGGTAGCTTTTATGGTGCGTGGTTAACCGAAAGATAAAATCTCTTGAAATCAGGGTTTAAATTAAATCTGTTTAAATCATTGTTGCAATTGTAAGTTACGCAATTGTAGTATTTAGTGTTCTCCTCATGTTATTAAGCTGTTTGTATAAACGGGTTGCTATGCAGCTGAGTATTTTTTATGTTAAATACGGTTCGGTGATCATTGCTCACAGAAATATTGGTGATGCTCACACGAACATTGATCAAAAGGCAAATATTTACAACGAAAATTAGTCATCGATTGCAAAATTATTAGGACACAAAGTGAAAACCAAATCAATTAAATAAAAAAATAAAAAATTAATAAATATTCATACACTATTTTTTAATAATTTTATTATTTCTTTATCAATATACATATTAAATTATATAATTTAATATTTTCAATTGATTAAAATAAAATAGTAATAAATATTTTTACACTGTTTTTTAAATAATTTATATATAAAATATTCGGGTTAAATAAAACTGTGACAATTAGATATTTAATATAAATACTTTCTTGATTGGAAATTTTTTTTTTAAGATTTTTTTTAACCGTTTTACCCATACGAACAAACATAAATAACTCGTTAAACACGTTAACGAATTATTTTTAAATTATAAGTAAACTCGGTATTTATATTTATTTTTAGAAAGAGATACTCACGCGTGAAGAGAAATATCAGGTGACTCACTAAAAAGCCGCAGGCGTTTAAAGGGTTAATGAGTATTTGCGACAATTTTCAATAATTTAATTAAAAAATAATTGCGACTTTTAGCTGTGAGCTTGAAAGTACCCTAGAGATTCACGATTACGCTTCTGATTTTTATGCGTCGCGGTCACGACGTTAACGCTCGAGAACGCAGCTCTAACATAAGCCATCTAGATCCTCAACAAGGTTGTCAACACAAGCGTGTTTTCAGCATATCTATCAGTTTCTTGTGTCCATAATAATTGTTTTTTTTTCACTATTTTATAATATATTTATTGTGAAAAATTTATCAAGTCGTGATAGTCAAATTTGTAATAAAAAATAAAAAAAATAAAATTTGAGTTTTGTTTGACGCTCTTAACGCATGAGCTTAAAGCTCTTATGGCTTTTACATACACACATATTTTTAAAAAATAATAAAATAAATTATCATAAATGTTTTACATATACAAATTTCATATTTCGCTGTGTAATGGAAATATTATGTTTCATTCCATCATATCTTTATTTATTATATTTTTCAGTAGCATATAATATTGTTAAAAAATACACATATAAATGTAATAAATAGTGTTTCTATTGCCATTGTGCTAGACAGTGTCAGACTGAAAGCGCGAATCACTACCATTGTAAATACGTTTGTCATACAGTGACATGCTTTTAGGCGCACTAATAACTTGTCAACTCGTTGCCTGTCACTTGCCAGCGAGGTTTAGTGTCACCGCGAAGCCCACTAACCTTGATCTGAATGTGTCTTCCCACGAAGGCTGCATTCCCATAGATATCGGTTTCCGTCCTTTACAGATCGATATATTTCCAATCACTTGATTCGAGGGGTCAATGTAATCTTCATTTACCGAGTTATGATATTAAATACATTTTTTAAATCATAATAATTTAATATTAGAAACCAACCCTATCAAGACATTTTTGTGAATGAAAGTTGGTATTAACACTTAAACAAATTTTTACTTACAACTTTGTATATATAATATTGGAAATAATATACTAATATATCTAGAGTATCTTTTCGAGAATTTTACAAAAAAAATATTAAATTGAAAATTATTTTTTCTTGCATTTTTTTTATATAAAATTAAATTTGTGCGTATATTTTTTAAATGTTTACAACCACTGCTCTTTTATAACGCTGCATGAGTAAAAGCCGGTTCATACCTTATATGCACATTTTTTGAAGGGTTTTAATAGGTGTCAGGAAATGATACCAAATTGTTTACAAATTTTACTTATTACTATAATATTATTATTATTATAATAAAAGAAAACATTTAGATAAAAAACCTTTCCGAAGGTGTTCGTGCCATATGTTTTAAAATATGCAAATAACTCGAAAGATCAAAAGTATTTGAATGACCAACAATTTTTTCGCAATTTTCTATTACTCTTACCGGCCGGTGGATTTATCTTAGTTTTGGGGATCTAAGAATCCGCTGATATAAATAAATTACGCATGTAATGCAGCAGAATGCAAAACGATTTAGGGCTATTTTTATTTTTTATTTATTTAAAAAGTTGTTTTTAATACGTTTATGTAAAGTAGCAACAGCTTTTATTGACAATTGTCTCACAATTACTATTAACGAAGGGGTCTTGAATTTTTTGGTAAAATAATTACAAAATATTAGTTTTAAGCTAAGTTAGAAATTTCAACGGGCAATTAAAGAAAAATTATATAATCCAGCGGTTCCCAACCTGTGGTACGCGTACTACCGATGGTGCCCGAGTGCATAGTTGGTGGTACGCGAAAAATAATCAATAATGGCGGACATAAAAAGTAAAAAAAATCAGTCATAAAAATATCATTTAAACTATTGTATTTTTCCTAAATGCAATTTTTCAGACTATGACGATCTTTAATGTTAATGATAAAAAAAGAAATTAGATTTTTGGAAACAGTGTACCGAAAACCATTAACTAGAAGTATTCGAAACTCCACATAATTTTTTGGTCAAAAATAAGGTTAGCTTGTCTCAAGATTTACGAGAACATATAATAGTTTATTTAACAGGATTGAAATCGTCTTTCATGGAGTATTTTCCAAAACTTCAAAACAAAAATAATAATTGGATTTCAAACCCCTTCTATGCAAAAAATTTAGAAAAAGCTTCATCGTTATCAATAAAAGATAAAAAAAAAATTAATAGACTTATCAAGTGACAAAACTATACAAGTAAAATACGAACGAAAAAATCTAATTCATTTTTGGTTAAACATCGATAAATAATATAAAGGACTTTCTGAAAAAGCTCTAAAATTCTTATTACCGTTCACTAGTACGGAATTAGTAGAAAGAGCTTTTTCTTCATATATGTTTTTTTGAAAAATAAGTATTGAAGCAAATTGGACGCAGGTGTAGATTTAAGGGTATATTTCACATCCTTTGAACCAAATTTCAAAAAATTATGTTCTTCGAAACAAGCACAAGGATCTCATTAAATTTATTTTGCTTATATTATTGTGCATATATTTTCGTAAAATTTGTTTAAAAATTAAACTTATAACTTGATAACAATGTATTTTATCTGAAGCAACACTTTCATAACTATTATTTTCGATAATAAATAAAAAGTGTCGGTAATAAAAATATTTTTAAATACAATTTCATTAATATTATTATATTTAAAACAAAAATTACGCCTGCGGCGCTGCTGTAAATTTGTAAAAGAATTTTTACATTTACCGTGCTTAATTAATTTTATATACAAATATTTTCTATTAATATCGGTAATTTTTGGAAAAAATTGTCTGCGGCGAATGTCATTTTTTTTATACAAATAATTTAATTTATTTTTATGTAATTTTTTTTTAATAAAAATTAGTTGTTAAAAAAATACTTAAATGTCCTGGTTTTGAATTTCGACAAGAAGTGAGCTTCGGCACCTTTTATTTAAAAAAAAAGTGATATGTTAAGTTCAAATGTCTCATTGTTATCAGAAAAAATAATACCTTTTTTTTTTTTTTATACTTAAATAATTGAGTTCTGGGATATATAGTCGCCCTATAAAATTTATAATGCAAATAGAACAAGATCTTACAGATTAATTGAGAAAGAATTCGAAATTTTTAAGTCGACAGCCAAAAGTACAAATAATTTACAGTGCCTATTTGTGCAATTTTTTTTTAATAATATGCATAAATTATTTAGCCATATTAATAAATTGAAATTGCAAAGTTCTCTCCACTAAAATAATGTTTTAAAATATTATACTGATTTATAAAAATGTGTCGAGTCTCATTATTGTCGCTTTACAAATTGAATAGCCGTAACATAATAACAATATAATAACTTTGCAAATTTTGTCGAAATTAACTTGGTCGTACTGCGTCGGGATTTTATATAAAAAGTTTTCGGAAGCGCTGGCGAGTTTGGCATAATTAGTGTTTGCGCTGTGCTCTGGTCATTTTGTTCGTGAATTGATTTAATTTTATAATTTTATCATACAATTAGTACTTGATAAATTTTAAACATAAGCTTCTTAAATGTGAGAGTTGTATTTTTATTCCTAATTTATATTCAAATAATTTTATATACGTCATAATTTACGTATTTCCACTGGTAAAATTTTGTACAAGAATTATAAAATAGACGGCTAAAATATCTGATAAATTAGCGACAACCTGATCTTCTGTTACATCGTCGTTTACGCTTTAAATTTTAATTTTGAAAAAACGTTCTTACTAATTGAACAGATTCTGCGTTGGGCGTCTTTCGCGTAAAGCCCCTGGCATTAGCCGTAGCTGTACCTAAGTTTAATCCCTTAAGTATATTAAGGGATTCCGCGGACATTACACTTGCCAACAACAAATGTCGGATTTCGCAGCAGGTAACAAGAGAGAAAGCTCGCGTGTGATTTCATTACGCCGTTTTGATCTTGGCCGGCTTTAATGTTTTCGTTTAAAAATGACCCAAACGAGTTAACTAAGCCCTGGGCCCTTCTGTCCGACGCAACGCGCTAATTAAAAGGCAAATTTAAAACAATTTCGACCGCGTTAGGGCATTAGTCGACTTGTTAAACGGTCGCAGAAATTAAAAACGAATCTTAACTGGAGATTAAATTAGGGCAAGCTTTTGACACAGTATGACAATTTGACTCACAAACTATACAAATAAAATTTATCTAATTAAAAATTAATTTATTTAATTAAACTTAAATTTGTAACTGCTGTATTTATGTCAATAATGAGTAACGTGAAAAGTAAAGATGTAAGTTGGATCCTTGAGGAATCCCCGAAAGGTTGAAATACTCTTTCAACAATCGGCCAAATCGACATAAACAAGTGTCAAGTTTGGTGTTGTGCTGCGTTACATACACGTCGTGCACGTAAGCCGTATCCCCGCCCCGCACGTTAGATGGGCGTGATTTTCGGCGGCTGCTAGGTCCGCGGGCACTGCTCTTTAAACTTCAGACGCGAGTGTTCCTTGTCTCTTGCCTAGTGTTATGTATAAATCGCTACAGTATTATTACAGTACATTAAAAAATTTGCGTGTAGAGAGAAACTTTTCACGATCTCTCTGAATATAAACAAAAAACGGTTTCAGTGAAATCGTTAAATTATTTTTACGTAAACTTACATATTATGTAATATTTTTAACTAGAAAAAGCTTGTCTCAAATATTCACTGAGAGCAAAAAATCGAATGAATTTGACTAATTCTAATATATATCGGCATACAAAATAAAACTGAAATATTTAATTAAAGAATTAATGTTATTTTAAAATAATAAGAAGATTTAAGAGCCCTTTAAGTGCACAAAATTTTTTTTATTATTTTTTAGACAATTGGACGCCATAGTTATGAACTGTCAACGATCGCAATGTTATCAATCGATCATAATAAAAAATATAAATGTTGTATCTTTGCTTTCTGAGTGTCTATCGCATGAATGAACTACAAACATTCACATCTCAGGTTCAAACAGACAAATCATCTAATACTTTGTTAAGTGAATTTTAACACCTAAATAATACTATAACCACTTAAGATAGAGAAAGATAGACTCGTCGATGAAGTGAGATGAGTCGAAGAGATGGGATGAGGTGGGGGCGAAGGGAGGTTCTGGCATGTCACGGCGAATTTTAACTTCGTTCTAAACTCCGTCGACAATCGACAATGGAAACTTGTACACTTAAAGCCTCCTCGGCCGACAATGGGGAAATTAAATTTTCCTCGGCGAGTTTTCCGAAGCGTGAACGACGCGCCGCTTCTTCCACTATACTTCTACAATCTACTTCTTCTTCTGTTTCGCGCCGTCATAACTCAGATGGTTGACGAGATGTGGAAACTAGGGAAGACACTTTCGAGCAATGCCACAATGGCACCGGCCGTCCATTAGGCTCGACACTCTTTCGCCAAACAATGCGAAAAGTTTCGCCCAAATAGCTTGGCGTCGATTGGTGCTTGGTTGTTTCGTTGTTCGTTCGCTCCAAGAGCGCTCAAAAGTCGCGTTAGGTTCTCTCGGTTGTGTTAGAATATATTTATAATTAAAAAATAAGGCAATTGATCCAAAAACAAAACGCATTCATACTAGATTATTCTTAAAATTTATTTAAAAAAATTTTTTAGACTTTTTAAACATAAACACTTTTTTGCTATTGCCTTCGTAGCCTGCGAATAGTACCAAAAATCAATTTTAATTGTTAAGATTTAGGTGATGGCATAACTGGACAAAATCGGATGGTTAATGTGAAAAGCGGCTACTCTCGGTCAATATATCGTAACCCAAATTGGTTAAGTTTGACTAAATTGTCGTTATTCCCAGTCGGAAGAAAAATAGTGATTTTGTTATTGCTCTGACTAAAGTTCCTGACAGAATGGTCAATTGTTAAAGAAAAATATGTGTAGCAGTATTTTGAATTATATAGGATTAATATAGTATCCCTTTAATTTTGTAACATTATGAACAAAGTCAACGGCTTGGGGTGGAACCAGACTCTTTGTTACTGTTTTTTAAAGTCCTTGTTGTTATTTTATTAGGTTCATATATTATATGCACATCCGCAAAGTTTGTATCACTTTTGATTTTGAGAGTTTGAGAACTCTCCTCTAGTATAAGCAATCTAGCTTCTCTAAGGATGATATATAAGGCTAGGATAATATGTAGGATTTTGTTTATCTATTTATTTTTGTATTATTTTGAGATTAGAAAAATATTGTAAAATTAAATATTATCTTTTTCGTGTCTACCTCTACTGTTTTCAACGCTAGTATTCTCTTTCACCAAGCGGTCGTGCTTCTCAGCATATCGCAGTTTTCCACAAAATTTTCATTTAACACACTTTTCTACCCGAAAACAAAAGGGGAGACTCCTAAAATTAACGAGCCCCGTAATTTCCGAGCTTTTAATTGCAATTAAACGATTCGATTCTGTTATCGTGCGGTCGGAGAGAAATGTTTAAAAAACACCACAACACTGTAGAGAGAAGATTCCGGGGGCGTTTCTTTCTGTTCATTAACTCTTGTGTTGTGTTGAGGGGCTCAAGTGGTACCATTCGCAGCCTCCCATCATTGGCACATTAGCGGAGATTATCTCGAGAGTGTGCCACAATAGAAACAATGAGCAAACGAAGCTTTCACGGTTTGAGATGCTTATTACGTGACGACGATATCCGTTATAATTGTCGAAAGATTGCCAAGGACGGGCGTGATGATAGGAAAATAATGCCTTAGAAGCTTAGCTAGAATTTTAGTCAATAATTGGTAGATTAATTGAGCTACACCTTTACACAAATAAAATATATTCTTCAGTTCAGTGATACAAAATCAATTGAAAAAAATATCATCCTCTCGCTTTTTTAATATATAGATTTAAACATATTTAGATTACATGTACACTTGATGTATCATAGGAAATTTTAGATTAGGTAAAATAATCAAATGTCTAACTTGGGCGTTATCTATATTGACACATATGTCACTGTTAAAAATTTTTGATTTTTTCTTCTGTATGCAAATCATGTAAGATTGTCTAAATACATTCTATCTGTTGCGGATTTTTTCTTTCAACAAAGTGATTTAGATTTTTTATAGAGATAGGTTTCCATCAACCACTTGTCCTTTATTGTTGAAAAGTGTCATACTGTGAAATTTTCTCGATCCCATTTTTAAGTATAATGATTTCAAAAACGATCTTTTGGTAATTATCTACGCTTTGCTCCTGGGTGTTCTATTATAAAACAATTCTCTCAAGGGTTTGTTTATAAAGAACCTTTGTTTAAAATGATTATATTTAGTTGGCAATTTGGTAAAATTTATCTGTAATGCAGATGAATAAAAGATTTTTATGCAAATTGCATGACGTCGGGCGGCGGATCATAAGTATTTTAGCACGCAATTCTCGTTGATGTTTTTAAAGCAGCTGCGATTAAGTTTTTTTCCGATTATAGTTTTAGTGTACATACCAGGTAAAATGTATTTTTTGATCTCTGACAATAAAATGCGTTATTTTCTGTAGTATTTCTGGTATGTTTTCTCATAATAATTTAAATTTCACCTCTACTTCAAAATACCTCTAAAACCGAAAATATTTTACTGCAGTACTCTGAGTGTAATAAATATAATTTGTTTGGTTATATTTCAACAAAATTAACGTTTCCTACACTTTTTAAATGCAAAAAAAACATTTTAAATGCATTTTTTGTCATTTTCACGTCTGATAAAATACCTTTATAACATCAAAGGGCTATCAAGTGGTAGACGGTAGGCGCATTCCCATAATGCATGCTTTAAGACGCCTTGCTGACGTCACATCTCACGTCTCTTTCTAGCATTCACTCGTCTCTTTCTAGCATCGTCTTGGAGGCACCTCGCTGCCGCTCGCGCCGACTATTACTATAGAACCAATCAACCTAACCTTTTTTTAATGATATTGTATTGATTTGTTTTCATTTCGGTATATCTTGTAATTGTCCAGCATCATCCAATCTATGACCAACTGATCCTGCAATCGCAGCGGCGTATGAAGCGACGCCTGTGAGTATTTGTGGAACTGATTTAGGCGCCGGCGTGAAACGTCATCGTGACGTCATTGTGGCGCTCTAACGCGTGTATATTGGGAATTCGCAGACGGTAGACAACCAGACCGAGGCCGAGAACAAAAACTCAGCGGATCATCCAGATGACATTAATTCTTTATTAGGTTCATCACCAGTCTACAAAATATTTACAAATCGACACTATTTTGCTTAGCTAAATGTTATAACTTTTTACAGATTCTTCCGGACTTTAATTTGACTGCAAAGTCACACTTTTTCGACCTCAAAAGCTCAAATAAAAAAATAACTTGTAGATACATTTTGTATCGATTAAAAACATATTTTTTTTCATAAATTTAAAATAATATCGGATAGGCAATTTTTATTTAATATAGGCAATAGTAAATAGCAATATGCACTGCATGTCTAATTATTAAAATAATTATAAAAAAAAATATGTTTTATAATTCAATTAAAATTAATTTGTAAAGATAATAATAAATATAAATTGTAACAAGATATTTTTTTTAAATATATTAAAAAAAAATATACTAGAAATTGAATTACTTAAAAATAAATCTTGAAGTGAATTATTTATTATGAATTAGTTTATTCAATTAAAAATATTTTTTATGCTAAGTTTATTATTTAATAATTAAGAAACTAATAGTCTGAATCAATTTTGAAAAAAACTATTTAGTAATTTAATTTAAGAATCAGCCATATCTCAATAGAATAAGCAACCCGAATTTTAATTGCGTGTATCCTTTGAATATTTTATTTATTTATTTTTTCTGTCAACTAATTAATTATTAATAGCAACTTAATTTTTTATTTTATTAATAGTTAGTTAATTTATAATATAAAATTTTTTGTTAAAATAGATTTTGGCTCAATATAGTAAATATCTACAATAAACGCAATTCGAAGCGCAACACAAAAAAGTCCTTTTTTCCCTGCTTTTTAATTAAAAAGCGTCACAATAAGCGTCACGTATTTGCTATAATATAAAAGATAAAGCATCTCCTTGTCGTACATAATTTATATATTTTAAATTAATTGGCATTGACTTAAATTAGCAATCAATACTTATATCATCTCGCTCGTTTATAGGACATTTTCATGAAAAATAATAATAAAAATATTTATTTAAAGGTCGTATAAAATCTCTTTACAGCCTCGAGCGCAATCTAAACAGGCCTAAATAAGTTGCGATTATTTTGTGACAATTGTGGGAATTATCGTGGGAATTGACCATCCATTCCAAAAGTGGCTTTTTGCACAACAAAAAATCTGATTATCTCCTAGCTACGTTGTTGTAATTAACGCGAATTTAGGGCAAAACTGAAATCCTCTACAGCCGAAACGTATTACAGAGCCGTTAAATTGCCAACGCGGTACCAACTGTAAGCGTAACGCTATGAGATATTTAATATTAGGTTTGTTGAGGTTTTGCAATATGAGATTTGCTTTCGGCAAAGCAAAGGGCCAATATACGTATGTACAAGGGATATTATTCTGTTTGAACACGATCGGAATATTCATGCCGCTGTAAGTTATATAAGCCCCAGAGATATTAAATTTCAATTTGAGTTGAAAAAAATAAACTCGCAAATGGCAATGAAACCCATCGATGAGTCAGACAAGGATATACATTGTCGTTGATGATGTTTTTTCCTTTGACCTAATAACACGTGACATAATTTTTTTGTTATATAGATATGTATATATTTTAGCAGTATCATAGATTTTTCATAATAAATATCATCTTCGTTTACGTTTTGAAGTCATTATCTGTGAGTATTACTGTATCTATTGATATTTATAAGTTCATCATTCTTCAGTATTCTCAGAGCACTCGCACGTGGAACTTTTTTAAATATTGATTCGGAGTGCATGTAAAAAAATAAGATCATGCTTAATCTAGTTTAATAAGTAATACTATTTTAAAGCAATAATAAATTTATAAATTGATTACTCAAAGTCATATTGAATAAAGCTCGACAACGAACTCTCTAACACATTTTTGACCGCCGTCCGAAAAGGGTTAAATCGCCGATAAAAGCCGTTGAACCCTTTAAGGTTATAAATCGCCGCTGTTTCGCCACCATCGTTGCCGTTTTGTTTATATAAGACCAAGCCTTGCTAACAAAGTATTATCATCCCTGTATACATTTTCATTTTTCTCATGGTTCTAAAACACCCTAGCTAGCACTCGCCTTATCTATTTTTCCCTGGGCGACTAGTGGCTTGGTGGAAAAAGTGAAAACTGCTCAGCGTATCTGAAAAATGTTTATAAGAAATATCGTAACCATTTTATTTATTATGAAATGTGTAATTATTATCCATTAAAATATACAAATAAATGTAATTTTATATTAGGAATTAGTGTAAGTAATATTTACTATAAACCATATAAATTTTAATGACTTTTTAAATAAATTTAATAATGACATATTAAATCATCAGCATAATTTTAAGCGCAAGAATTTTTTATGTAAAAACACTCAACATTTACCAAAAATTAATTTAATTTGTAAAACATTATTAGATCATACAATAAATATATATGAATAATATAGCAATAAAAACAGTATTTTA
This sequence comes from Plectrocnemia conspersa, assembly GCF_051122295.1. Taxonomy (NCBI): domain Eukaryota; kingdom Metazoa; phylum Arthropoda; class Insecta; order Trichoptera; family Polycentropodidae; genus Plectrocnemia; species Plectrocnemia conspersa. The sequence goes on from NW_028277172.1 coordinate 6,594,609, forward strand.
ACTCCTAATATATTGAATGTAGAATTATTATTAAAATAAAAAAAAAACTACATTGTAATCTAAAAACCTTACGCACTGTGTTGTTGAAAAATTGATTTAAATATATAAGATAAATATTTTGGGTATACCTTTGTTGAAATCCTTGATAATGTAAATAATGAATCATTAAGTCCTATCCTTATATAGATGAACTTTTATTAACTTACCAAAAAAAATAACAAACACATACCTTGGCTTGATAAGCATTTAAAAAAATTGATTAGATTTAAAACAATATTTATTTTTAAAAATTAAAGTGTCTAAAGATTCTAATAGCAAATGCTTGCATACTTAAAAAAATATAAACGCCATAGTAGTTAACGATATATTATCTTATCATCTATTATTCAGAAACACAGTCATACTACGTCAAAATATACATACATACATAGATATAATGAATAAATATGATATCACTGGCTCATCCCTACCAAAGAAAATCTTAATATGGATTAGTACAAGCACCAAGCTTTGTAATCCTCGAAGCGAGCAGATTTGGAAATTCGTCCAGCGGAACAATTAGCAATTAATTAACTTCAACCAAGTGTGTGTTTATTTGTAATAAAGTACATAATAAAATTAAATACATTTCTAAATTAAATATTAAATTCAACGCTACATAATATATTTTTTTATAAATAAAACACATCCAAAGTCATCAAAAATATTTCATCATATCATCATTAATAAAGTGACTCACATTTTAAATCTAAAAACTTTAGTTTAGAGAGTGAAAATGTGAAAGCTTTAGAGATTCTATGCCTTTCACATTTTCACTCTTTATTCCTATTTTTTTTTTAATTAAATTAGTTCCACTTTTTTTAAATGTATTTTTAATCTCTATCCCAAAACCATTTATCAATGATGAAAGGAATCGATATAGCCAAATATAGCCGCTTCTAATAAAAAGTATTACTTTATCGTTGTTATCCTAATCGCAATCTACCAACGCTCTGCTGTGGCAGTGGTTTTAAATTTTACTTTTCTCTACATAAATTTTCGAGTCGGGGGTAATAAATTACTATTGTCCTTCCGACAGCCTGCAATTAATATAACGAGTCACGGCAGCATCTCTGTTTTTTCCATTAGCGAATTAAATTATTTACTTCGTGCCGCTTTAAAATGCATACATTTTTTATTCTGAACGTACAATACATATATATGTAGCTGTGTGTGTTTGGATTATCTTGACAGTTCAACATTATATATCATCTCTATATTTATTTTAGTTATAATGTGACAAGAGCTAGTTATAGGAAAAAAAATATGACGAGTAATTTCAGTGAATTTTTTTTAATGGTTAGTCAAAAAACATGTAAGATGTAATTAATAACACTGTATAAAGATGGGTAAAATCACTTTGGCTGCATCAAAAATTTATTACATTAAAACTATGGTTTAACTAACTGAAATATTTTTTTTTAAATTTGTGTTTAACGCATTTTAATTTAAATAATATTATATACACAGCTTATTCTAAACATATTTTTAAGGTACTTTTTTAATTGTATTTTAAACATTGATTTTTTATTCTAAAAAATAAAAAATAAATTTTAGTTTCTACAAGAGTTCTAATAAATATTTTTATGCAAAATTATTATTTTTGCTTAAATTTATAGACTAGAAAATTAAGATTTTTCAGCGATTCTAAAAGCAAATCGCTATTTTTAAAATTAAAGTACTTTTATATATAATTATTTTTAGTTGTATTATACAACTATATTAAAAATAATATTTAAAATGCGTCTAACACAAAAACGTTTTTTTTATTAAGGCTCACAAACATTTTTTATACACACTAGTATAGACTTAATATAGAAATATATCTATATAAAATTATGCCTGAAGTGTAAAGGCTCTAAAAATACTTAATATGTGTATTTACTTGTAGTAGTTTATTTAATAAAATAGTATTTTAGTATAAAAAAAATATGTACCCTAAAATAATATTTGCTGTCGTCCGACGACGAAGAGCGGCGGTACACAAAAACATTAATCAATAAATAAAAGCGCATAGAAACAAAATTATACGTATTGTAATATAAATATTAAATGTACATACATATTTGCTGTATTATTAATAGCAGGGCTGTGGAGTCGTTAAAAAAAAACATGACTCCGACTCCGATTCCGATATTTACCAACAGCACGACTCCACTCCGACTCCGACTCCGACTCAAAAAAGTTTAATTTTATCAGGTATTTTTGGTGTTTTTCTACACGTTTAATATTCATACGCTATACACATTAATTACTACGCAATTAAAATTTCATAAATTTCATAATTTAAAAAAATGCTCGGAGTCGCTCATTTTTCACGACTCCGACTCCGACTCCAACTCCGGCCAAAACACCACGACTCCACGACTCCAACTCCGACTCCAACTCCGACTCCACAGCCCTGATTAATAGCATGTGATAGCTCAGATTAAGTTTGATATTTGCAGCAGAAAATAATTTCTTTTAATGTTTATGTATTGCATTTTTTTTAGATGATAAAAATAATGTGTTATAAAATTTATTTTTAGTGTTACGTTTGCTGCAGCTAATTAAAGCTTAATATTTATTAAATTTATTAAATATTAGATAACTTTAAATATCCGCTTTCGTACAATTTTGAAAAGTACAGAAAAGCGTTAGTCAATCACTAGTTTGTTTGACAGAAATATTGTCTACATATGTTGTGTATTTTTTTTACAGATAATAAAAAAATATGCTAAGTTTGATTTTTGCGGCCAAAAAAATCTACTTAAAAAAATAGATGCTCTTTAAAACCAATATTTGCTGTCGTTGAACGACGAAGAGTGGCGGTACATAAGAGCGTAAATTAATTAATGCGCTTAGAAGCAAATTTATTTGATGTGAATATATTCTATATAGGTTAGAATGTAGTTTAAAAGTTTCAGAGATAATATAAATAACATGTAAGAGATCGAAATACGTTTGATTTTTGCGGCAGAATTTAATTTTATAAATAAATAAAATTGATTACCTTAAACCTGACCGATTTAAAACCATAAAATAACAAAAAATTTGAGCTTTTGGTTTATCAAATAAATGTATAATAAGATGTTTTCTGTTGATGTAGAAATGCAAACTCTCAATTGGATCCTTCAACAATCTGTCTTATTCGCAAATTGATATTATACAGGAGACGCATTATGACGAAATTTCATTGCGAAATACTTTTTCTTTTAAAAAAAAAATTTGGACTTGATAATTTAGCATTTGCACGACCCTAGCAGTCACTTTCGATCCGGTCGGTGGTAATGTGCGAGGATTTCGAAGCTTATACTTTGCGGAAGCCGAGGGGGAGCTAAAAGCCACGCGGTCCCGCATAAACTTAACAAAATTTATATTCGAGTTGCCAGTAAACCACTTACTTACCAAATTGGGTTAGCCCAATTGAAACTTATAAATGTGTACATACGCAGAAGAGAGAGCACAGAGAAATATGCACGAATCTGAGGACTTGAGTATAATAATGCGCCGAACCCTTCCCATGGCGATAACGTTATCCGATGTACATTGTATAGCGTTATGCATACGCACATACATAACAACAACACAACTCTTAATTGGATTGAGATTTGCGCTAATATTCTCTCTTAATTTCGTTCTGGCGGCGCGTATCAGATTTGGCGAGATATAAATGCGATTAGGCAAATTCGAAGCGAGACTTATTTATATGTTTTGCGTTTGAGCCGTACAATGAAATTTAACTGGAGACGTATCAATTAAATCTGATAAATGGAACGAAAATGGAGAATGATCCTTATTATGTAAAAATATAAAGGTTTTAGTAAAAGCATTGTTTTATCTAAGCAAAAAATACAGTTAGTTAATAATCGGTTTTTATATCATTTACTAAGATTTTTACTTTATTTCTAAATAAAATAAAATATCTCGTGTCAAATTACAGTTGATACACGTGATTGTTTTTCAATATAATTTTACAGCGTGAAACTGGAAAGTAAAAGGTTACCAGTTAATATAAACTGATATTATTAGAGATTATTTTAAGTAATAAAATAGTATAATTTTTTAAAATGCATCGATCACTCTCTCACATATTAAATTACCATAAACTAGTTTCAAATCAAAATCCGAATCATGCGTGATCGCGGGTCTCGTTCCTGGACCCGGAACCTGATTTAAATTAGGGTCAGACCTTATGGGCTGGGCCGTTAGCGACCGCGAACGGAGATTAGCGGCCTCTGTCGGCCCATTAACGACCGCGAACCGTGCCGTAAACTCACCCGCCACGCCAAAATACAACCCCACAGAGAGAACACACACACATGAAAAAAAATACAATAAAAAAATAGCCAACAACAAAGAGTTCAAAAGTTTATATTTGTTTTTGAACCTCCCCCGTTAACCTCTTCGGACCGTGCGAAAGTTTTTTTTTCTTCGCCTTTTGTACGCTGTGTTGTATTATACTACTTTTTTTTCATCCTATTCGAATTCTTCGAATAAGCTCGTTTGCTTTTTTTATTTTGGGAAAATTTATTCATATTAAATTTGCGTTTGTGTTTGTGCGCGTTAGGAATGTCTTCGAATAATTTAATTACGTCCTACGGCGATGGTATCACTAAACCCTTGTCACTATCTATCCCTTATTCGGAAGATGGTCTCCCGTAACAATTTGTGTCTTAACTGTTAGTCAAAACCCGCAGGGAAATTAAAGCGGCGCTTTTATTGAAATTGGAAAGATTTTTAGTCTGATATAGAAATTGGAAATTATATAAGCATACCCAACCTAAATTGGATCTGGAAGCAACATTTTCTTAGTTATTAACAATAATGCGAATCCATTTAAGATATATGTATATTTAAGGTAGAAGCACTACAGCTAAAAACTTAACCATTATAGTAAACTATTTCCATGATCCATTAAAATAAATATAGAATAATAATTAACTGCAAACAACAAGCTTACTATTTATATACAAAATTATTATATTTTCCATTTAGGATTATAGTATAATGCTGTATTTTAAAAATCTTACCGTTTACGTTTTTTTATAAAATTTACTTAAATCTTTAAAAAAAATAATTTAAAAAAAATCAATGTTGCGTGGTCTAAATAAATCTCTCTTGTGCCAAGATGTTTGTCCCATTGTTAATAAATGAACGTTTTTGGTCACGGTCATTAACAATGAGACAATCGCCCTTTTAAATGTGCCTATATGTGTTATTAGAAAGCTGCTGATTAGAAAGGTGAAAAATATTTTAATAAATAATATCAATGTTTAGGTATTTAAATAAAAAAATATTTAAATTTTTTATTGATTAAATAAATAATTAAAATTTAATGAAAATATTTATTTTTAAGTGACTAATATTTAAAATAAAAGGTGTATCTATCTGTTAAATTGCGACCAATGGTGTTGCGCTAACGGAGGGTTGAAAAAACGGTTCTAAGCTTAAGAAGCATGAAAATACAATCTTTCAATAATAACAGTAACCACCCAGAACAATCTAGGTAGTACACATATCTTGTTGAAGGTTTAAGTTTTAAAAGAGCCGAATAATTGCACACCCCATGTCTCGTGCACCCCTTGTTATGACATAACAAAGCTCGCTTGTAACGAAGCGTTATGCCGCACTCAAAACTTTCCAACGACGTGGTTTTCCCACGATTTCTCTGGAAATGTAACCTCACAAGCACGCGGGGAAAATATCTTTTCAAAAAGAAGTGTACCTATTATTACGGCTCAAAAGTGGAAACGGTACCTAGCCGCGAGGCCTCTACCTCACTATGCCCTTACTTTGCCCCGAGACCGTTTCGCACGGTTAAGACGATATGAAAATGGTTCGCTTTCTGGAACACGCACATATACACAAGTGCAGACCTTTTCAGCTCAATATGGGTGACGAATTCCTATATTTGGATTATAACTGCCCCATGTTATGTATTATGGAAGTGCGAAGGTATATTGATATGAAAATAGCGTCACACTCTCATCTGACGTCCTTGTAATTAGTATTTTTTTTTATTTTATTATATCACTTTACTTTGGAAAAAATATATCTTCAGCTGCTCTAGTATACTTGTTGACGCAAATGATCTACCGTGACTTAGACATGACGAGTAGTCGTCCGTTAAAAAATTTTTGACCGTCTCAGTTTTTATTGACTTTGAAGTCGTCCATAAATTTTTCATTCAAAATAAAAAATACACATAAATAAGATTTCGCAATCTTTTTAAATTTAGATAGCAACTTTTTTATGTATTTCTAAAAGAGAGGCAGTTAATGCGTAATGGATTTTTATGGTACAATTTTTTTATTATTTTTTTAAGCTAACTTAACTCATCATTGCATATCTTTACTTTTATTTTTTAGTAAAAATGTATTACGCATTCTATAATAACGAGTCTAGGATACTAATCCCTAATTTATATGAATGTAGTATTTACAAAGAAAAACATAGACTAAACATTTGTTAGGCGGTCGTAAAAGGTTAGGGCCGATCCCAACAGTGTTTGTTGGCCGTTGACCTCCATTCGTGGCCTAAAAATAACATAACACTACAAACTTAATCCTTAAATTTTCAATATTCATTTTTGTTTGAAAAATATTTAAAGAAAATTAAATACTATTTTTTATAAGTGGTAAATACGGATGTGTAGCTCACGCAATAATAAATATATACACGTGTATTAATTAAATCCAACTCTTAAAAATTTGGGTTAATTTGACGGTCGAGGGAAACAGCTGCTTTTCTCAGTCTCGGTTGGTTTGGCGTAGCTCCGCTCGGAGCAAGTTTGGCTAAGCTCTTGTTAATTTCAAGTCAGTAGCGAGCCATGAATAAGGTAACACAAGAAAGTTTTTGAAAAAAGTTGCGTACGTAAATGATTTTTTTAAGCCCCATGTATATACCCATAAATAATATCCCTATTCTAATACCTAGTCCTCGTTTTCACTAATCTCTAATGTCTATTATTTGTAGTGAAATCAAACTTTTTGTTATTGTTTCTTACATATATTATTAAATTATATAATTGCGTAATTGCGTAACTTTTATATATTTAAGCAATAAAAATATTACGATTTAATTGTCCAATCTAAAAAAAATATTTAAACTAAAAGTTTATATATTTATCTTCTGACTCACATAATACAATTTGCAATATATATCTTAAAATATGTTTTTTCAATTAGCTAAAATATTTTTGATATTTTTATATTTAATATAACGCCAAATATTAAATAAAATTTTAAAATATAAAAACCAATTCATCATTTTTAAACTTTATTAATTATATGTTTATTTATTGTTTATTTGTTATATTATAATAAATTATAAATATATTTGATATTTCTATTTGTAAGCTTCCATAGAAAATTGGTATGCCAGTTAAAGAATTCTGTATTAAAATAATCTGCCCTTAAGAGTACTATTTGCTTACTAACATACGAAATAGTCAAAATTAGCTATATTAGCTAAGTAAATAATAATAGTGACTTCTTTTAAGTCCTTAGTATTTTTATTTTACCGGTTATTACTTTAATGGAGCCTTGGAAAATTCATCGCCAGCAATTCACTGCCAGCAATTTACCGCCAGCAGTTTACCGCTGTGTCAAATGATCGTATTAACAACTTAATATTAAAATTGTGTTTATACAATCACGCTAATTTATTGGTTGATTGACGGAGTGGCAAGTCAAAAAATTAAAATATTAAATTAAGACGCATTTTGAGAAATTTAAATTATATTCTGTTCTAAAATGTATATGAATTTTTTTTTTTAAAAAAAGATTACAGTTGTGAAACGTCCAATTGCTGTTTAAACCCAAACTGAATTAATCTAATGAACGGTAAAAAAAATAGTCTTTGAAATTTTATAAGGTTAGGTTAGGTTAGGTTTGGGTTTGAATAGAAAATATATGTTTCGCAACTGTTACAGTGATATTTTATTTTTCTTAATATAAATATAATTTTACTTGCAAAGTCAGTTAAAAAGTTTAGAATTTTTATTTATAGTTCCACTAGTCAAAATCAGCCAAATTGTATGTTTTCATTCCGCGAATGAAAATAATAGCACTAACGAAAAAATATTATTTTCAATTTAAAATGATTATTAAACTAATATTAATTATATGTATTGCTTAGTAATAAAATATGCTAGCAATCATTTGAAGGCTATAAATTGGCGGTGAATTGCGGGCGATATATTTTTCGAACCCCACTTCAATGATAATGAAATTTTGCTGATATTTATTTTTAAGTAATATAAGTACAATTTATTAAAAAAACAAGTATTAAATGTAATTCATTCAATTTTTAAAAAACAGATCACAAAATTTTCTAAAAAGTATAAAACCGAATATAAAATATATTGTATTTCATATAGAAAATTCAATCTAAGTATTAGAATATTTAAATACCTATTTTGTAACTAAATTTTATTATATTACATGGTATTAACTATTTATGCATATTTGTATTACAATATCTTATAATTTTTAATACTATTGTATATTTCAACAATGTAGCTATTGTTTTGCCCCTAGTGTATATACAGATCAATATTTTGCGAAACTTTTGGATTTTTTGAAATAAATTCTTAAATGGAGCGATTTAAAAAGAAATTATTTTACGTGCATTTAAATAAACACTTTGTTCAATAATGTTTCATAATGCTTACTCACACCAAATATATCTAAAGTTTTTTATATAAACAATTCTAATACGAAACAATTATTTTATATGTCCTTAATTTTAAATTTGTTTTATTTATAGCAGTCATGATCGTAAAAGAAAAAAAAAAACTTAGTAACTGCCGAAATTCTAAAAAAGACTCTGATTTTCAGCTGTGAACTTTTAAAATGGCTAGTCTTAATTTTATAATTTTTTATTTAAATAAATTCGATTATTTAATTTAAGCCTCACTAACCAATAAGAAATAAATATATATTTTTTCGAGAATATTGAAATTTAGTTGCCGCAAAATATTGCTTAAAATAAAGCCCACTTAAGAAATAATTAAATAAGTCTTTTCAGCAGCTGTATTATAAAAAAACGTATGAGAAAAATTCAAGTTTAAAAAAATTAATTTTTGATCATTTTCATATTCAAAATAAATAGTGTTTGTACTATTTAAACCGTATTATGCGATTTTTAAAATTTTTTAATATACAAATAATTAAAAATAACAAATATTTGGTAGCTGTGACATGTCAAGGAGTTTATACATACTACTTTATACACAAGGAATCTAAGAAATATAATACAAACACAATAATTAAGCTGTTTAAGTAAATTAGCAACATATTAGACTGCTACGAAAAAAATATTCGCAAGATAGTCACAAAAGCATTTATTGATTCATTTTATAAAATCTTGGAAGAGTGAGTGAAAAATCATATGATATATTCCATCATAAATAATCGTTTTTAGGTAAAATATAATGTTATTATCAAAGATGCATGATAAATTTATATACATATAAATCTATTATTATATTACTTAGTATTTTAATTTTCTTTCACACAAAAACTTTTCTCATGGGTTCATGGGTTTTTATGAGTTCAAGAATGCATTAATTCAAACAACATCATAAACCTATTTTTTTTAATGACAACCTCTATTTTAATTAATTGTAAAAATCAAAGTTTCATATTAATTATTGAGTAGTAAATTATTCATTCAAAGAATGATTTTTTTAAATTGACCACAAAAAAGTAGAGACAGATTTCACTAGCTTAACCTTTTTAATTATTATTTTAATTTTAAGCAATACATAGTAAATAATTTGTTTATATTGAAAAGTGTTATAAAATAACAAGCAAATAGGCAAGAGTACTTATTGAAATTGAATTTCAATTTGCATTCGTAGGTGTCTCAAAGGACGGCTCAAGATGGATTAAGCTTGGGCGTGGCGCTCCTTAATCGACGCATTGTTCAAAGTTCGTCGCCAAGGTCTAATCTGGGCCACTCGGCACAAGGGGTCAAGCAAAGTTGAGAGCTTCTTCCGCCTGCCCAAAGTTGCAAGACAGTGTTTGCCTTGGCGCGACCTTATCAGGCTGGGATTTATGCGGCGAGTTTGGGACCCCAACAGGACCTTCGATCTCGAGTGAACCTTTTCAGTGTGGCCCTACACTTAACTCAACGCCTTGTGAAACAATTGGAACTAAATCGATCCCAAAGTAACACCGATTAACCCTTAAACACTACAACTTGAATTGAGATACCGAGATACATTTTGTTCGAGTGGTTACAACTTTGCCTTTAAGTGGATTGATTTTTATGTGTTTAATATTATTATTCTATCAATTCTTGAGATAAACAAGAAAATATATATTAAAAAACCACCAAGCTGTATGTTATATATTAATAAAAAATCGGTTTTAACTGAATAGGTAATAAATTATAATGAGCAATATGGAAATATTAAAAAATTAAAAGGAAGCTTGATATTCCTGACATCGAAAAAGACTGAGGAGACAGAAAAATCCGCCGCTTCCCTCTTTACCTCAACTCTGGTACAGCGTCAGAAATCAAAAAATCAATATATAATAATCACTAGCAGATTTCAAATAATATTGTATAATTTATATTTATATACTAGTCTCGAATTCTGAGAATCAAATTTATTGTAACAACTGTGATAACAATTATAGATCTTATATATTATATTAAAGCGAATTCATTTTAATTCACAAACTTTAAACAATGTTTCAAGTTCTTTAAAACAAACTTTGAAAACATCTCAGCAATTCGACCGTTTTCTTTCTACTCAATCCAAGGTAAGCAAAGCAAGCTAGCAGGAGCGCTTATCTGCGAATCCGCAGATGTATGCAATTTATTTACGGTCTACGAGAAGACAAATCCAATTACGCCGTTTGTACAATCGAAATATTTCGGATGGCCTTTGCGACCTTTGGGGGCAAAGAGTAAATTCGGTTAAACCCCAGCGACTAAACTGAGGTTCGACCTCGAGCGTTTCTAAGGATCGTTTCAATTTGCAGCTGCCGTGTAAATACATTTTTATTTGAGAGCCGTCGTCCCCGAAACGAGATTTAAAAATCTTTTTATCTTATTCGAATGTATTTGGATACCGAAGAATCAGACGTAAACATTAAAACACCTCTCGTATACACTTTTATACTGTATAACAGATTTTTGCTACAAAGATTAGTTCTATCCAAATTGTTTCTACTGTGTAGTTAAAATGATGTTATCATATTATATTAACATTTAATTCTTTAGTTAAAAATTGACAAATATAATACAATCCACCAATATTTTATTATCAAAAGTATCATAGTTGCACTTAGAGATTGTTTATGATACTTTTTTTTGCTAGCATTAGTAACTTTATATTTAAAAGGATCGGTCGGTTTATTTGAAAAATGTGTAAAAATACTATTTTTTCAGATAAATGTGTAAAATTTTGAGCCTGGTTTTCAATTATATGTTATGTTACAATTTAAAAATGCATTTTTCACAAAAATAAAATATTACAAAAAGCGTTCTACGAAGCAATGAAGACACTGACAAAACTGCGTGACATAAATTTGGAATGCAAAGCAATAGGTGCACCACTTGCGGTCATGTCTAGCAACTCTTTAACTTGCTGTTTGACTGTTCCAAAATAGTATATATACATTGAAAAATCCTAGCTCGCTGGCAGGATTTGCTCTATATGCAGTAGTTTGTCCACCCCTGCAGAAGTCATCGAGATGAGAAATAATAATTTTACTTAGCAGCATTTCTACGGCACTCTTATTATTACAAATAGCACTTGGTAATTCAAATATATCCAAAAGCACATTTCCTTTAACATAATGCTTATTGTGTTGTGTCGTTTATAGCAAGGAATTATTTTGCGAGTGTCTGTGGCAAGTGGGGCACGAAACAAAATCCAAAGTGTGCAGGGGCGTTTAGAGACGTGTGCGGTACACTTGCGGAGACTGTATTTATCCATCGTAATACAATTTGCGGGGAAAAGGTTGTTTGCGCTGATAGTACAAGGTTTCATAATGCTTGCTCCCGTTCCCGCGGGGCTGAACCGGTAATGACATTTCTTCATGCGAGAGCATTGCGCAGGTGCCTTTCCACAGCTTGCGCAAACAATCCGCGCCCTGAATAACTCACAGGATGCTGAATCGAACCTTGAGAGTCACACAGCAAAGGGCCTCGGTGATATTAAGGAGCTGAAACCGTCAGATACGGCCAGATAGTAAATCTACTGAATACGTTTTGCGACCATAAAAAATATAAAGACAAAATATATAAGTGAGCTTAACAGTATTTTAATACTTTTTTCACAAATATATTATGTTTGGGTTTGAGGCCCAAGGGACGTGATTTTGCATCCAAAATATTATAGGTAATGTACAGTTCATCTTATTAGGCATGTAAAAAATATCACATGTATATCAAAATATATTCGTGAAGCGGATGAGTGTGCCGAGTTTTGGAAGCGTGTTTCTCCATCTGCCTGGTTTGACTAAGTGTCGCATATTTTATATTGCTGATTTAAGACAGTTTTGGTGAATCGCTGATTAGGATGTTGGTGGTCCAATTGCATCGCTTCTTAGACATATTTCCAAAATATGTGAAACTGCTAGGGCGATCGTTAAGCAAGAGTAAAAATAACAATAGTAATTTTTACATACGTTAAAACGCATTGTCTATCTTTTTCAACTTATCTTACAAAAAATGTATTTTTTTGTACTTATGGACGATTAACGATCGTAAAATACAAACAATTATTTACGCAAATTTATTTTTAAAGCTTTATTTACGAGACGTATTTATTTTTAGTTAATTTTTCAGGTGGTTGGATATATTTATAAAAACTTAAATTTGTATTATTTAATGATCACACTTCATAAAACGTCATTATTTATTTTAAATATCATATAATATTTTTATCTTCTGAACACTTTTGTAATTCAATGTTTAATAAACAAAATCTTTTAAAGTAACTTTGTAAATATTTTGCTATAAAAAATTGATTTAATTTTCCCGGAGGCATTTTCTATTCAATACAAAATTGAACCTTTAAGTCCTATTTATTTTGAAACGTTGCAAATAGCCAAACAATTTCCTTTGATCATATCTTAACATCAGAGTTTTTTAAATTTAATTCTTTACATAAACACAGAGGAATGGCAAAAACATTTATTCGTTTATATTGAACTTTGAAATGCTAATTATTTTTTAAAAAAGTATTTACATTCATTAAAACGAATTAATAAGTAATTATATGTATTTTATTATTTTAATTTTTTTTATTGAGAAGTTGTAGAAAGCTCTTATTTTATATAAGTGACATGCTATTTCGTATCCACAAAAGTTTAATAGACATCTGCTATATAAGTTGAGCTTTTGAACCATACTAAAATTTTTACTCTTCATCGATTTTTCAATGACTGCCTACATACTTTTTCGTATACTGTTTTATACAAACGATACGCTCTGTTTTATTATACTATTTTATTTATAAACACAATATATGTTTATAAATAAAATAATAATTTATTTATAATCACAGCTAAATTATTTTTTTTTATATATATGTTACAGTGAATCTGTATTAAAGGTGAAAATATATTTTCACTTGAAAATTAAGTAATTTGTATTTAAAATTTTATATGCATTTGATAGTTTTAAAAAAACCAAAGAATGTGTAACAAGCAATGTTTATGTTAAAGTGGATGTGTTACTAGTTAAAATATATTTTCACGTGTATTTCAGTAAAATCATATTAAAATACATATTTTTTTAATACATTTTAACTGGCTTATTTATTGAAATATATCACTGAAAAATAAATATTTAATGTAATAAAATCGAAACATTTATTTTCTGTACAAACCCGAAGCTAATTATACAACTTGAAGTAATAAAGATTCAAGTATCAACCTAACTATTTAAGCACCAAATGGACGATTACAGCTATTACCTGTTTTTCGTAGACATATAAGTTCACTAGTGTCTATTAGTTAAAAATATTTACATATTGATGAAAATGTATGACTAAAATATTACGTAAAGTTATTTTTATTTATTCATTTTATTTATTTATTTACTTTACATATAAACGTTTATTTAGAGATTAAGAATACAAGAAACTGGTGGTACAAGCTGGTGTTTTTTTTAAATATTTTTAGTTCATAAGAAAAAATATAAAAATACTAAACTAATTAAATTAAAGGGCATAAATTAATTAAATAATAATAAAAGAGCTTTAAAATTCAAACATGGCATTAAAATCGTTTCTAAGCAAGTCATATAAGCAGACTTTTGTTAAACAGTATAAAAGAACAGTTTCAAGGCACTCAAAATCATCGTCTTCGCGCAAGTAATATATTTTATTAGAAAGCGAAAGACGAACTTTATTTCATGTAATTACAAATAGAATTAAAATCTGAAAATTCATGTTAAAATAGTTATACAGCACTCGTGTATTTAAAGGTGTACCTTTGGTAATATTATGGTTTGAGTGGCAATAGGGTAAAACTATTAAACCGACCGCATTGGCTGATGGATGTGTGCAGTTATTGCAGTAATCTCGTCTGCATTACTAACGCAAAGCTTAACTTATTCGCTCGAATGAATTATATAGCTATACTTAGGTATGTTTGTATACGTAACAAACGTAGTGAGTACGCCTAATCCCGTGTCTGCAGTTTAAACCGTCAAAAGCTGGTTAAAAGCGGTTAAGCCGAATACCTCGCAAACGAGACGAGAAAAACCTTATTTGTAAGCCTTGTTAGCATATTCAGTTCAAAGAGCACAATATAATATCATAACAGTTAAATAGTAGATGATTTTTAGGTTATAAAAAAATATCTTGCGAAGAAATTCCTGAAGATCTAGAAAATCAATAATCTAGAAAAATATAATATAACGCATGCTATTCACCGCCAGCAATTTACCGCCGTCGTGTCAATTGATCGCATATATAATTTCGCTAGCATATTTTTACCTTCTAGAAGCAATAAAATGTGGCAAGTCGGAAATTTTAATATTTACTATGTTTAGTTTCAGAATTTACATTAATTTAGGTTTGGGTTTGTTGGGTTACAGTAAAATTATATTTTCAATAATATTTATTTATTATTTTTTATAATAATTAAGCTCATTTAGCTAATTGTTTATACACTTAATACATTTATTGAAAATATACATAACAAATATAATATAAACATTAATGAATATAATTTATTTACCAATCAAAATATAGTACAAATATAATTTTACTAACTAGGCTAGTTAAAATATATTAAACAATTGATTAATAATTCTACTGGAGAAAGTGAAAATAACACCTACTATATATGCTATACATTGTTTATAAGATCAATTGGCACGGTGCGGCGGTTAACTGCTAGCGATTAATTGCTGGCGGTGAAATGCGGGCGATATATTTTTCGAACTTTGATTCTAGTACAGTTAATATTTAGTTCTATCATCAATTATAGTAGTCACATTATTTATCAATTTTAGTTATGGTTAAAATATTATTTTTTAGATTTTTATAAGACAATCCATATTTTTTTATTAGAAAAATAAAAATTAAACAATATCGTTAATAATTACTGCATTTTTCAATAAAAGATGTATTAAAGTTATTTATTAAAAAAAATTAAATGCATGGTTATCTTTAATTTTACTTTCTAACTGTGATTTAGATTTTTTTTATAAAATATAATTAAAATACATTTTTATCATTGATTGTTATAAAATATGATAAATTAGTAATCCCTAAATTTTTCAGGCACAGTAGCTAACAAATTATTATTACAACTTTTTTTATATATTGATTCATATTGGAGTATAACAACTATAAGACATAAACATAATTTATTTAATAACATTATTTATCCGTGCAGTGAGAAATTTCTTAACAGTAAAATTTATCGATCATTTTTTTTAAATCTAAATTGATACAAATAAAGATTTTCTGCGTTTAATTTTATTATTTTGGGTATCATAATTTACAGATACAAAATTTTGCAAATTATTATTTTATTCAAAAAGTTTATTAAATTGATTGACAGAGTAGCGCATTATTTTTAGATACTTGCTTTTATATACTGCCATTAATTTAAAACTGACCAAAAACCGAACCATCAACCATACAAATTAATTAATAAAATATATTCTATACTTCCTTTTAATAAATATATTTTTTAATGTTATTTAACCTAATTTAAAATGTTGTACAGAGAAGCATTTAAATGGCAGATTTTCTACATGGCAGCGTAAGAGTTAAAAATATTTACTTATTAATTATAATTCATAGATTTAACTTGAGAATTATTATTAAAAATTATTTTTCAACAATACTATTTTATAAGAATATATATTTTTTTTTATTAAAATATGTATTTTATTTAAATTGAACTTTGCAATAAATCTATATATTCTATAAAAAATGACTTTATTAAAAATAATTTTATTGTGTTGTATATTTGTGGCAAAATATTGTGTTCATACAAAAATCTATTATTTTTAGCCAGTTGTTTATCTGTATTATTTTGCTGTTAAGTTGATTAGTGATATTTATAAATAACTATTTAATATTATATTTTTTATCTATGTCGTATATCATAACACGTGGATTATATTTACTATTGTATTGTATTTTGAGAAGCGCTGCGCATTTTATTTGCATTGTGTGTCAAACTAGTTTATTTGTAGTATTCAAGCAGATAAATTTAATTTGTATCAAATTTACCCGAGTTGAATATCGCAATACAAGTGTCTGCAAGATTCATGAACATAAATATTCTGCGTTTGTATAACACGACAATGCGCACTCATCTTCACTCCACTTTACACAGCTTCTAAGGATTTATATGCAAAAATAAAAAATTTACCTATCAGACTTGAATTTATAGATAATTTGAATTACTATTCATGGGTGTTAATAACACATCATTTTAATTAAATATGTACATATCTATAAATTAAAATTAAAATAGATTATTTGATTCACAGTTTCACATTTATTTGATTAATTCACGACTCACATTCGCGCGCGTGAATGTTTTACAGGTTGCTAATCTACCTTTGTTTAATACATATATTTTTATTTATTAAATGTGATATAATAAATCAATGTATTGAATATTATATTAAAAAGCAATACTTTATATGTATCGAATATTAGATTATATTAGAATATAATAACATGTTGAATAATTTTAGAGTGTATATCGAGTTTATTAGGTTATAAACCAAAGCTATGGTTCGTCGGAACTGGTGCTTGTGAATTTGTACGTCGAGTAATTTGGCTCGTTACACTGGCAAAAATGGTTGATAAATTGCACATTCTGGTTAGTAGCGAGCAGTGAAGTGAATTTATGTATTTTTTACCTCACCCTACAAAGAAACGCTTTGGCGCAACAAGAAACGTATCTCGCATAAGTAATAAGCTAACGATTTTAGTGTTTACTGGAATAATTCTGCATTTATCTACTAGAAAAGAAGTTCAGTCATTAAAAAATATTATAATTAAATAATTGGTTGTATCACCAGAATAATTTAGGAGTATAAAAAATTAAACTTATCTTTATAATTATATATATATATTTAAAAAACATACATACCAATATAACATGTGTTTTTATTACATAACTTTCATATTTAAAAATCACAAACAATAAGTTAATCTGAAAATCTTGATTTATAAAACATTCATATTTTTACGTTAGTATTTTCTATGCAATAAACCCATTTGATATACTGTAATATTATAATATAATATGTTTGGTAAGAATTACAATGAATTTTATTATACACATGAGTTTTCAATTATAGATATTTGTTGCTTATATAGTGGCAATTATTTAGATAAAATACATTAACAGCTTAACGACCGGTATTTATTTGCCGAACTTTGCTTGGTGGCCGGGCGATCTCACGGAAAAATGGCAAACAATTATCTTTTTCAGTAAACTCCCTATAACATGTAAACCAATTAAGATATTGTATTCAAATTTAATATGTAGCTTCCTTATGATTTTTTGCATAAATACCTGTCAAGTACGTCATTTAACCAGTGTTTCTAAACCTGTGGGTCCAATTTGTTTAAAATAATAGTTTCAAAAACAAATTTATATCGTTGGCAAACATCTTACAAATACAAAGTAAGCGAGACCCTTCAATAGATTAGTATTAATTACCTGATTCTTTATCACTTTTTAAATTTAAAAATAAAAATTTTGATTTGTTATTTCTGGGCCACCATGTCTGACCATTTGTATGCCCATACTCACGAAATGAATTTACGGTACACTTCACTAAAAATATTTTGCTTATTGCACTTAAATAATTAAAAGTAACATGTATGCTTTCAATATATTTTATATTCATCATTTTCATTCTTTCGATAATAATAATTTGGTATTATATAGGTGATATAAACAAAAAACCAAACATAAATTCTCAGAACAGTTTCTTTCTAATTATATTGTATGCTTTGAGCGAAGGCCAACACCCATTTCTAAAAGGTTCATTGTTGACAATTTACTACCTGCACTTGCGATAGATAGATTGGCTCTAATCTTAGAAAAGATATTTTCTACTTAATTTTGTATTGGTTATTTACATGAAACACAAGTTAGATCAGCCCACAATATTCGCATACACTACAAGGTGTTTAGCAATTCACAAAAATATTATGATAATATTTTATTTAAGAAATTATTATTAAAAAATAGTTTACGATTTTATCTAATGTTATTGGTAATTTATTATTCTTAATCTTATAACACATCTAAGCACTATATTTTTTACTAGCTTAACGCCCGGTGTTTTTTGCCGAACTTTCTTGGTGGCCGGGAGATTTCGCGGAATAATAGCAAAAAATCACCTTTTTTAGTAAATTCCCTATAACTTGTAAACCAAATAATATATTTTATCGAAATTTAATTTGTAGCTTCCTTATGATTTTTTGCATAAATATATTGTAATTACGTCATTTAACCAGTGTTTCTAAATCTGTGGGCCGCATAATTAAGTGATATAACGAAAAAAAACTTGTTTACAAATATAATATTGAATATTTACTTTAAATTACAACCAATGTTATTCTTAAAGGGTAAATCGCCACTACCTGTCCCGTCTTATCAGCTTACCTTGTGCATACCTTTTAAGAATTCATCTATTAGGGTATATGACACTTTTTTTATTGTGGAATTCCCAAATTCGGGAATTCCACACAGATAAAAAAATGCATTTTATAATCGAAGTAATGCAGTATATTTAGTCTCCTCTAAACTATCGGTCGAAACGTATTGCAAAAACAGCTCTTCTGTCTGTGATCTTTCGTGATTGTGATTTTGATTTAAAATTTTTATTTTCAATCACGGCAAAACGGACGAAAGAAATTAAACCTTTTTGGAAAATTTTGATAATGTGTTGTCCATCACCCCCAGTGATTGTGAACATAGTGATGTGTGCGAAAGTAATTCTAATTCAAGTGTACATGAACATAGACCGCGTGTGACAAATTTGAACTCATTCAGTTTATTTTCTTCATAATGACAAATGTTTTTACACGTATCACTCAGTGTAATTATGAAAATAAATGTGTTCGAAACGGTTGTACGCAGAAAATGGACGCCAAAAAATTTAGTGAGTGCAAATTATTATTTATTATAAATGGATATTTTTTATAAATCGTTTATACAAAAAATTTTAAAAGCATTTAAATATACATGTTATTAATTTAATTATCACATTTTTAGGCTAATGTGGTGTTCAAAAAAAAATCGTGCACTAATCAACGTTGTCAAATTTCAAAACTATTTTTGTAAATACGCAATTCACTGTTTTTATTATTATTAACTAAGTTTTACTATAAATTATCACTTATTAATAACAACAACAATAAATAAAAATATAATATTCCACAATGAAAAAAATATGGTCACTGTAAGTGGGGAGCGGCTTGGAGAACCGTTACCAAACAACACACTAGCCCAAAAATATTAGAATATAACAAACTAAAATAGGCGACGACTCGTTGCATTGCGACGCAGTGGGATAAAACGACTCTTTTTACGAAAAATTAAAGCAAAATATAATTTATTTTATATTTTATATTAGGTAGAAATAGTATACTACCATCTCGCATTATAATATAGGGGTAAACTGTATTGTATCATAGTGTATTTTTAATAAAAGAAGACGCATAACGCAGGACGCATGGGCGAGTCCTCGGCCGCTACAGAAGGTACTCTCAGGACTCGTGGGTGAGTCCTCGGTCGTTAAGCTGTTAAGTATATGTATAGAGGAAATGTGAATATGTGTCACACAATCGTGTAAGAGTCTAGCTCTAACTCTAATCGATTTGTAAAAGTCTTAATTTGAATGTGACCGTCCGATAATTACAAAGAATAGTTTAAATAATGCGATGTGTTTCAGTCACCATTTTTAAGATAAAATTAATGTTTTTTTTTAATTCTGTGTGACTATTGTGCAATAAGGGTTCTTATGAAATAATAAAAAAAAAATATGATTAAAGTTGAAACCGCATATGTAATTAAATAATGATTTTTAATCGCATTTTTTTATTTTCTTTTACATATAAATAATTAGGATTTTTTAAAGCAAAAACATTTTTACAAAGTCCAAAGACTATATTGACTAATAATAAACGCCTCATAAATGTAGTGTTCAAAAATAAAGGGATAGTAAATAAGGCAATATATATGTATTGGTATATAAAACGTTATCAAACGATTAAAACACTATTGTCTGTGAAGTTGATAAATACGAACGCGTTCGGCGGCCGCGGAAAAACTGTTGGAAAATCCAATTATCCTTCGGGCTCAAGTGCCCTTTAAACTCAGTTTACATCTGCCTCGCTTAAAGCAGTTGTTGTCTAATCCATAAATTAGAATTTATATTGGATTTTCAGCTTTTTGCGTAATGAGTATATGAGCGTAAAAGTATTAAAAAAAAAATCGGTGTAACCTATGTGAATAAGTTTTATTCAATAAAATTTTTATTATTGCGCAATAATTAAATTCAAGGTATGTCGTACGTATAAGATATTAAAAATCTCTAATAATAAGCTTTTTTAACTCATACCGAACTACATCTATTTTAAAAAAATAGTTAAAATAAAAAGATGCTAAATATTTGTAAATCGTTAAACATCTGGCGTCTATACGTAATTAGTTTAAAATTCCACTATTCATAGAAGTTTATATAAAAGTTTTAAGAGTATTACTTTTCTTTGCTAGTCGTAATACAAAAGGCAAAATCAAACAAAAGCAGTGCATTTGTATAAAAGGGTTGCCAGGTGACTTTGAACGAGATTGCTCCAAAGTGGATATTGCAAGTCGGACGCTCAATAATATGTAACTCGCACAATATATATATATAAGCTGACTGCGCTGCATTTGATCAGGGAATATGTAGTCTTTGTAAGAATGCCATCCGTTGATAACTTCAACGTTTTCCCCGTAACGGTGGTTTTCATAGTTATTTATTTTTGAACACGCGCGAAGCTCAGATTTTACCGTGGGTGGATTTGTATTTAAATTTAGATACAGGGTGTGAAATATTATATTTTAGCAAAATATTAGTGTAATTAATAAATATCTTTATTTAATAAAATATATTTTAAAGATATTTTGATAAAATATTTTTTTTTTTTATAAATAGTAAAGTAAATTTTGGCCTCTTATACGCATAAGTCAGCATTGATATAAATAGCAATACTTATATTCACGACTGTTTTTACAATTTTACAAGAAGGTTTCTTTCCGAACAGCCCTGTATATTTTTTTTCACCCTCTGATTCGCGTTTTACTTTTCGGTCGGAATTTACACCAGCATTCCCGCCTTGTTAAATTCGCTCCAGCTGACCGTTTTGCTTCGGCGACCGCATCTCAAGCAAGTCTCGAAAGGCTTTCGTTGTGGTCTGCTTCAGGAATTTTCGCGGTCGTTTTAAGGTTCGGCGTTTTAAACGAAATATTCGTTTATAACGAGCGCCGAATCGATGGAGGCTGTTGAAATGCCTGAGCGCGGTACGACGGTAATGCGTTGAATATTTTACGACCAAAGCAAAGCGGAAAAATGTTTGCGAAAATTGAAAGCTTAACAGTTTATACAAAATCATACATTGGCATAATTTATTTTATAAATACAATCATACAATTATTGATTATATTTAAAAAATCATGTCAGTTGTAGCACTCTTATTTTATTTAATTTAAATAAAAAAATAACAAATATAAACAAATTATATTTCCAGTTGAGTTTTCAAATTATCTGTATTTAATTGATTTGCAATAATACAAAATCATGCTGAAGGTTAGTTAATTTATATTTTATTAAAGTTTACTAAAGCCTGTACAGATCATTTGTATACAATTGTATACAATTGAACTTTCTAAAATATTATTTTTAATAAAACTCCTACATAGTATGCTAAGATATAATTCCATTGAGACGCGTCGATGAGTGTATTTGAAAAAGCACTTCTTAAAGTTCCTGGTAAAAATGTACACAATCCAGAGATACTGAATGAAGTTCATTATTGTGCGCGTGCAAGAACTTGAATATTAGACAAGTTCCTTATAAGCATAGCTATCCGAATTTTAACTATTGTGTATAGTGCAGCGGTTCCCAACCTGTGGTACGCGTACCACCGGTGGTACCCGAGTGGATAGTTGTTGGTACGCGAAAAATAATCAGTAATGGCAGAGATGAAAAGTAAAAAAAATCAGCTATAAAAATATTATTTAAACTATTGTATTTTTCCTAAATGTAATTTTTGAGAAAAGCTCGATGACGATCTTAAATATTAACGATAAAATTAAAAGTATGATTAAGAAATTAGATTTTTGGAAACAGTGTACCGAAAACAATCAACCGGAAGTATTCGAAACTCCACATAATTTTTTGGTTGAATATAAGGTTAGCTTGTCTCAAGATTTTCGAGAACATATAATAGTTTATTTAACAGGATTAAAATCGTCTTTCATGGAGTATTTTACAAAACTTAAAAACAAAAATAATATTTGGATTTCAAACCCCTTCTATGCAGAAAATTTAGAAAAAGCTTCATCGTTATCAATAAAAGATAAAAAAATTAATAGACTTATCAAGTGACAAAACTATACAAGTAAAATTCGAACGAAACAATCTAATTAATTTTTGGTTAAACATCGATAAAGAATATGAAGAACTTTCCGAAAAAGCTCTCAAATTCTTATTACCGTTTACTAGTAAGGAATTATTTAAAAGAGCTTTTTCTTCATATATTTTTTTTTTTTTAATATCGAAACAAATTTGACGCATGTGTTGATTTAGGGATATATCTAACATCTTTTGAACCAAATTTCAAGAAATTATGTTCTTCGAAACAAGCACAAGGATCTCATTAAATTTATTTTGTTTGTATTATTGTGCTTATATTTTTGTAAAATTTGTTTAAAAATTTAACTTATAACTTGATAACAATGTATTATAATCTTAAGCACAACTTTTAATAACAACTATTATTTTCGATAATAAATAGAAAATTTTGGTAATAAAAATATTTCTAAATACAATTTCATTAATATTATTATATTTAAAACAAAAATTTTGCCTGCGGCGCTGCTGTAAATTTGTAAAAATTAAAGTGTAAATTGTCTCGTCTTCATTAGAAGAATTTTTACATTTACCATGTATAATTAATTTTATATACATATATTTTCTATTAATATCGGTAATTTTTGGAAAAAGATTGCTTGAGGTGAATTTCATTTTTTTATACAAATAATTTAATTTAATTCTATGTAATTTTTTTTTAATAAAAATTAGTTGTTAAAAAATACTTCCTTAAATGTCATGGTTTTGAATTTCGACAAGAAATGAGCTTCGGCACCTTTTATTTAAAAAAAAGACATTATGATATGTTAAGTTCAAATGTCTCATTGTTATCAGAAAAAATAAAACCTTTGGTATTTTTTTTAAACTCAAATAAATTGAGTTCTGGGAAATATAGTCATCCTATAAAATTTATAATGCAAATAGTATAACAAATTTCTCGAAATACAATCATTTTTACGAAGTGGTACAATTAAGCATGAGTACTACCAAGTGGTACGCGAGCCAAAAAAGGTTGGGAAACGCTGATATAGTGAATAATAATAATTTGCTCTTATTCAGGTACTTTTAATTGATGGACGCATTGTGTCATAGCCATTATTATATGAGCCGTTGATATTGAAAGTGGGGCAAGTCCGTATTAACGGTTTGCGATTAAACTGATTTAAATATATTAGTTAACAATAATAGACTTATTTTATTTTTACGTTATTTTTTCATGAAATTTTCATATGCCATAATTCTATTTCCGTTATTTAAACAAAAAACATGTTTTAAATAAAGACCAATGGACTTACCTCACTTTCAAAAGCAATGATTTTATGAAAATGATAATTTCCTGATTTCAAGAGTTTGATTGTAATAAGAAAAAATAGAAAATTTTTTTTTTTTTTTTTTTTATTTTATTTCAACACTTCATACTTATTTTTAATAAGTGCATTAAACAAAAAGTAAAAATATTATAATTATATACTTAACGCACAACAACATAACAAAATACCTAAAGAAATGTTATTATTATTTTTTTAATTATGATGGTGCAAATTTTTGAAGTACCACTTTTTGCAGCTAGGTTAAGAAAATAGCTATTCGCCTTCATGTGTATAGCAATGTTTTTGTGCTGTACATTCACATTTGTTTTATTGTGTTTTTACCTACTTTAGGTAGAAACGATTGAATTTAACTAAAATAAAATCAAATCAGAAAATTAATTTGGAATTTTTTTGAGGTACCACATCTTGCAGTGCGTATTGTTTTATTGTATTTATATTGTATATTATAAAAAAAAAAATAATGTATTCTTAGTCATACTTCAGTGAACGTTTACCTAACAATCCCAAGACCTTAAGCTTCTCGCCTACCCAAGATGAGTAACACATATATATGTATATATATTATATAGATGTTAGCACTCACTGTTCTAGAGATCACGGCTAGACCGTAAATGAGCATTCGCTGCAGCGTTGACATTCCACATTGGCATTGGCGCAAATCATGCGGAATGCATATTTAATCCCGACAACGATACCTCTGGGCTCATACCTAGGGACACGGTAGGAATGCGAACGCCTTCGCACCAAACGGGCAATAACGCCGGATGAATGATGGCCGAGAGCTGCGCTAAGTCTGTGCATTATTCTGCAGGAAGAGGTGTGGTACAATGATGCATGTCGTGCTTGATGCAAAAATGCTCTTTGGTGTCTCTGCGAGTGAAATATTAGCGAGGGTTCCGAGTTGAGATATGTGAATGGGTTGAAACGCTCATAAAGTGAATTAGGGATGTGTCAGTGATTGGTAGTCGTGTATATCATGGGTAGTAAAATTATTTGTTGTCAGAATCGATTCTTTAGAAAATAAAATTGTTTTGAGCCATCAAATTATTTGAATATTCAACATATTTAAACCATCTGGATGACAGATTTTAGAAATGAAATTATAGTTAAATCAGAATTTTAATATATAAAATAATATAAATTGTAGAATAAAATCTGAATTTGCTAGTTTTAAATTTGTTATTAATTCTGTGGTTGGTTTAATGAAAAGCTTGTATCTAAATTTTTTCTGACACATTATTAAATTTTGAAAAATATTTTAATAATATTTCGTGTGATTATTTGCCAAACTAATTTTTATTTTTTATCATTTTAAGACACAAAAAATTGATTCACACAAATACGCGGACCCAAAATATGAACTAAAATGTTTAAAACATCTTATTAAATATTAATATTTATCATTGTAAACATTATTGCAAAAAACTTTGTTTAAAGATCTGCTTTTCAATGAATATCTCATCGAAAAGTAATACTTTAATTTGTCACAACAAAAAAGCTCTAAAAATTGCATGCAACTTAAATATCTTTTCAAAATCTTGTAGAACGTTCTGAATTTCAGACACGTATTTTTTAGCATTTAAGATAATACAAGTTGGATTTTTTTGTAAATAGTTTCTGATGTTTATAAATCTGTTTAAGGTAATGGATCCTAATTTTAATGCATAAATACTTATAATAAGGTCATTTTTTTAGATTTATGCACACTTAGTTTTCCTGTAAAATCAATAAGATATGCCAAGTAGGGTACAAATTTGCTTTTAAAAAGCGGTTCACGACAGCTTTTTAAGTCGTTTGAGACGGCTGAATGATGCAAAATAAAAAAGAGAGATTTTGTTATTACAGCTGAAAATGTATACTACCTTCATTGCACTTAGTAAACTTAATACGAAATAAACGGTGCGCGATATCGTCTCTGTTGTATGACAAAATTTCTGGGAACCTTTGCATATTTTTATCAAATAAATATATTGTCTATTTTTAGTATAGTATATTTTCAGAGGAGCGTCAGTTCAGGAAACTTCAGTGTTTTCGAGAAATGTTATTGAAGCATAATCTGTTACTTATATTTCATTTTATTGCAAATGAATTTGCGTACAATTAAATAATATGTAAATGTGGTTTATAAATATTATTTGCCTTTTTACCATTTAATTCACGAAATTTTATTTCCAGCGTAAAATTTCCATTATAAATTAAAATAGTTAAATAGTCAAAAATAAGATGTTTTAAATTAAAAAAAAAAAAACCTAATGTAAAAATAATTCTTATATTTAATTTTAACGAATTTTACTATTAACTATAAACTAAAGAATGTGAAACAAATAAAAATATTACAAATTCGAAGACAATTTTCATTCCCTTTGCGGCCACGTATTAAGATTGGTTAAGAGTTATACAAAAATATTTTTAATAAAAAAAAACATAAGGGTAAGAATTTTAGAAAGTTAAATTTCAAATAAAGACCTTAGTCTATGTATATATTCTTCTATACATTATTTTAATAATGTTCTTTGCGCAAAATCTAAATAGTAGCGACAAAACTATTTTTTTTCGTGTAAAATTAACTTTTCTGATATTTTTATTTCATTGCAATTCTAATTATTTTTTTATTAAACTCTATCATGTCTATATAAATATATGCAATATAAATATATATAATTCATTTTCATTATCTCTAATCGATGCTTATCGAATGGCCAATGGACCGCCAATGTAGATTTTAAGTATATAAAATTTAGATCTTATAATATATTATCAAAAAAAAATATTTTTTTAAAATTCGTCGTGAGTGGCAGAAAAAAGTCAAAGAACACTAGTCTTAAATTTACTTGAATCAAAAATACTACTATTTTATCTAAAAATAAATAAAATAGTTTAATTTTTTTTATTGCTTTTTCGCAACAAATTTTAATTTACTATTGGTTTCTTTATTTGATATGATTTATTAGAATATGTAAATATCGTAAGCAAAGTTTTGTAAGATCCAAAAATTCATGTAAGTTTAGCTATGCAGCTTTTAATTAAATTTATTTCTTAGATTTACAGATGAAAAAAAAATTGAAACGAATAATATATAATTTGAGAAAGAAGATGAATCTTCGATATTTAATGATGAAGGAAATTTTTGCACAAATTATTTTTTAATGAATATTGATACCGCACTTATCCTTATAAAATCAGATTTAAACTATATAAAAATCAATAAGAAATATTTGATTTTATATATATTATTTTAATGAAATTGCTAATTCGACCGATCAATATATTATATAATATATTTAAATGTTGTAAAGAGTTACTCTTAGGCTTAAAAAGTGATGTTGATAAAACGAAATTGTTTAGGAAAATCAATATGTTTTAGTCTATATGATAAGCAGACATAAAGAGAATGAAATTTATTATTAAAAACAATTTTTCAAAAGCATACAAAATCTAATAACTGCATTACAAATTATGTTAAAAACCCCAGTAATTATGGATTTAGCCAAACGTAGTTTTTTCTAAATTAAAATTATTAAAATATTATTTTAGATACTTGTTTATTGAGGATCGATTCATATCTTTGGCAATTCTTGCTAAATAAAGCTTAATTATTAAAAAATACTATGAATTTCTTGTTGCAAAAAAAGCGAGTTTTTACATTGAATATTTATATGATTTTTTTCTTTTGAACAGAAAGGTATTAAATATATAGTATTTTTTCAATAAAAAGACGTACTTAAATGTGTCGCTTAATATTAAAATGTCACAACACATGGGAGAGGTCAGGGAGAATATTTGGAAGAAGACTTACATGGTGGCAGCAAATTTTACTGAAAGAAAAAACAGTCGGGATATAACCTCAAAAATGCATTTGATGATAGTTAGAAGAACCTAGATAACACTAGAAAACAGGATACTAATGTACAGTGTGAACATAAAGGATTCTATTCTAGGGTAGTGCTTGTGCTTCCACCATCGCTATAATCCAGAGATTTCAAAACAAGCTTCTGAGAATGATAGTCGATGCTCCATGGTGCGAACCTAATGATGTAACACATTTTGACCTTAATATATAATCCATACACTATAATAATATATAATCCACAAACTAATTAGCAACCGAACTACTTGACTGTAGATCTGACGACACCAAACAGATATTACAAATTATATATTAAAATAGTAAATTAGTATAAGCAAATATTTATTAATAATAAGTAAATAAAAAAAATAACTAAGAATGTA
Organism: Plectrocnemia conspersa; assembly: GCF_051122295.1. NCBI lineage: Eukaryota > Metazoa > Arthropoda > Insecta > Trichoptera > Polycentropodidae > Plectrocnemia > Plectrocnemia conspersa. The sequence goes on from NW_028277172.1 coordinate 6,623,294, forward strand.
TCACACAATAAAAATATTAGGAGGCAATTCCCATAAGGTTTCCTAAAGAGACCGCATTATCAAAAGTCTTCGCGCTACGACACAAACCGCAACGTGTAAACATGCCCTAAGTACGTAAGACTCACCATAAAACAACCATAAACAAACATAAACTAAACAATCGTCTCGCGTTTAATGGCTCGCAAACGTTCGACCGTATTAGCCTTACGGATCTTCCGGATGATTTCAACTATCCACGGCAGTGGGGGGCGGTGGCGTGTTAGGGGATGAAATAAAAATGTTTCGCTACATTCCGTGTAAAGTAGGCCATTATTCGGACGGATTATCCCCGGAGAGCCGACTCTTCTCGAGCAGATAACCTTCGCCGAGGGACTGGGCTAATCCGCTAAAAAGCTTATTCACATCAGCTCATTCTCGCGCCCTGAATTTATGATGGCGCCGTGTTTTACACAGGGACTAATTAAAATCCGGTAATAAAGCTAAGTTTTCGTCGGGCACAATACAAACGGAATAAAACGACGGTTTCTTTCGCTCGCACAATGGTCGCGTATTCCCATTGTGTTGGTGCAAACTGAGGGAGGTTTAGGTTAAAGCGTGCGAAATATTTTATAACGAACGCTTTGGTGTAGCCATTGTTTCGAGTGAAGACTCGGGGTGGATGAAAAAAACAGCTTTAATAAGTTCAAGTGGGAATTATTATTTTTTCTGGCTAGAAACTACAGTATTTTATTTCGGTCGTATTCGACTTTTAATCCATGGTTTGTATTTTTTTTCTATGTTGAAAATAAGAAATTTTTATATTATATATATTCTCTTCTCTCGCCTTTCTCCCAGAAACTAGACACTTGGGAGAGAAACAATAAAAATATATATAAAAAGTCTCTCACTGTAGGCTTCCTTTAAATAATGAACATTAAACTTATATTATATACACCTGTTTGCGGACGATACTTGTATGTATTGCATAGGTATATTACATATATTAAAAATATGGTTAAAAAAGAATGTACTTAAAATAAATAAAAATAAAACTAAATGTATATTCAATAATTATACAGACATGTTATGAAATAATATAAAAATAGATATAGATAATTATATAAAATATTTAGCAGCAATTGTAAATAATAAATTAAATTAAAATTTTTTTTTAAATACATTTAAAAAAAAAAAAAAAGTATTATCCAGGATAAGAAATATGTTAAGTAAAAACATAATAAAAATATTCTTGAATATAATAATATTTCCCCATTTTAATTATTGTGCAACACTATTATATATGCGTAATAAATTAGATAAAACGATGTTTCAAAAATTAAAAAACAGATCTATGATAGTAGTTTTAAATAAAAATAGAACTTATTGTTGTATAAATATGATTATTACATTGAATTGGTTAAATTCATATAAATATTTTAGAATTAGATGATTTACATACATAAAAAATGAAGATAATTTAAATGATAAATATATAAAATATATGTTCTATAAAATGAGTTGCTTGAGCATTACTATAATAAAAAATGAGAATCAAATATATATATTTATGTTCAAAAAAAAAATATATATTTAGTGTGGCCAAAACTTATAATATTTGCATTAAAATATTTAAGCTGTGGTTTTCGTAACCGCTGTTTTATGCAATATAATTAATTATCAGTTTGGCGTTTCTGCGGTATTTAATCACAATATATTTGAAGAGTTTTTTGAACTTGTTTAACCCATGCTTTTAATGTTTATTAAAAAGTGTAAGTTTTTTGCTTTTGTGATATGTATGAATAGTATTGTTGTTAAAAATAGTGGTCCATATATCATTCGTTTTATTGCACACTACAAATATAATGTTACTCAAACTAATATTTTTCATTGAACATAAATTTATTTTTCGAATGCTCATTTCTTATTATTGTAATGCGCAAACAATGCATTTAATGAAACAAAATATTTATTTAAATACTTAAATCTCTTAAAATAATTTTTAATTAAATCGCATTAGCTATATTTTTTTAAATAGTTTTAGCTAAATTATCTAACTTCTATATAAATTTAATTATCCTTATAAATAAAATCAAAAATCATCAGTCATTTTCTAGACTTTAACTTGAGTAGTTCATTGTTCAATTTCAGACATTTATTTTTAGTAATCTTAAACGCATTTTTTCGTAACTTTTGAGCATAACTAAATTTTAATAATTTATGTGTTATTGTGCAACAATATTAGATATGTTTAATAAATTGGATAAAATTGTGTTGAAAAAATTATAAAATAGGGCAAGGTAAGAAATTTTAAATAAAAATATATTTACTAGTTCTAGACGTGAATATTAAATAAGTATAAACAAATTAATTAGTATTATATAACATAAATTAGATTTTGTAATAATAAATATAGAGAGAGATATCCAATGAGATGTTTTTATTTATATGCCAATATCATAATTAAACTAATAAGCTATTTTTTATGTATAGACAGCTTGTAAATAAATAATAAAAAAAACTAATTTTAGAAGTATGATTGATACATTGGAATAGTTAAATGTTCAGGAAATATTGAAAATATTAAAATTAGAAAATAACACGTTACTGGAGTATTTAATAAGAATTATTTAATAAGAAATAAAGATGTTTATAGATTTATTACTAGAAAAAAAATACAATTTAAGGTTAGTTAGGTATAAGAAAAAGATTTATAAATTTATTAATAAAATAAAAAAAATATTGTATAAATAAATTTATAAAATAAAATAAATATTAATTATCTGGTGATTATTCCTACTTTGTGGTTTTGATTGAAATAAACTGATTTTTTGTTTTATTTTGCCTTTTAAAAACAAATAATATTTCTCTATTTTGAGTATTTTAGAACAAACATTATTTTCTAATGATTATTTAAAGTGTGAGTAAAAATATAAAGTGAGTCAAAAAATATATTATTTAAATTGGCTGTTTTCTATTAATAATTTATTTTTATTTTTAATAAAACTTACTTAAAATTGAATTATCAATATAAAAATACTAAATATAAGTTTTAATTATCAGTAGGAACCAATAATATTTTATAGATTCTATATAACTTGTATGACGTTATTAGTCAAATAAATTTAATTTACGATACATATTGCAATGTTTTTTATGACTTAAATTATGTAAATATATTCGTCCATTTCGGTTTGCGAAATACTGAGTTATTATTATTAAATTATAGCTTCATTGCAATTTATTGCTAAAATTACTAAAACAATAAAAATAATAAAAATTACTTAATAATAATTAAAAAACAATATCGGTATATGATAAAATTAATATTATATCATTGCCAGCCGATTTCAATATATTTTTTATTAATTCGCTATAAAAGTCAAAAAGCAACCCATGAAAAAGTGTAGATTTTTAGATTTAATTAATACAAATGTACATAATAACTAAGTAATTAAGAGCAAATTCACATTAGTGCCGGAAGATAATTATCATCTGGCGCTAATGCTTAAATTAAATATAAATAAAAATAACATTCGCAGTTCAAAGTATTCTTGAATTAGGATCTATGATTTGAAATCCTCAAATAATAACATATCTCCTTTTAATTAAAAAAATTAAAAAAATGTACGTATCCAAGCGTTTTTTTTAGGAGCGTTGGGATACGATTCGTTGTGTTTTCCCGAATGTTATATGTCAATAAACTATCGACAACTATTTTTAAGAAATTCCAGTTTTAGGTTCCGTAACGTCTTCGAGAATCACGATCGCATCCTCTTCTGATGCCGTTAGAGCCAGGATATTCGCACTAACCGACTCGCCTATGGCAGTTGTCATCCGGCTCCATAATGCACTGGCATTACACATTGATATATTTTTTTCAGCTATTTAATATGTATTATCTTTAAACACTGGAACGTATGCTAGATCACAATAATCGTTTTTTAATTTTAATAAATTATTATAAGAAATACCGGAAACTACAAATATTTATTTATTTTGCGCTATATCATTACCATTTTTAGCTCGGACATATATTTTGCCTAAGAAAGACGAAACTGCGCTTCACATGCATCATAAGTATCATAAGTGAACATTTGCTCTAATGCATTCGTGGAACGAATGTTACAAATATTCCGTGGCACAGTTCATTGAAGTGCTTATACCATCGCTTTGAAACGAATATTTATTTTCCAATAAAATTTAATATTATATACATATATGTGTGTATAAAGAAATGCAGTCATAAATAAATAAATATAAATATGTGAAAAAGAGAAGTAGGTAAATATAGTAGCGTATAGTATCAACGCTTTACTCAAAAATAAAAATAAACATAAACATTCCATATACATACGAAACGTTACTAAGTAGTATTTTTTTTATTTATTTTAAATGTTATTGTGAATGTAAAGTTATTAGAAAAGTATGGTAAATACCCTATCTTAATATAATAAAGGGACACGGTCAATTGGGCGACGGCGATTGGGCGACGGTCAAATGGGCGATTCAAAATGGGCGACGGACAAATGGGCGATGGTCTTTTGGGCGACGGTCTTTTGGGCGATACAATAATAATGCATTACAAATAAATGTGTAGCAAATCATGATCTTATAATTAATTAAATAATTTACATAATTTAATACATATTAAAATATATATATACATATACGTACATACGAAAATATAAGTAATATTTTTTAGAATAGAATTAAAAGATGAAAACATTATTCGGTCTAAACAAAATATAATATACCTTCATAAGATATAGTATGTATATATTTACTTATCATTTGTGCTTATTTAATCATAAAATATCACTTAAACAGTTTGATTTTTTTCATTCAAGAATTTAAGAGAGTTACCCGATATCATAAAACACTTAAAGCACACGGCTTAAGTCGGTAATTTTATTATAAATACCTACCTGATAAATGTTCTTAGTGGGCCCTTACGCGATTTTTTTTTATGTTTTTAGCCTTGGAAACTACTGTGAGAACAAGCTTTTGGAATTTCCAAAAATCGCATACTTTACAGTTATCTATTTTAAATTAGATAGGATAGGTATATAAAAATGTAATAACACAGAACTAGCGCTGATAAGTGTTTATCGTGGATTTTACCCTTTACGAGATTTTTTAGGTTTTGAGACTTATAAATTACTGTGAGAACAATCTTTTGGAATTTCCAAAAATCGCATATTTTACCGTTATTTATTTTAAACGGGATAGAGTGGTTATATATAAATATAATAAGCTAGAACCAGCGCTGATAAGTGTTTATCGTGGATTTTGTCCTTTCCGCGATTTTTTTTATGTTTTGAGCCTTGGAAATTAGTGTGAGAATAAACTTTGGGAATTCACAAAAATCGCATATTTTACAGTTATCTATTTAAAATTAGATAGGGTAGTTATATATAAATATAAAAACCCATAACTAGCGCTCAGTATACTTTAATTTTGACTGAAAACATTCGCAAAAAGTTTCGTTGCGTCTTTGAAAATTATTTTTGTCGTGGTTTTAAAACACTTTGTCACAGTGTCATTGTGTTTTTGGTAAAAAATTCAGTACAGCAAGAAAATAAGAATGTGTCTTTATATTCACATGTGGGTTATATTTTATGTGTTATTTATAGATAATTGTTTTTTATAGATTATTGTTGAGAGCGACTAATTTGAGTTACCACAGTTTATATTCTTCATAAATGGATAATTCAGACATATTAAGTCAAAAATACAAGGAAAAATATTTTTGGAATGGATATCTTTATGAAAAGAATAGACCAAAGAATTTTTATAAAAGTTTTGAGGTACAATAGAAAAAATATCATAGAATATTTACGTGGTATTGCATATAATTATAATATGAGTTAATAATTTGAAAATAAAATTGTTTTTCATTTAATATACATTTTTGTTTTAATGTATATTTTATTAATATTCAAAATAAAGCAAAGCGTGCAAGTTTTTTTAAATTTCTGTCGCCCATATGACCGTCGCCCAAATAACCATCGCCCAATTGACCGTCGCCCAATTGACCGGAATCGCCCATTTGTCCGTCGCCCAATTGTCGCGTACCGTATAATAAATTAATTTGTATGGTTAAACAACTTATACATTAAATGGCAGTGGGAAATAATTAACGTCGAATCTAAATTTTCATAGATATTAAGAAATATGCATTAATATTTTTATTATTGTATTTAACTGCTTTGTTTATTACAATTACACACACACAAAAGCAATGCAATTTTAATAAGTAATAAAAAAAATATGTTAATATAATATTATATAATCAGATAAGCATCGTCTTAATTCAAGTAGTGAAGGTTATTGAATCACACTATTGTTGCTTTTAAACTTAGACTATAATGTCATAGTTTCATGTCTAGACCAGATATAGTAGTTAAGATATTAATTTAAATTGTTATCCACAAACGAAACCGCTCTTGTGTAAGATTTAATCGAAAATGGACACGTCGTATTATATATCATTAATCTCTCGTCAATTTTTTAAAGCGATACAACATAATCGTTACACTATGCCAGTGTATAATGTATTCAATTTAAGTTCACTACACATATTACAAGTAATTTATTACCAAAAAAATGTTAAAGCGACCTATGTGATCCATAAAGCAAATTGCATAATATTGCATGTGGTTTCACAGCGCTAAACGAGCGAGTCATTTGCAGATTGTCGGGGGCCTGGTTTCATTGTGAATTCTCCCTATTAGTGCTTACACATAATGCGAGGTGTGTAAAAGCAAATGCAGCACTCACTAGTTATACAATTAGTACTAATTCTCAATCTAAAATATTTATCAATTAATAGAAAATACAAAAAAGGCAAAGGTCTGCTAAAGATTGATAGTGAAAAGGCGTTTGATACGATATGTCATAGCTACATCAAAGAAAATATTTTTTTATTTATTATTAGATATGTTATTATTATTTTATAAAGTGGATAATATGCCCAGCGAATGTATTATTTTTAAAGTTGTGACGGTAATATTTTTATACTGGTGTTACGCTGAACAATCCGATCGCTCATACTGACGACTTAATATAAGCTGTCGACTATGAAAAGCGCATAATAAAGTTGTTACGCGTTTTTTCAGCTAGTTTTCCGGTTCCCGGAAAATTTCACTGCAGCGGTATAATTCAAAAAGAATTATTTACGTACGCTGTTTCAGCGCGACTTTGTGTGATATATGCAATAAAAAACTGTGTTTCTAATAACATGTTTTAAATTCATAAATATATGTATATAAAAATAATAAACATAATATTTTAACCCTTTGCGCTCGTAAGTCGACTATGTGTCGACATCGTATTTCAAGCGTTGTACTCGAACGTCGACAATATGTCGACAAAACTTTGAATGCATTTATTGGCTTTGTGTTCAAGCAAATTTTGAAAATTTAAATTTATTAATAGTAAAAAGACTTCTGTTAAACACATTTCAGTAATATTGAATTTTTAACTTATGCAAATAACTCAATAATTTTAAATTTACAAGTGTAAGTTTATTGTAAAATTTTTCATCGGAACATGGTCAAAGCGCGCGCTGTTAGGACGGCATCGCGTTAGACTTGACAGATTTAGGTTGTCAATTATTGCTTTAAAACTGATTTTTTCCTTCTAAGGGCATCTATATTTTTATGATATGGGATGAAACGGGATCAAATGCTATAATTGTGCATAATTATTACTTTATATTGTGTGTCTGTTATGAAATAAAATTAAAAAATTTAAGTCGGAAAAAAGAGCGAGATGCCGTTATGATAGCAGAGCTCGCTTACTCGCTCGCACTAATAATATGAGCGATTGACAACTATCGACCTGGGTACTCAACTCAAACGATAATATTAGTCTCGACACATTTAATGTATTTTCGATCTAGTAAATAACTAAATGATGTAAAACAGAATTAGTTATGTGTTTTAATTATTTATAAATACATATATTGATTTTCTTTTAAAAATTATCCATATAATTACGAATGACGATATAATATTGAATTTTTAAGGACGTGACGATGAATTCGATATTAACCGTGATATTATTACTGTGACAGTAATAGTATGCGTTTATGCTAAGACTATTTTTACCAATTTTAAATCTGGTACAAGTATTTAAAGTTTTAAGTTTTAGGATAATCTTTTAATGTAATAATTTTTTATGATCAATTTATTTATATTTTTAAGAACCGTTTTAATAAATTCAAAACTTAAAAATTCAAAAATAAAGCCACGAGGCCAAACTACGCTGGTTCGCTCTAGGTGTAAAAACGCCTGCCAATCCAAAACAGATCCCCACAAAAAAACAATGTAATATTTATCATTTCTGCCTCAAATGGGCAAATACATACGAAAAACTTGTAGAATATTTGTCTAAATATAAAATTTGATCATTTTCACAAAATATAATAAAACTTTACCAGCCCCATCTATTTTTTTTTATGTACGAAAAAATTGGGTGGGGCCTGGCCCCAATTGCATTTATATTATCACCACAGCTGATATTTTTGAGCGCCATTTCGAAATTTGTTAATATGTGGGGGCACCTATTCATGCCATATATTTAAAAATATTATGGTTCAAATAATTGATTTACAGCCTTAAATTATACTAAAAAGCCATTTTATTAGGCTCAAATGCTTACGGCACCTTTAAATGTCCAATGAGTACTGGCGATTTTCTTGATGACACCTATAGAAGTCATCCGCGGTGAAAGGGTTAAAAGTCTTGTAAAACATATTTTTTTCAGTGAGTTTTAGGATTGTATTACACTTATATAAATTTATCCATATTTAACACTCTAAAGGTGGATGACTCAAATATGCGTCATTGAAAAACTATTGGTAAAAGTCGTTTATGCACAACATAATCAACACTTACACGTTTAATTGGATAAGATTTAAAACACAGTTTGTAAATTAGTGATATCTATTATATATTGTTAACTATAATTACAGCTTACAATCAATAGATGTCGCTTAGCAGTTAGGGCTTAATTTTAATAATAGCGCATTCTTAATATTAAAATGTTTAGTTTGCTGCGGGACCTGAACCGATAGTCTCTAGGATATCAGTTCAACGCCTTAAGGACTACGACATTCCGGTTATACAAGACAATCTAAATATAAAGTTGTAAAATCGCCATGACGCGTTTTGAATGTCTCTCTGTAAAACATATGACTGAAGAATATAGACAAGGTTATTTTGCTCGTGTAACACCATAGACCAGGGGTCGGCAAACCTTTTTTGTGACGGACCAGATTGTAAATATTTTAAGCTCAGCGGGCCAGGAAGCAAAATTAAAATGAGCTTTATCATTTCTCTCAAATATTCAAATGTATTGCAAAAGGCGTTACGTGGGCACTGAAGATGCTGTCAAATTTAAAGTGCATAACGTCACGGTGAAATACAAAGCAATAGGAGCACCTTATAAGGTGATACCTAGCTAGCTCCTTAACTCGACGGTTGGCCGCTCTATTATAGCACATACTTTGATTTTTTTATATGTCAAATCTAACAATTACTTGCAGCCCGGATTAAAATAAGCAGAGGGCTGGATTTGGCCGTAATTTTCTGACCTCTGCCATAGACAGTGAATATATTAAAAAATATCTAATTCAATTTGGCCTTCTTTTTCGTATTTTAAATATTCCTATCCTAAGTGCATGTAAACGCAGGACAAATACCCCCTGGATAGATATATCTCCCATCAAAACTCCCCTGGACATTAACCCCCTGTACAAATAATCCCCTGTGCAAATAACCCCCTGACAAATAGCCCCCTGAAAATTAACCCCCCGTGTAAATAACCCCCCTGACGATTAACCCCCGCCACGTATAGAGATAAGTATTTTATATAAGTTGTTATTATTTATAATAAATGGTCATTATTTTAATAAAATAATGTTTAATACGAATAATCAGTAACAATACTAATTTATTTCATTCAGCAAAATACAGAATTTTTAAAATATCAATAAAACTAACACATTTACGAAGAAAATATACGTATTGTATATTTTGTACCGGTGACCGGTGCGAGCAAAATTGTTATAAAGAGTATTAAAAAAAAATAAAAAATATTATTAGGCTAGATACATATGTATGTATAATACAGCTAAACTTTGGTAATGGCGTCAGTATATGTTTTATTAAGTATAATAGAGCGTCACGAGACGTGTTAAGTAATATCTGTATTATCTTTATACGTGGCGGGGGCTAATTGTCAGGGGGATTATTTGCATTGTGGGTTAATTGTCAGGGGGTTATTTGCACGGGGGGTCAATGTCCAGGGGGGTTTTGACGGGGGGTTATTGTCCAAGGGGTATATTTCCAGGCGGTTAGTGTCCTAGAACCATATTTCCTAATCTAGATTCTCCTTTATATATGGACCTTCGCTTTACTTTATTTGGAATCTCATTATCGGCAACTTAGCGTCAAAAGTGTTAAATTTTGCTTTTAAAAATCATTGGTTATATCGTCAAAATGTATCCTTTTGCTTAAAACATATGTGCTGATGTGCATATTGTTTGTGTTTTATTTATTGTAAGGTGCATAGCAATTTTTCGTATTAAATGTGTTTTTAAACGTTATTATATGTTGATATATGTTTTATTTAACTAACAGTATATTTTTTTATTTTTTATAATACGTTTATTGTAATCTGATTTTCTAAAAAGTCTAAAACTTGTTAATGGGAATATATTAACTATTTACCAAGAAAAAACAACAATTAAAAAAACTAAAAACTAAGGTTTTACTAAGAAAAAAAAACAACAAGTAAAAAACTTGTGCTCTTTGTAATTTTAATCTTGATTAAATTTTATTGTAACCATTATTTTTTTGTATGAACGCAAATTGTTGATCGATGCTATGAGCGCTAAACGCTATAGAACGAGCGCGGTGCGCAAGATAATAAGCGCATTGCGCAAGATAATAAACGATAGGTGCAAAAAAAATACAAACAGTCCAATATTTTAATTATTCAGAATTCATATGACATCTAGCTATTTACAAATTTCTTAATGGTTATAAACCCCTGCCGCTACATTACTCAGCTGTTTTTTTTAAATAATTCATTTATTTGTTTTACCGCGCATTTGATTGCGATGGACGAAAAATCATCTAAAAACATCATTACATTTACCTTCCTATACTATGTATACCTAATACTATGTCATTTATTTTTTGTGAATAGTAAGTACAATTTTTTGTGAACACATTTTAATAAATTATTCTTTTCTAAGTTTCATGGTTAACGTTTTACAAATTATTTAAAAAAGTACAATAAAAAAAGTTATTTTCCGATTAAAGTATTTAAATTATAATATATTTTAAATATTTATTTAATTTTTTTTTAACTAAAATACTGACAAACTATCAATCTTTCGCTGTATTAATTTTAATTTGTAAAAAAATTAATCAAAACATGTTTTATTTCATTTTTACTTCCAAAAATTGAACATAAAAAAAGTCTCGAAATTAAATACGAGCTGGCGCTACCCCAACCAAAAAAAAAATACGAGTGCAAAGGGTTAATATATTATTATTATATATTATGATTAAAGAAATTTACTTAAGAATTAAATTTTAGTTTATTTATTAACATTAAAAACTAAGGTTTATATAATATGATACAGTAAGTTAATATTTTTATATTATCGTATTGTAAGGTTTCATATTTATTGTTTGCAGTAATACCATTGTCAACAACAGTTAAAAATGTGCTGTTGTTTTATCAAAAATTAAAAAAGATTATAGTATGTTTTCAAAAAAATCACTGATTAATTATTGTTTTTGTTAAAGTTTTTTTGTGTTCTAAAATATTATTTTTTTGTATATAATTGTAAATGAAAGCTTATGTAAATATTGTAAATTTCTTAATAAATACGTATGTTTGTATATATTACTTTTATTTAAAATCTCAATCTGATTCATTAAAAGATAAACTCTCATGTTGGTTGCTAAAGCCAAATAGGACATCAATGGCAGTCGATATAAAATAATTTACTACATTGATATAACATATGTAGTATAACATTTAAAGTATTTAATAATAATTAAGATAAGTATTAAATAATTAATATAATAAAACATATATATAAAAATATTAATATATTTTAAAAACAGTTAAGTAATTGTATAAATATATATATACTCTAAATATAAATAAAAAATTTCACTATATCCATAAGAATCTAGAAAGTAGCTAATATTACAAAAAATGTCCTGATCTTCCTGTAGGAGGTAGATTTTTAAAAACAAAGTTTGATGGTTTTTTATTTTTATGCTACAATTGAGATTGTCACTTACAGTTTGTATATGTTAGTTAAATGTAAAGTTTTTCGTAAGTGTATTGTTTAGAATCCAGTCATTCATTATCAGAAAGTTTATTAAGATCCTGATACAAATATGGTAAAAAGAATGTTTCATAACTACACTATGATTGTTATTTTTTCTGAAAAAAGTGCAGGTTCTTTCCTTTTTTTATAATAACATCACTAGATGCTTGTAATTTAAGTATCTACTTGTATTGTTTTCTTTTGATATAAATTCTAATTAGCTATTTTTGTTCAGGTCCATTTGAAAAAACGAATAGGTCTAATCCATCAAAATCTCTGAGAGTAACGTGTGCTTTAAAAATGTCAGCGTGACTAATAAACTTGTTTCGCAAGTTACAAATAGTTTCATTTCGCTTCAAACGAGTAATTACATCAAATTTTATTCTCACGGTAAACTTATGCTCCCAAAAGAATCGATTTAGTGAAAAAATAATATTATATAGATGGGCATTTCACATTTAGTAATTAATCATTCGTCACATTGCATTATTCAAAAACCCATATATTTGCCTAGGGGAGAGAAAAAAGAAACACGCGTAATTGCCATTAGACTCGACAAGCGCCATATACACGTTACAACACTAGAAGCACTTTGCGTAATTTCTCCGGTCAATTTTCTGTCGACGCACGTGTGTGACGTCACACATTTTTATGTTGCACCATAAAGCAAACTACCCCTCGTTGCCGCTATGAAAATTCGCCATTCATCACTGTCTCGCTTGTTATATCGCGAGATAGATGCGTGAATATTATAACGTCTCCAGTTTTAGACGCCCTCACACGTTCGCACTTTGTAAATTAATTTAAATTGTGACACACGTGTGTGGGATTCATTTATCGCGCGAATCGTACGTTCGTTAATTGACTTTAGCCAGACGGGATTCGGTTTCTTGCCAAGGTGTTATGCAAATTGATATTTTTGTCAAAGCTGCTGACACACGTTCGATAATGTTTATGGAATGAGTATGCCATTAATATTAACAATATTATTTGATATAAATTATTAGTCAATGTCATAAGATTATATATCATTGGATTGAAAGAAGATCGTCACAACTAAAAAAATAGTATTTTTTTATACATTTAGATAACATTATGTTACTGATTTTTTTTTATTTTTAAGAGAAGAGTTATTCCATGATAATTTAATTTTTGTTACAATTTTTGCAATTATAAAATTAATAGGCTTGCATTTATTTTTAATATTTTTACTGTAAAATTCTGGCTAGCTTGGGTTAACTCATAGCGACTGTAAAGTATTGAATAATTTAAACCAAAATTTAACTATTGAAGTGGTAAGGCTGCTTAGCTGCCTTAGTGTATTTGTTAGCTAAAACCAGGATTTTTTGTCATTTAACGCGGTGGAACGGCGTTCCGGCACCGTTTTTACGATATTTAAGTATTTTTTTAAATTTTTAGTGTAATAGTCTAACCACAAGCTTTAGTTTTTTATGTCAAAATAATAATTGCAGATGGATTCTAGGAAAGGAACGGTAACTTTGTCAAAGAGAAAATTCACCAATCCGCAGTTCGTCGAATGGAAAGTTTACCGATTCTACAATTGATCGCTGATGTTTATGATTTATTAAAAACATGAAACGTCAGTAGACGTAATTTATCTCTTTATCATTTTTATCTTTAACTTTCCGACGGTGAATCGCAGTTGGTGAACTTTTTGGATACCTGCAGATGACTTAAACGTTAATTATAATTTAAATAAAAAATGTAACTCACGTAAATAATGTAAGGGTTACTTTTTTTACTTGATCTAAAAACAAACAAGCCAAATATATTTACTATTGCCAGATAACGGTATTCTTTTGAATGCATCTTTGAAATGGTTCTTGTGCTATAATATAGTATGCGAAAGGCGAGAATCTTCGTTTCGCGACGCACCGGCTAAAAGCGAGAGACAAGGACGATTTTTTTTTGTACTGCGATGTTAGGATTACGTATTTTTAAACCCATATGTTGCTTTAAATATATACTATTTAGAGCTCAAATCTATTTTACCACTTCAACACAGTCCTACGATTCATATGATGTCCTTTTTAAAATAGTTTTCTGGTCCATATTGTACCCAAATATGAAATTTGAACGTCATTGCTTTTTAAATCACTCGTACTGCTTGTGGATATTGTGCACAAGTCGTTTGACGAATGTCTCGAATGGACGCGAGCTGCGGCGCCATATTCCTCTGGCATTAATACAAGGTGTACCAAACGACATGAATAATTCGCAGACGTACGTTTAAATCGCCGACGTCACTTGCCAGTAGCTGTTAGTCCTAAATTGCCAGCCATTACCCAGAGGCAAGTAAACAAGGGGCATACATCAGACCGACGTGTCGCAAATTTCTTAATTGCGACGCGCGACAGGCGCAAATTTGGGTCGTTACCACTTTAATCGGGACAATTCGAAGGGATTCCATTCAAGCCTTAGACCATTTCGCAAGCTTACATGGGTTAGGTTCTTACTGCTGGTCGATAGAAACTATTGGTAAAAATATTTTTTAACATTTGATCTACATCAATAGTAGTCAAAATTTTGCATTTTTATAGCAACGTTTGGTATCAGATTATGTTCATGAATTGAGGAGCTCGAGGTCATTGTGTAACTTGTAAAATCACAAAGTGCGCAGTATCCCCGAGCATGCATCTCTGGTCTGCTAACCAAATAATGCAACTAACTCACTTATTCTTAATGATATACTATAGATAAAAAATCGTTAAATTCTTAATTATGTAACTGAATGATAAGCTAAAGGACAGTATCAGACTCTTTGAGATTATCTTAAATATATATTATTAAATTTTGTAACTGCAAGATTTTTACAATTTAGAAACGTCACCATTCTATGAAATTTGGTATCCTAAGATGCTGTGTTTGATACAGTTTGGTGAAGATATGCTTTAGCCCTATTCTTTGTACACTTTGTGCTTTAAACTTTTGAATACTGTGTAGCTTCGTAAAGGTAAACTCTTTTTTGATAATATTACTATTATCGACATTATGTAATTAGCTATCCAGGGATTGTGTGTTTGCGGTACCTGCTTTTATTGCATTTATTTAGAGAAAATATTTAAACACTGACTTTAGTCTTTGCGGTTTTTATGCAAGTGCTTTATATATACATATATATGAATGAATATAGTTTAAATCTAATTGGATTGAAAAATTTAGTTCCTTGACTTAACAGTTGATCCCCCGAAAAATAATCTCTTTGAAAATTGATCCCCCAAAGTTTCTTCAAGTATTTATATTCGTAAATAAAAGCATTCGCAAAGGTTATAAATATAAATTATTATAAATAAATAGGATGTAAGCAAATTTATCTGTGTCGTGCAAAATAATTACAGATAATTAAGAATGTTTACAAATTACAAACCTAATTACACATATTTTCATTCAGAAATTATATTTATAAATTATATCTATAATTGAATAAATAATTTTCTTAAATTTATAAATAAATAAATTAACAACAAAGCAAACATTTTGAGATATCGTAAAGCAAAGATATATTATAATAAATCAAATTAAAACAAAATTTAATGAACAACTAAATACACATACATATATGTTAACATAAGTATATTTATAAGTTAATTTATTTTAAATAGGAAACATCTTACATTAATAAAAAAATGTATTTATAGCCATATATAATCCGAAATATCTCAAATAGTAATATTGGAAAATTAAAATATTACTATAAATTAAATAGTGATATTTTAAACAATAACTAATAAATTGTATCAATAAATAAGACGGTTATAAAGTATATATTTTATTTTATTTATCGTTATTATGATTATAAATTTAATTAATCTTTTATATTGTGATTTATAAATAGATTAAATATTAATAAATAAATTGTTAATAAATTTAAAAGATGAACTTTTTAAAGAAATATATATATTGTCCACAATATATAACATATTTTAATATATTTTTAACATTTACAGATGCTGGTATTTACGAATATAAATACTTAAAGAAACTCTGAAGGATCAATAATTAATGGAATTATCTATGGGACTAATAGTCGATTTATAGAAAATCTATAGACACGGGTTAATTAGTTTAATTACCCTTTACCTTCTTAAAATATTTAAGCGCAACGTTTATGGGTTGTTAATACAATAAAAATTATAGTGTCATTGCACATTGATCTACTTATAGTCAGCTTTGAGGAGCTGGTCCAGTTCGTATTATTTAATTTTAGTATTTTATATTTTTTCTACTATGTAATATTTTTTTTAATAATGTAATAATATAATCTATTATTATTCACCATCGTGACGCATTGGGGTAATCTTTATGGTCATAATAATAATTTATTTTAAATGAATAAATTGTACCTGAGAATCTAAGATTATTAACATAATTTAATTTACTTTTAAAACCCAAAAGTACACCAAAAAATAAAATTGAATCAAAACATAATAATAACTTACATATAAAGTTCTTTTTAAGTGCCACCTTATTACTAGTGTTTTGTTCATGTTTATTTCTGGTTTTTACAAGATTTGTTAATAGATAATAAACATGTTACAAAAAAATTATGTAGATGTCTTTCTAGTGGGTTTGCAATTAATTATGGACGTCAAACTGGATGCGAAGAGAGAAGCGGCGGCTTTTCCTGAAGTTTAGATGTCCTTGAACTCTGCTAGTAGTGTCGTGGAAAATTTTTGAGGTGAAGTACACAAACAAATGTCTAAGAAAAAGTGATCATTGGTTATCCACGTTACAGTATTTACATTTATTGCCTCTTCCATGAGAGATTTTGTCGTTCTCTTTTTGGTAAAACGATTAATTATAAAAGGGTGGTGAGTTTTTTTGCAAGAAATTTACGTTGGCCCCTAGAGAATATTAGAAACAGCTATTTTAAAGGTTAAACTTAATGTATATTCTTAAGGCAACGTATATTTTAATCATTTCTGATATATGGCACGTACTTTGGGAATAAATATGGCGTTGCCCTATTTTACCAAAGAGATCTAATTTTTTCTTAAATAATCCAAACTGGCCTTGTATATTGTCGAATATTTGATATATTTTTAAAGATATTTTCCACTTTTCATTGATGTTTTACTTCATTGTATATAGTTTAAATTTTTGTATGACTTGAGCCTTACAATTTTTATACAGATAAAAATATATAAAATTAATTTATATACTTAAGGTTTATTTTTTTAACAAAAAGTTAATATATTATATAAAAGGATTCAGTTGAAAACGTCTGGCTTGTGCAAACTCGACCGTCCTCGGTATTAATTACTGTTTTTATCGCTTTTGTCTTCAGTGGCCCGGAAGGAGCAATAATTTCACGTCTTATTGGAATCAATAATTGTTTTATCGTCATTTTTATGCGCCTGTAAAATTGTTAGTGGCCATAACTTATATAGAAATTAAGACAAATTTCGATTTATACAAGTATATTATGAGAAGTAGAGAAATCCAGCAAAATCGACAAGAGTAATTAATGTTATAATTTAATTTAACTTTTCAATTAAAATTTCGAGTAAAATTGATTTAGATGATCATGTACCGTTTCACAAAAGCCGAATTTTAACATGGAATGCAAATTCTTTTGTAATTATTCCACCGGACGCTACTTTGAAAAACCACTTATCTGAAAGCACGAAATTTTAAAGCTCTCCTTCGCTGCTGCAACACTTAGATTTTAAACTATAAAGCGCGGATTCATGCTTTGTTTTCCACCCAGAAAAAAATAAAAAAATATGTACACCATAAAAGCGGCGGTACACTTAAAACGACGTGTTTTTTAACGAACACATATCGAATCATATGTTCATTTTTGCACCTTATAAAATATTTTTTTAAATATAATATATTTTCTTTCCTAAGCATAGAACATACTTTAAATCATGAACTAGTCAAATATGTAACTGTTTAATTTTTCGAAATGGTTAGATGGACAATTTTATGAGCAAAAATTTTTTTTTCTGCATCTGTAAAACTGTATCACCTTTTTATTTAAATATAATATTAACTATTTTTTTAAATAATATAAAATGTATATTTAAAAAATGCATTACAAATGAGCGAACACATATTTTACTTTTTCTCGAGAAATTCTCGAGGAAACTTTGAATCAGAAAGATTGATTGCTGCTTTTAAATTTATAATTAATTTAATGAATAGAATTACATTGAACCGAAGGACGCGAAAAGTATTGACGCGTTTAGCGAACAATGCGTGCTCGTTGTAATGAAATTAATCGAGTCTCTCGAACTTTATTTGTATTCAGAAATGAGTGACGGTAAATCGAGTTAGAAGGGTTGAAATTAAATTCCGCACAATTCGGATTATAGACGCGATATATGACAAACAATAGGTTTAATGTCGAGTTTAACACGATTGTGTTGAAAACGTGGTAATAGTTTAATGTTTATAAATTACACGGACTTATATAATATATTAAGTAATCTCGAAATGAATGTTGTTTTCATAATGACATAAAAATATCACATATATATTTTTTTAATTATTTAAAATATATTATTTTTTAAATATTTAGATAACTCTCTTTTAACATTGTCTGTATTTTGATTTTTTACGTCTAAGAAATGTTACTTTAATTGAAATAAATAATACTTCTATAAAGCAATTAAATGAACTGAATAGTTCAAGTTTTTATAATCAAAAAAATTGATATATAAAAATTGATAAATATGATATTTTTTATTTTAGGAATAAATGTATTTTTGATTCATTTCCTTCATTGTTTGATTATTTTTAGAAGAAGCTATATTTTTTCATCATAGAATAAAAATCACATCTGAATTCCCTGCGGCTTCTTAAGGATCGTTAATATTAATTGGCTGTGCAAGCAGAATAACTACCTCAAAGCCCTGGTATAGAGTTTCCTTTTGATGTTGCGATATTATTATTATTATAATGTCGGAGCTCTTTGAAAAACAAAACTTATTAGAAACATACACCTTTTCGAGTTTATTGAGTTAGTGACGCTTAGTTATTAAACATCATTTTGGGATCGTAACAGTATTTTTAAAATGCAGTTATTTTAAAGTAAGTAATATTAAGGGAACTACTAATTTATAAATATGTATTTTGGAGCATGATATTTAATGTAGAAGAAATAAGTATTATAAAGTAAAATATTATTTATATTTATTAAATATTCAACGATTTAAACAGCTTTGTATTGCATTTAAAAAAATTTGTAACTGGAATTTTATTAATTAATAGGCAATTATTTTAAAGAACAAAAATTGTTGATGCAAGGTAAAAAGTTTTGCTTTGTGTCATAAAACAATAGTTGGGTTTTTATATCGCTGTAATTTGTGATAATTGATGGCTTTTACAGAAAGGTTAAAATCTGGTAAATTGTAAAGCGGCTCCTGTTTGCATTAAATGTGGATGAAATTATTTGTGATTAATTTGTTCACTAAGAAACCAAACTGAAAACCCTTAATGCATTTTCTGTATATATTAAATATGTTTTTAGCTATAAAAGCGGCTTTAAAAATATAAAATATGGTAAAATTGTAAAATTAAATATTGACAACGTTATAACCGTTCTGCAAAATTTAAACCAGTAAGCAATTATATTTTTAAGGACATTTTTAAAAAATGTAAATATTTAATAATTATGTTAAAATATTATCTTGGAACGCAAACAGAATGCGAAAGAAGAAATCAGAATTTCTGAAACACACTGTATCATTTATCATATTTACAATAGAAATATTTGGAATATTTTTTTTGACAAAAATAAAAATTATATTGGATTTAAGATAAATTAAAACAAATAAATATTTTATTCAGAATCGACTCAAATGCTACCGCCACTCGATGTCACACCATCATTTAAGAATTTTTAACCTAATACAAATAGCGCGAGAATAAATTAAATCTTATAAAAATGTGTTACTAAAAAAATTACAAATATAATAAATAATTATATAAACTGCTATTTAATAACACAAAATGGTGCAGAAAATTAATGCACGTTAAAAAATGTGATTTTTGTCGAAACAAACATCTAACAAAACTAGATAAGCAGGTAAAATACCATGGTCTAGAAACTGTAAATATATTACTCACGGCACTTCCTTTCGGAATACACTTTCTTTGAACTTTTACATCAGGAAAATTGACACGTTTGACTTAAGACACGAGAGTATAACCGAACTTCAAACCTTAAGCCACGTCATATTTATTTATATATATTTTTATACTCAATGGGTAAAAATGTTTTGTATTCTTGTCGCTATTTTCGCGATACGATACGAGTGCGATAAAATTGTAAGTGTAGCATAATATCCTAGGCAAAGCACCGCGCGATATAATCTCCATTTTGCCGTACAAATTCGAGTGCGTTAAGAATAGAGAAACGTTCGTGGGCATCATTTGTAATGACCGGTTTTTATATCCGCGCCGGATGGATTAACGACCGGCTGAGAATGGAAAAAGTCGCAATAGCCGACATTACAGGGTCAATTTTCACAATTTACGTCCGACAATAAAGGCGTAAGACGTAAAAACATAATTGGGAATCTTAGCGTATCGACAGTATATTAGCCTATCGAAAAATATATTGGTAACTAAAAAAATAAATTTTCTTCATCCTTTTAACCTTAGATTAATTATTAACAAGCAGTCAAATTGATAAAATTGCCTTTTATACACTTTTAAATTATTTCTTACATCAAAAATTTGGTCAATTTAAACCATTTTTTACTGGTTAATATGTCTGTCTGATTTATGTAATTATTCATTGGCTAATAATTAGTAGAATTTTATCTGATCAATAATCGCAACTTGTAATTTTTTACATATTCAAATTCCTGTTGAATCTTTTCAAATAGTCCAACAATGACCGGTTAAGGGTTTATAAATAAAATTCTCCACGGGGGCTGAAACGGAATCATGTACAGGCGATGCGGTTGGTTTAGGATCACACATCAGCCGACAGGAAGTGGTCTCTCTTCGCGAATAAGGAACCGGAAGTGCCGGGAGAGTTTCGACGGTCACGCGCCGATACTCCGTAAGGGGTAATAAACTGCGGGTTTGTCTAACTATCTCCCTTAAAATAAAAATAAAATGAAACGTTTTGCATACAATAGACATTCAAACATGCATGCAAGTATTTTAAATAAATACCATCGGTAAAAAAATAGCATAAGTGCTTATGCAGTTTGTGCGATAAAACAGTCCAAAATTTTAGTAAAACAATATTCAGGACATATTTTTATTTATATTTATATTTTTAGGACGAAATTTATCCTTGTTTATTTAATTAAACAAGCACACTGCTGCACAGGCTCAATACTTTGGGTAAATCAGAGAAAACCTGCTTCGAAAAAAAAATAATCTGATCCTTATTTTTTGCAACTTGAATGCTTAGCTTTTCTAAGAATAAGTGGTATATATATATATATATATATATATATATATATATATATATATATATATATATATATATATAAATAAAAAATTAAGGGCGTTAAAAAACTCGGTCACACAGTGCCAATGGCATGCCACCCAAAAGCACTTGGCGTTGTTCTTGAGCGTCATCCCGACACTGCTTTATGAGCCGTTGCACATTCGTAGTGAATAGCGATTGTGACGTTAAGTCTGACGACACAATGTCTTAAGTGCCACAGAATTTAACAAGTTTAAAATTAAAAAACAGTATCAGGTGGCTTAAAAAAATTCGCAATTTATTCCTTGCAATTTTAAATATAAATTTTTCAGCTTATAATCAACCTAATAGGGTTATTAATTTTTTTTTTGCTGATTGATTATGAGTTAAATATATTTTCATTATTGCCCTCTTGTTTTTCTAATAAATATGTAAGATTCTCGCGATTAATTTCTATAATATAATAAATCACTTTTTTTACATTTTTATATTAGCGTTAAGCGCTTAAAAAAATATTTATTACCTATCAACATTGAATAATCCCGCAAGTGATAAGTGCAGGTGTATCAACAATTTTATTTGTTTCAACAAAACATTAAAATTGACGTTTTTATTATGGGCTTATGCTTTCTATTTATATCATTTAAAGTATTTTTTTATGTTTCTTAGATATAAGGAGAGAAATTTAAATTTAAGACATATAATACATTTTTTAACATAATTTTTTGATGCGATCTGTTCGTTATGTCTTGTATATATTTGTGGATTATAATATTTTTTAATTTAACTTAGAACTTTTTTTCTTTTCACTTAGATCCAATTATATCAAATTTTTACCTAAAATAAATCAATACCTAATTTATATATAAAATAATTTAAAACCATATAAAAACAATTTAGCAGTAACTTGTATCACACGCGCAATAATAAAGCAAACATATATAAAACAAACTTTTTGTTTTATAAAACAAATTAATTAAAATACGTAGAACAATGAAATAATGCCAAAACTTTATTGTATTAATATACACATTATAAAAATTTAAAACATTAAAATACAATTTTGTAATATTCTAAACATGCCAATTAACTTTTATATTAGGTCAATTTAAGAGTATTAGTTTACCTAAAATACTGATAATGTAAAATATTTAATCTAGCACTCCTATCGAAAGATCGACACTATGCTAATAAAAAGTCAAGTTTTCTTATTCAAGGATAATTTGGATATGATTATTATGTTAAGTTATTTCGAATATAATTATTTTTTTTACTTGAAAGCTTAAGAGTCAACACAATAGACCAATAATCTGGTCCTTAAAAGCTTTCAACTTAAAATTGAATCGTATATAAATTTCTGTGTTTTTTAATTTTATTCGTATCTGGGAGATCAAAATTAGTGATAATTTTACAATTTCAAATTCGATAGAATACCTAGGATAAAGTTTTCTTAAATTTGTATAGTATCATAAATAAATATCTTGATAAATAATTTAAATCAAGCTAGGTCGTATAAATTACGCAAAAAAAAACTCCAAAAAATTAACTACTTCAGCTTTAAAAATTAAAAAATAAAAATAGTTACTAGCTTGAATATGAGGTATGCTATTATATATTATGCTGTAGCGTAAAAATTTGCAACAAATATGAAGTAACTTTAATATACTTTGTTTTCATCAATTAACAATACTTCCTAAATAATTTTTATTTCATATTTTAAACATATTTGAACTAAGTATTAATTTTATTAATAAAGAAATTTTAAACTTATAAAAAAAGGATAATTTTTTTAACAAAATCTAAGAATTCTTGAGTAGTTATTAAAAAAAAATGGCCCATATTTTTAAGAAACATGTGCTGCTTAATACATTATTGTTTGTCTGTATTTTATTTTAATGTATAACTACATTTTTACATAATATTTCAACAGACAACGATTTATGCGTTACTTAACATTTATGAACGTATTAATTTTTTTCGCTATAACATGTTAATAAATTTAATTATAGCTTTACTGATAATTTGTTGAAAGTACAATTGTCAGTAATAATATAATTAAATTGTCAGTTATAATTTGTAGATCGTTAGTGATTTTATGGAAAATGTTTAGTACATTCTGATAAATGAATATAAAACTACCTTTCAATTTAAAATTTTAGCAATAAACATAAAAATATCCCTTAATATTCACTGTAGATTTACTAAATAACCATTAAACTACTTAATAAAATAAATAACCGAGTGAATGTAGAAAATTACTGACCTCAAAAGTGATTTATGCAAAAATGTACTTTGAATAAAAAATAATAACTAGTTATTTTTAAAATATATTTTAAAAAATGTCACCTAATATTAAATGCATCTTAAAATAAACTATTTACTTTTTATTTTATTTTTTATTAAAATGTTATAAGAAAATATTTTTTTAAATTATATTTAAAAAAGAATTTTAAAAACCACTATTTTTTGAAAAGTTTTTAAATAATTGCAACTAAAAAGTATATCAATCAGCGTAACCTAAAAATTTATATAACTACATTTTTTATTACTACTGCTATAAAAATATGAATGTTATTAAAAACTATGATTTTTCACAAAAATAAAAATCACAGTAATAAAAAAATAACGTAGAATTATCCGTTCAACAATATATATATATTATTATTTTAAGCAAATGTATTAGTAACCGTTGGACTTTATTTAGCAAAAAACAAGGATCTGTGCTTAATATTGATTGAAGAGGTATCAAATACAGCAACACTAAATTCAATATTATGAGATATAAAGAGACCACGTTTGTAATTTTGAATCTAGCATTTCGCCGTTATAAACTTATAAGATCCGTATTGGACAAACACAAAAAGTCTTGTTTCACCCCAAATTATCGACATTGATTATCGTAGACTTCTTATATTTTTAAGTATATATTAGCCAAATACTACTGTACTATGTAAATAACTTTCATCTAGAATTTTTATTTAAAAATATTTACACAACTTTTTTTTCGTTTTTTGGCAAATTTTCAGCAAGTAAAGCTTCATTATATACCGAGAGTATAACTTGATCTTCTATATGACTTTAAAACTACGGACATTTTTTTTAACAAATTGAACGGCCATATTTTTATCTCTTGTTATTTAAAAATAAAATAAAAAAATATTTTGCATAATTAATAGTGATAATAATTTAAATAAAATTGAATATTTTTGTGATTGTAAAAATATTAAATTAGAAAAAATCTATATGAACAAATATTTTGTCGTATAGTTGAATTGTTAATAAAAAAATACAGGATGTTTAATTTCTGAAGATGGGTTTACCAATGTGTGATTATGGGTTGAATGCACAAACATGTTTCTGGATTAAAACTTGAGTCTGTTAAATATAGTTACATAATTTTTTTGTGGGTTATTAAGTGCAGATAAACTTGTAACATATTTGTATTTTTTTAATCTACTTAAAATATTTTTTTTTCATTTTATTGCTATTTTATAATATTGAATCATATTTTAATATGTCAAGCATTATTATATTTTATAAAATACTTTGAAAAAATACGAAACCTAAAAATACACCTTTCAGTCAACCTTCAAACGAAATCGAATTAGAGGCCGTTTGGATGTCTCGCCATTTTCACTCTATGGTTTGAAGAACAAAAGCAAATTATTTCAAGGCAATAAAGGGTAGACTGACTCATTCATTACGACTTTTTACACTAACATAATCTTTGCAGTCTTGTTGTACAAAAATCCACAAACTCATACCTAGGAATTGTAGTGGAAGCGACGGACATTATTCACCGCGGCTCGAAACCACGCTGCCCATAAATCCGGTACAAAGAAAACCCGTTAAAGTGAATTACCACACGTCGCCAGTAAACCTAGGTATGCATGTACATATATATGAATAAACGCAAACAAGCGAACCGACTGTAAAAACCGTCGACCATTGTAAATATCGGATATATACTTCAACAAATCACCGGAGCTGCCGCTGCCCTACTTCGATCTTTACGGTATGGTGAGTATGTATTGCAGTTTGAAGGTTGGGTTTAAGATGCATGGAAGGGTTGGATATGATTAATGTTTTTTAAAGGTAGTTAATCAATAATCAATAAAATGCAAGGAGCTAATATGGATTCTGGTTTAAATGCCAACGTTCTTGTGAATGTTGACGAAGGGTGAAGAAAGAAGATCCTTCCACTCACATCTATTGACAAGATCTGCATTGAGTTATTATCGACCTTGATGTGATGATGGGTATGGTTATTGTTGACTTTCCAGTATTATTCTAGTTTGTATCATATATTAGTGGGTGATTTTGAACAAAAATATCTATGTTGTCATCTGCTTTAACAATAAATTAAATGCATTTTTTATGATTTAAACTATATTACTATATATTGAATAATATTGATAATGCATACTATGTAAAACACACTTCAGTTTATATATCCTCATTTTGCACACGACTTGTATAATAAAAATGAAGTAAAATTTTCTATTTCACATAAATGGTTCTACATTTCACCCCGGGCTTTATTTCAGTAATATTTTTTTTTATTAAATATATTTTTAAATTAAAAAAGTATGTTAAATAAATATGACGAGAGTTAATTTTAATATTTTTATTATATATTATTACTAAGCCTAAGATAATAATCGCTTTTAATTAACGAAAACTCGAATTGAATCGGAATAACTCTTTGAAAGGGATTTTTTATATCGCCGCCGAAGTGAAATCCTCTTAAGCGCATTGAGGGTATGAAAAGTAATTTCTCAAAAATAAATTTCATCTCAAAAAGGCTTGCGTTCTAGTAATATATTTTACAGATCTCTTCTCCGCGAGAGAGCGAGAGCAAAAAAGACACGAAAACAAGTTT
The DNA here is from genome assembly GCF_051122295.1 of Plectrocnemia conspersa. NCBI lineage: Eukaryota > Metazoa > Arthropoda > Insecta > Trichoptera > Polycentropodidae > Plectrocnemia > Plectrocnemia conspersa. The sequence goes on from NW_028277172.1 coordinate 6,649,934, forward strand.
ACATTGGATTCTTCGCAATTTCACTCAAAGGTCGTATCTTACATATTAGAAATATTACCGATCGATATCCAGTTTTCCGGTTATACAAAATATGAATAATACTTCAAGTAAAATAGAGCAATAGAATTAGGGTTAAAAGTATAAGGGGTCTTATACAATATATTAAAAAGTAGATTGGATATCTTAAAAAATGACTAGATGAACTAGTTGTATAGCTAAAGCTCAGTTAATATATGTTTTGAAAGCACTAAATACCCAAATATTATTGATTACGATATACCTTAATATCGGTAATTACTCTTAGAGTTTGATGTTTAAATTAAGAGCTCACAGAATTACCATTCCAGATATAAAGCATATTTCCTTTTCATGACGTACTTTCAGTCGAACTTTAATGTCGCAGTATTGAAAAAGTCCCGTTAATCTTACAATGTCCTCTTATCTTTATCCCGGTTTATTTTATACTCGCACACACCTGAATCATACCTAGGTATAATATATACGAAAATACATTGTGGAGAGGACGACATCCAGGATTAAAATTCGCCAAGCATATGTGTGCAGTCATAAATATTTTAAGCTCTCGTGTTGATATATTAAGCTCATTATCTCTAGCTATATTCTAAAGTTATTGACTTAAATCGTATAAAATATTTAAATTATCTTAAACTTTATCGAAAGTTACATACTTTTGCATGCTAAAACTACACGCTAGAGATGAATTTTATTAAAGTATCATAACTAGCATAATATTTTGATATTTTTTGAGCCGTTACACATGTACGCGAAATCCATTAATAATATTAAAGTTTGTCGTAAAAACTCTTCTCTTAAATATTATATTCAAAATAGCTGCGGTAAAACTAACACTTTTTACAAGAGGTTTTTAGTAGTTTTAAAATACCCATTAAAAACCATATAATGAAAGTATACATTATTTGTTTTGCTACTGCATTTTATTTACATTGAGAGCTTTTCAAGATATTTTTAATAATTTTGATTATCATTAAAAACAGCATATGTGTGATTTTTTAATAGCCAAATTGTAACACATTTGAGAATTCTATTATATACACAAAAAGTGTTATATTTCATAAAAATAAATATTTTCAACTCTATAATTTAAATTGCACATTTCTAGTAAGTAAATAAATAGTATTTTTGCAAATTATCTTATTTTAACAATTATTTTTTATAAATATTTATTTATTGTACTATGATTACTATAAAAAAATCATATACTGTATATTATAGAATTCTTTATTTAAATTGCTAAACTGTTGTTAGTAAATAAATTTTATTATTGCAAATTATCTTATTTAAACAATTTTAATTTATCTACTCTAGTTATTTCTTATAAATATTTATTTACTGTACTATGATTTATTATTCTTTCATAAATTCTTATTTACAGGTTGTATAACATAAACTGTAGTCGTTGCGTTAAAATTAGTCGCAAAAGACTCACTTAAAGGATCATAAATTCATTAGATATGAATCCGTTAAATTTGTCGCCGTTACAATTAAATCAATATGCTTATCTTGGAGACGTTTATTACCACTATACATAAAGATTTGCATTAATATTTGTGAACATTGAATTGAACATTTGTGATCATTTCAAATCTACAGTATGATAAGGTCGGTATTAGACAAAATCAAAGAGTCTGGTTCTGCCCCGAATCATCGACATATGTCAGATAATTAGTAACTAAAATTGATGATACTTTTTCTAAAGAGTATTTTGTATAAGCCAGAAGACTGTTGTATTTAACAGAAGTTAGAAACTACCACTTTGCTTCTGCGTTAAAATAAGGCTGAACTTGCTCAAGCGGAGCTACGCGGAATCGAATGAGACGACTCCTAGATAACTTTTTCTTTGACCATATAATCATATCTAGCTGAAACAGTTATCTAAATATTCAACAGTTTAATTCGATTCTCGAAACAATTTAAATAACCACGACACAGTCGTATTTTAAAAATATTATATAAAAACAATAAAAAAATGTAATTTTAATTAAAAAATAAGAAAGAAAAGTTCCAAATTTTTTTTATTTTATAATAATCAAGTAGCACATGTAAATACATTGGCAAGGTTTTTAAGTCAATCTGATTGTGTAATATTAAAAAATAGCAGCGAATAAAAAAATCATGATTTTTGTTAAAGCAAAAAAGTAAAGGTAAAAATGGTTTGAAATAAAAAATTTTTAATGCCTTTATGTAAAATTATAAAAAAATTTAAATTGTCGTTTTTTATGTGTACAAAATATCACAATAACATAACAATTTAAGGAAAAATATTTATTCTGTTGTAATAACATTTACATTTTTTAATTAATATGACTAACATAGGCATTACAAATTAAAAACTACATAAACCAAATATCACTATACTTTGTGAATTATTTATAGTCCAATAAATACAAATATTAATATTAATATAAAATATAATATGTGTGAAAAATTTTGGCAAGGAAAACTTTCACTAAATATCTTAGAATCACTTTTTAGAGCAAGTTGAGATTCTCTCTACACGTAAATGACATCTGCAAAAATTCTTTCAAGATGATTGGATTTATTATTGGAGACGCGTTTCATTTTGACGATCCATCGGTTATTCATAACCTTAATGGCACTTTAGTTTGCAGCATTCTTGAATCAAGATCAATATTTTGGAATCCTCTTTTATATAAAAAATAAAATAAAAACGGTTCGTAAGATATTTGATTATTATCCGTTCTACTATCCAAGATTTTTTCTTTTATTAGCGTTGGGTTACGATTCAGGTTTTCACAGAAACATATCTGTCCCTAACTACTCAAGGATTCTGTTGACAATAAAACTATTTTCGTAGAATTCTAATTTTGTGTTCCAGAACGTATTCAAGAATGACGGTCGCATTTTCTTTCGAGATATGTGCGGACGACAAATCGACTCATATATGGCTCTTTTAAATGGTGTATTTGCACATTGATCGTTTTAATGTAAGCTATGAGGAGCTGGTCTACTTTGTGTCATTTAATTTTTTTTTTGGTTATCATGACGCATAAAAGTCCTTTGTTAAGTAAATAAGTAATTTAAAATATTTTTTTTAATTCGAACGCAATATAAACGTTATAGATACACATAAAACGGTTATATAGAGACACGATTTTATCGTATGCGCCGGATACGATCACGTAATACTTCTAAGTTGTTGTTTTTTGTTCAATTTTATTACGTAACACAGTTTTATGATTACGTCATGCACATCAAACACCCTCAAAAGGGAACAAGACGTTGTTTATCGTCACACGTACGCAGCCTCTTCCCGATAGACGACACACATATTATTTTCTTCTTCTACCCGCAGATAGTTGCGTCGTGTAATAATGCGAGATTCTTCAAAGAGCACCCACCCACCCCCAGCGCTATCCGGCGTCGGGGGTTCAATTCCCGGCAACGCCCCGGCGACGTTTCAATTAATTCCGCTTTGACGGCCGCGAAATGCTAGCAAAGGGTAGGACGGTGTTTATAACCACTTAGCCACTGAAATTATTTTTGTTGCCCGGCCGTAAAAATTACGGGCATCTGGCGCCGACTTGACTTCACAATCCGGGCCAGACGCGCGGCCCACTAAAGCGGTTTACGGCACGCGAGGGGTCCAAACTAGCGACAAGATTTACTTCCGGCTTGCGGGCGTACTATGTGTGCTATGGCGATCCCGTTGGCTAACGGGACGATCGGAAAAAATGTAAAGTGTAAAAAGTTGATCTAATATCTGAACTTCGGAATATAAAATAAAATATTTTATTCAGATTACTTGCCTAAAAAAACTATATTTTAATGTATGTCTGAGTTCAGATTTCAGTAAAGGTATGGTCTTTTGATAAATAATATTTGTGGAATGTTTGTAAGCTTCACTGGTAACGAGATCAAGGTAAAAACGTAAGTTCGAAACAGGTCAGCCACTATTCACTATCCTCTATGATCTGGAACATCAGTATATTTTTAAATTCTGAATAAAATCTGACAGGTTTGCTAAGTATTTTAAAATCGTATACCACAACACTAGGTCCATTACGCAACGATACAAAAGATTTATTAAAAAATAAATAACAAACAAGATGCCTGTGGAAAAATTGTCGCGAAAAATTAGTGAAAAACTGACTTAATAAATTACAAAACAAAATAAAACCAGTTATTACTTATATTAATCAATCTGAAGATATTAAACTTTACGATCTAAATTTATAGAAAAATTTTCTGTGGAACATATCAAAAAATTTAATAGACAAACCTTCAATAATAAATAAAAAATACTTTGTCAAAAAATATTGTTTTCATCGATGAAGTAAAATTTAAAGCAATTGGAGAGAGTTTATATATCCTATGTTACATATATAAATATTATTTGAACACTAGAACACTAGTGAAAGTAAAAATGGAGCATAAAAGGTTAAGAACCCTTGATATAGAACTAATATTCTCACACTAGAACAAATCTATTTCATGTATAGTTCTTCATGCAAAAAAATATTGTATTATTTAAATTAATTTATCAGTCATTGAACAATGTATTTTTAACATTTTTATTACTTTATTCTACTCTAGAAACAGTAAAAAAATTTCACGCCGCATGTATCAGCAGTTCCCAACCATTACGATTCGTGTCGCCGTTAAAGTTGAGCACTTTTGCCTGGCGGCAACACGTGTTTGTGACGGACGTCAATTGCGACGTTACGTTACGTTTTACCCGGAAGTTTTGCAACACAATGTATTGCTTTCCGATTTTTCCTTTAGCATTAGAAAACACACGTTTATATAAATATCAGAAAAATAAACAAAAAAATTTCCAACGACTCAGCTTCCGATTGGCGCCAAAGTTTCGCGCTTACACTTCGGCTGAAAGAATGGACTCGCTAAAAATACATTGAGCCGAAGCTGACTTGGCGATTTTCCGTACCTATTGCACCATAATGTGGATATTTCATTTGTATATGTATCTGGGTTGGGTGTATATGAAATTGTATACATATACTGAACTGGTGGAGGAGTAGGGTAGCACGAGTTTCTATTTAAATTAACTTAGAATAGGTAAAAATGCTGTGATACTCTAATTTATTTTTTTAATCAACACGGTAATTATCTGTGAAATTAAGAACATCTAGAAAAAGCAATGAACAATCGAAATAAATAATTTAAAATAATTACTTATGTAAAAATCCCAGACACGATTGTAATTAAAAAATGCAAGGTTCATATGGGATTCGAACTCAGATCTTTCGAGTATTAATGATAGACTATGCCATTGGTCTATATTAATTGATTGGTCAGTAAGTATAGTAGTGATTAGTGAACCGTTGTGGTGAAAAAAATGATTGGTTATATAACCCAGCGTCACATTTTTTATAACGATCCTTTAATTAAGCTTAGACGAATGAGAGATAAGGCAAATTGAGAGTTAATTGCGTTAGTGTAACGCTTTACCTTTAATTGATTCACTTTAGTGAAAGCTTGTTTATTTCAAGATGTACATTACTTTAGCTAAAATAATAGAAACAATCCCTATTCGATCCAAGCTTATAAAAAAGAGGTTTAAAAATATTTAGTAGTAGTTAATGGCTTTTAAATTTTTGCGTGGCCACTGATTTGTAATGCATATTGTTAACATTATTTTATTTATAAACGTTTATTACAAGATAGATACAGAAAAATATAAAGACTACAACTAATTACAAGTTACTGGTTTATAACTATTTTAAGTTTACACGAATACATTAAAAATATGAATATGAACTAGTAGTAATAAATTATAAAAAAATACAAAAACCTTCTAAAAAGGAAAATAGAAAACACATTTTAAGAAAAACTTGTTTAGGCTATTTATGTATATTGTATTGTCGTGTTTGAGACGCTCGTAATATGTAATTAAATTTAATGTATATAGTTTACACGAAAATAATTATAGATTTATCTCAGTATTGTATCAAACTCTGGATGTTGTCACCATAACACATTACATACACGTGTACTATATTAATTAAATTATTATTGTATACACGTGTAATGCAATAACTTAATTTAATTTATTTATTAATATATTCGTGTAACGCTTTAATCATATTATAACGTTTTAATCATAAATATGGAATAAATGCAATGAATAAAAAAATGTTTGCCAGAACTACAGGATCATACAATCGTATTATTCGCGGAGAATCCATACACCACAATAGTCACTAATTCAATCAATGATTTATTTGGTCTCGCTTATATTTTAGTATAGTCTTTTAAAATTATTCTTAAATTATTAGTATACAAAATCTACTTTGAAGTATTTATGGTTTGTTATTTATCATCTATTTCGCTTTATTTTAAGTGACCAAGAGTTGAGAAAAAAACTATTGCCAATATTAATAACCAATTGTTTGACTATATTTAAATAATATTTGTATATTTTAAAGTATACTAATATATATTTTAGTTAACTATTAAAAGTAATTGTCTGTTACTTCTAATTTAAATTTAAAAATAAATAAAAAATCAGTAGCCGCGTTTTATTATTTTTTTAAATATGTTTTAGTCATAAAATAATATATTTCATTTAAAAATATCTTATTTGTAAATAAAATTTATTTATTGGTAATTTTTATTTTTTTATTTTAAGCTCATTTTTCTAATAGCATTTTTTTAGCATGTGCATTAATCATACAACAAAAAAAATAAAACATATAGAATTTTAAATGTTTATGGAAAAAAACAGTTATACTTCAAAATATTAGTTATCATAGTAATAAATATAGAAAAATGCAATATGACTAAAAAATATTAATATTTTTGTACAATTAAAAAATTCACTGCAAATAAGTTATTTGCAGAATGTTATGTTCTCTGTAATAAAAAAAACATAAAAGCTAAATTTAATGTTGTACGTATTCCTAAGTAAAAATATATATTATAACACATATAAAAAAACAAGGCGATATTTCCTGCAATCTTTGTGATAATGTGACATTATTTAAATTAAGTTTTTAAGATAAAATATTTACACAAACACTATTTTAATATATTTTTGTATAAGTAATACTAAGACTGAATAAAATTGATCAAAATTATTACATAATAAGTACCAATGTGGCATATTTATAGAAATATTCTTTTGGTAATCTATAAATACGTTTAAGCTAAGGTTCAAAAAAAATTATTGTGTATATATTTAGATTCTTATTCATAGCTATTTTTACGACTGAAGTACGCCATCGTCACACACCATTGAGTCTAAATCACGATTATTATCCTTTGAATAATCACAAACTAATTCAGCAAAGAACATATTGATTTTGAATTCTCATACACGTTCTATTTCATATGAACAATAGCGGGACCATCTACACACAGATTAAATTTGCTTTGAGCAAAATCAAGGAATGTCTGATATATGATTTGGACAGCTCGCTTGCACAATAAAACGTATGTATGTACTTCTGTGTGTATATTATTAAATTTACTATTCAATAAATATATAAATAATATTTTACAAAATGATAATACACTTGTATATAAAAAAATTAAATGCGGAGGAAGGCCACTGTTAGGAAACTTGGTGGTTTGAGTCAAATTAGAAATGACAAGCGCTAGATTGGTTTGGGTAAGATACAAAGGATGCGATTATAAAACTGTAGGGTATTCTACCATTTATATATAGAACCTATTATATGTCGTTAGTGCTTTACTGGTGAAATATATTTAAAACTTAGGAGACAGCAGTTTTATTTTTTAATTGATATATTAAAATATTTCTCACAAAAAAACTGTGAGTGAATAATACAATGAATGATCAAAGGCCTTGCATTTTCATAAGCCTTATTTATGTTTTTTTAACTAAAATTTAATCCATTTCGCATATATTTTTACCACGATCGGATATGACACATATTAGTCTATTTCACTAATATCAATACAAATATTTTTGTCTGTTCAATGCAGACAATTTATAAAAAATATTTTTAACTGCTTTAAAATAGTAAATATAAGGCCAGTGTTTCCTGAAAATTATGACACAGCGCCATAAGTTGCCATGGCTTTTTTACAGGGGCGTCACAAGTTTATAATTTTATTTTTTAATATATTGTGGTGCAAACCTTACTTAAAAGTCTCTAAAAATAGTATCTAGCTATTATTACTTTTACGTTACTCTTAGTTTATACAAAGTATTTGCTATTTTGCAAAGTGCTACAGTGTACCTTGAAAAAACGTGGATTTAACAAAAAAGTTTTTGCTTTGATATAAAATTGCCTATTGATGTTACTCACAATGTGCTCAACGTTTTTAGCAAATGTTGCTGTGAAAGCCTTTAAGATTAAAATAAGGCTTATTTAATTATTTTATAATTAATTTGCACCTCTGCAAAAAAAAATTACATTTTTTTTATAAGAGGAATAAGTGTATTTAAAACAGTACATACATTAAGTGACTAAATTAAATCATTTTTTAATAAAAAATATTGTATGTTGAAATTCAGGTATAATAAAATTTTATATGGGTCTCATTGACGGTAAAACATAACCTAAGATGTGAAAAGAACACGCCGGTATACCGTGCAACATTATCGTGTGTTATTTTACCGGTCGGTAGGAAGGAAGCGAAATAAGTTAGGTAAAAGAAGAAGCAAAACAAAACAAAAAAACATAAGCAGGAGCGAAGCGATACAAAGGAGGGGCGTAGTGTAGTACGTTGGAAAAGTACAATATTTATATAAAACATGAGCTTATTAATGCGAAGTAGCTTTTGCCGGAGCGAGGCACATCTCTGGGCTACCTATTCGCGCAGTTAAAAGATTTCCTCGTTAAATATGTAAATTACACAGGTAAAACAGATGTAGCATGACCCGAATTTTCATTACGACTCGCTAACCGGAACGCTCCTCGCCGAGTACGAATGCAAATCTGCACGGTTATTATCTCGTTGTTGGTTGCGTGGCCTGGGAACCGGGGCGTCCGATTAAAGGGGCGATTTTTATTTTTTAAAATGCACAATATTTTTATGCCTTTGTTTGATCCAGAGAATTGAAAAATTATGTATCATGTATATGTAATCTAAAGTAAGTCAATACTATAAATTGTACATCAAGCCAGTAAGCATTGTGATGAACCAAGAACGGTTTTACATTAAAATTAAAAATAAAAGCCAGACAAATATACTTTTTTCAGTACATTAAAAAACTTTTAAGCCCTCGCAGACGCACATTGACAAATATATATACATATATGTATATATATATTATATATACCCACTGAATGTGTATTAAAAAGTTGAATGAATTGAGGCTTCGCCTTTGGCTAGGCCATCGACGAAGCCATTACCGGCTGAATTGAAGCTAAATCGCATTTGAAAAAGGTCCGCAAATCCTATTATTTCTAATATTTCAATAACGTCGCAGGCGCCTCGGAAAATTTGCCATTTTTCGCGTAAATTTCAGCCGCGAGACGTAAAAAAATAGCAAGGGAAAAAACGAACGCAGAAAAAGCCTTCAACTTGTTTGTTGTGAACAACTATCGAAGCGAAAAATAGATTTGTTTCACTATACATAATTTTAGGAGTCGTTTAAGAAGTTTAAGTTAAAATAATGAAAAACAAATATAGTTATTTCTTAAGTAAACTCAATAAATAAAATAAATTCAACGCTGTTTTCTATTTTAAATCTAGTATTTAAAATAATAGATTATAGATAGATTTAGTTACGCAGTTGCCTTGATAGAACTTTAAATAAAAAAGGTTGCAATCTATATTTGGCTGCAAATCTTAGGGAATTGCTTCGTTGTTAAAAAAAGATTTTTGACACATTTTTGTTAAATATTCGTATTTATTTAACACTTTTTGTTTGACCCGTTGTTTATGGTTTTAATATAGAGTTTATTGTCAATTTATTTTGCTTATATAAGGATACTGTTATTATTAGACAAACATTATTAGTATATATAAAATAAATATTTTTAAAACAATTTTAAATTAGGTCATATTTTATAGAGGCAAACATGCATTATACTTTTTAATACGATTTTGATTAAGTGTGTCATGTCATAATTCCACCAAAAATAAAAAAATAATTTCACAAAAATATATAAATATAATTAATAATTAAATACATAAATATAATAAATATTATAAATATTTAAAGCAAAAATAAATAAATATTTTATAATAAATAATTTCACAAAAAATAAAATTTTCAAAAATTTTTACGTATTTTTGATCGTTCATCGCGTATCAATATATACCAGATTTTTAATCTCGCTGATAAATATTAAAAATAAAGTTAAGCTACAGTCTTTCATGGTGATATCTATAACACAATATTCAAGATCTCAGGGAGTACAATACCATTATATTACTTTACCGTGAAGTTAACCAACTTCAGAGAGAATCAAAGTTATTTATATAAACTCCATTTGAAGGATAACAAAGTATCCATCATAGCTGTAAAACCAAAAATCTTAAATATATTGGCAAAGAGCACTTCCATGTCATGTTAAACAATGAAGAAAGAAACTTAAAACAAGAAAGTTACTTACTCCAAAGAGGATGATAAAACCTCTCTGGAGGAATTAAATAAAGTGTTAATGTGTCTTAAAAATAATAATTTATCAGGTACAGATCTGTCTGCATAGATGCTGAAAAAAAGTAGAGATACTTGTTTGCAACACATGCACAAAATTATTAAAAATATTTGGCAATAAGAAAACATACCCTCTGAATAATATAAGAGAATTTATATGTCCAAAACATCCGAAGGGTGACCCATTGATGGTCCAAACTACAGAGGTATAACATTATAATGTATAGCATATATAAAAATATCTTATATTATATGCATTGAACCCTATAGAAAAAAATATTGAAATGGATTCAGGACCAGAAAATCAACAATAGACCAAATTTTCTCAATTCGAAAAACTCTAGAAAAGACCAGAAAATTCAACATCAAGAGGTACCACTAATATATTAATTTTAAAGCGGCATATGAACTGATGAACTGCAGCTATGGAAAAATTTAGTTAATTTTCATTGTAAAATTCGCGATGAAAAGTATAGAAAAAAGTGAGAGTGTAGAATAAACCATCTAGAGTCTAGACCCTTGCATTCATTGTAACGGTAATTAAAATGCTTAAAATACCAAAATGCAATAGTGCACTTGCCAATTGATAGAGACAAGTCGCTTTATTAATAGGTTCTTGTTTTTTTATTATTATTATTGATACTAATAAAGGTTTATATCCTCCATTGAGCAGAGCGTGACTCAAATAGTTTACTCTCCATTTCTGTCTTCAGCATATATACCAGTAGACCATCCACTCTGATCGTGACCGAGAATCCAGCTGCAGACGTCGATCGTGACGGCTCAGGTCGAGAACGGAGGTGGAGCAATTTATTAGCCTACAGGGAGTTGAAGCTACAAATCGCTAATAGACTCATGTTTGACCATAAAAAATGTGTTGGAACATCCTTTACTAATAAAGGTAATAATTATTTCAAATTTCTACTTTTCGCCGAAGACCTTAAAATATTTAATAAATTAGATTTCATTGATGATTGGAAATAAACTATGATTTGCTGTTGCAACTTTATCACGTAGATTAAAAGTTTTTTAATTTAAGGTAAACACGTCAAAATGGTTTACAACGTGCTTTATTGCATTTTCATTACTTTTTAATTAGTCATTGATTGTGTTTACTTAGTCATAATTTATAGGAATAAAACAAGTTAATATATTCATACATTGATTTGCATTTGAATAAACCTTAAAATATTGGCAAATTGGTTTTAAAACTATTCAATATCTGTGCTATAAATTGATCTATACCAATTTAAATAATAATTAAACATATGCAATATAAACAATAGCAATTTTAATTAAAAACAGCGTTTCTGAAATGTACTTTTATTGTACAAAATAATGTTTAAAATAAAGACATTTTAATAAAAAAATAATCAAGTTTATTAAGAAATAATTTCAATTATATTATAATAAATTTATAAATAAACAAGAATGAAAAATAAATTAGTTTGTCAAAATAACTAATATTAAAAAACTTTTTATTTTTTATTCTTATTTATTTTTATATTAAGTGAAGTAACTATGGTTAAAAGACAGTGTGTAAGATAATAAAATCATAATAAGGATTAATAAAAATATACTTATTTCACTTTAAATAAAAACATTCCTGCGATAACATCTTTTCATTAAAAAATGAGAATATTGTGCACCATTGATTGTGTGAGTAAAAATAGAAAAAGAGAAAACTATAGCACGTTAAAAAAATTCTTAATTTGTAAATCTTTATTTAAATAATAAATTTAAATTATTTAAAAGATATTTAAAATTAAATTTGGAACAGCCTAGTGATAGAGGCAGGTCACTTCTTTTATGCAAATAAATTTGTTTCTATCTAACAGTAGATTGAAAGACACGATAAGTGTACATAGTATTAGATGGAACATAAGCCTTATTATGTGCATCAATCTTAAACACGGTCGTTATAACTTATAGCTTATGACTTTTACGATAAAATGTGAATTTTACGTTCCTTATTGTTATCGCACGGGCAACACAAATGCGGCTCCCCGTCGTCATAAAACATTGAGGTCGTCTCGTCTGAGAATAATCGCATTTTGAAATATTTATCCCTGCAATAGTGCACTTTGGCTAGGGGGCGCTGCATTTCGGTTTTGAAACAATTCCAGTGCTTCTCAAATATTTATACGCAGCTCGAATAAACGGCCTCTAGCGCGTCGGTTCGCAATAACGCTGATGTATATATTTTTATTAATTTTAGCTGCAAATATAATTATTCTTTGGACAAGAATAAATATTACATATAAACTTTAAGATTGATTATTGCCATTTCTATTCTTACAAAGTTTCATTTACGACCAGATCCACTTCAGTTTCGACACAAAATTACCAGTTATCCAGCGGCTCTCAAATACTCTGGAGTGGTATTGTGTGTGACCATACAAGATTTAAACCGCCGTAAAGAGAGCACGAGCTGCGAGCGACTACAATGGCCGAGCATCAAACTCAGAGTCGGACCGTGAATGGGCCACACTGTACAGCGAGAAAATTGCACAATAAAAATATATGTATGCAAACACACACAATATGTATGTACACACGCCATATTTCACAACTTGTAATATTCGCCAGGATTTAATACTTTAGCAAACATGTCCATATCCGCCGGGCATTATTAAGCGATGTAGCCAGCTCTACTTTATTGGACAGTATTAAATTTTTATGAGCGGCGAAAGTATATCAGTTAGTTGGGATGGCATATTTTTATTGGTCGTAATGTTTTATTGGACTGAAATTTTAATAATAATTAATAGTGAAGTCGAAGTAAGGAAAACATATCAATTATTTATGCTTGTTTCTTTAATGACCCGTCTCATTTTTGTTAAACGACTATGTTTGTTATTTTTTAAATATTAAGATTTTTTTAATATAATATAAATTCCATGTTATGGAATTTATATTAAAGATCTTATTCTAATGTACTTAAAACATGTTTCATATAACAATACAGAATTTAAATACGTTACTTTGCATTTGCATTACTGACTTCTAGATGTTTAATGTCTTATTTATCAAAATATACTTTTTTATTAATACTAAAACATACTATTCTTAAATGCATTTTTACAAGAAATTTAATTAAATTTAATGGGATCAAAAAAAAGCGGCGTACTTCTCGAAGACTGATAGGTCCGCGGGCACCGCTCGCAGATGCACGCCTGAACGCGTGAATTTTATTTTATGAACAGAAAGTTTTTGTGATATAAAACTGAAAATATATGTTTTAATATTGAAATTTTAAAACAATACATAATTTTACTGTATCTGCCGGTCCTGTGCACTGCACAAAATCAAAATTATTTCAACTCCTCATTCGTATATTTCAAAAATTGTTGCTAACCATAGATATACGCAGATAAACCTCCGTTGAAACCTTCAGGGTATTCGAGCGCGCACAATAAACCGTATTATAATAATAATGGAGTTTCGTCGAGTGATTCATCACACATACGTGATTCATAATTTAATTCTGGCATTACCGTCGAGGCTCTGTCCAAATATGGACGCCCTAAATATTTGTTAATTCCCACGGATAATAGAATCCTAATCGCACTTAAGCCTCCCACCCCCGTCGGCGAAGAGAGAGAGCACTCCTCCCTCCCACTCTGAAATTTCGGGGGGTACCTTTCAGAGCGGTGAAGTTTGCTGGGAGCAAACACGACCGTCGGAGTAATCTTTATGGACACCTCCGCGAAAGGGACCGAACGGCATTCTAATTAATCCGTAAGTGTTTGTTTGTTTGTTGTGTTATGTTGGCGTTGTCGCTTTTTGGAGTTCCGATTTTGAAAGAGTGCGAGTGTTTCGATGGCGCAGCAATATTTTGTGTGACCTTATAAGTAGTCGCTGAATCTTTTTACAGATTTTTTTTATTCAACTTTTAAGTGGAAGTGGCATAAAAAATAAATCCTTCTGTTTATCTGTGATGGTCCTTGACTAGTTTTTGCTGTTCCTTTTTCTTCACATTTTCCTAAAGGTTCTTATTCTTCTTACTTAGCATAACTTAATATGCTTTATTCATATTAGACAAAACTGATTTTTATATTAATATATGTATAATAATTGCAGATCCTACTTGATGTTTTTTTTATTTTTAAATAAAAATTATTTACAATATTTTCAGAAGCATCTCTTCCTGATGTAGCAATAATATTTATATTACAAAACTTCTTAGTTAATTATATTATATTGGTATTTTATTAAATTTGTTTTATTTAAAAATTATATTTACTCCTTTAAAATATTTTTAACCTTTGTATGCATTATTTTCATCCAAGTTTTTATTTGATAATAGATAAATAAAACATAAAGCTAAAAACACGTATAGATCCACTAACTTTATAATGAGTCGAAAATGCTGCAGCTCTTTTACAGTTAAATAAATATACTCAGGAAAGTATATAGACTATTCACTGACACGTACCGCCAAATACTGATTCATAACTAAAGCTATTGCATCATTTTTTCTCACTCCTTGTAATTGGCTCGTCTGTATGTAGAAGCTACAATAGGGATATTTGTGTTCGCAAAAGCGTCCCACAGTTAAATAAATAAAGAAAATGCATATAAGCCTAGGTTTTAGAAAATAAACCATGATAGCAAGAAATTCGTAGCTATCATCAAAGACATACACAAATATTTAACTCGCGAGTTTATTTAGGAGTTTCTTCCGCATGAGATGTTGTGTTTTATGTTTAGCTATGTATATTTATTATATTAAAAAAAAGTTTAAGCTATGTTAAATAAGTTATATCGACTGTTAATTTATTTTATATTTACATTCAAATTTTGTTAGTGTTCAGTATTTTTTTGAAGGATACCATATTATTATTCTATAAACGCCCCGTTACATTCGGACACCTCTTTGCATAAGTACATGGGTGTTCCAAAACTACCCGATGGCAAAGTTTCGAAAGCAGCGCTAGAACAACAATTACTTAACATTGATACACACGCCCAGTTATGAAAGTGACAGTCACGTATTTGCGTAATTGATGTCCGTCGGATTAGGTCAAAAGTTTAAAGCTCCCGGCAATTAAGAAGCTTTCGTTGCGTGAATGTCAATTAGATTGTTCCTCAGGGACTTGGGTAGCAACCTATTCAAATCGCAATTACGCACGCATCGTCGATCTACACGTAACACACATACGCCTGGAGACTATTGAAGTTTAGAGTGGTTTTGGTTAATGCTTATTCAGTAAATTCTATGATTTTTATGCTGAACAATGATAATTTAGAAAATGAGGAAGAGGGGCATTGAGCCCAAAAGAAAGCTTTTTGCTGCCACTCAAATGAGCATTTTCATTTGAGTTCTTGCAATCCTTTTCACGCGCTCTTTGCGAGCAGCATGGATAAATTCTTTTTTTTTGTACTATCATCTATCGGGGGATGGGTATTATAATTTTATTATATGTTTTGCAAGCTGTTTAGGGACAAAAACAATTATTTTATATAAGCACCGGGGAAAGAAAAAAAATATATTCACATAAAATATATTTTTATAATAAATATGTATTTTTGTTAGTAGACAAAGTATAGTTTATACTTGATGAAATACAGGACATTAGAATACAATTTATTTTAAGCGTAGCGTCGCGAGAGTCGCGATCGCGTCCTTTATTCTTGCGTGTTGCGGCCAGAATGTTAGCGTTTGTGAACGCCCTTTTTTCACGAGCAATTCAGTCTCAACAAGCTTGCCAAGTATTTTATTTTAGGTGTGCATAATAACTGTTTTTAATGTTTTAATGAAAATCTTGATGCATCAAGGAAACCTGTCAAGTCATGATGATAAAATTTGTTATTGTGCTATAAAAAAATTTTTAAACCAAATAAATTGAACTCTGTTGCTCTTTCACGTGTTTATTTTTTTACACACAAAACGTACCCAATCCTTCCAAGCGTAGGGTCCTTTTGACCCTCGCATAAAAAAATAGACGGGAGTGAAAATATAAAATTTATTTAATATTTCACCAGTATTATGTGTGACATATTTTCGTCGGCGACTGCCAGAAGCGAAAACGGGCATCTTGAAAAATTGTCTATCTCAATTAACGAACGAAAATTCTCGCCCCCTGTACCCGGAGCCCGTAAACACGCTTCTGTTTGAATTTTCCGCTCTGACTTTAATAATTAAATCCACTTTTAAGTTCAACCATAGCAATTTGATTTTTATGTAAATTATGACATAATATATCAGCAAAATAAATCTGAGATAACAGTGAATTTGTACCACTTTAAGTAAATTAATTCAAATCTATATTAAAAAGTAAATATGTAAGGAATAAAAACCGAGAAATATAATACTAAAAAAAACACTCTGTAATTGCCGAAATTCAGGAAATTACTAATATTTAAAATCTTTTTTTTAACTTTTTAAACATTTTACAACGGATAATGTTTATTAAACACAAAATAAAGTGCTAGTAAGGATTCCTAGAAACATTCTTGCACAGTCAAAAATGCTCTTGTAAATGAAATTAAAACGGGCATTTAGTTCTTTATGTGAAAACGAACTAAACAGAACCCTCCCCATCGTCTGCACCCCCTTCATCCATAGCGCCGCCCTTTTATGACGACAATAATCCAAAAATAACGACACAACTTCAAATACTAATTTGCTAACGTCGCGCAAATGGGCGCCCGTAAACAGGGACGTATCTGCCGTACATTGTGTTTATAATGTGCAAACTTGGGGCCCTCGCTGATTTATCCGGGTCAGCGGCTATTAAGGAATGCCATACGTCTCAATTCCAAAATACTTGCGTATTGTGTATGTCTCTCTCTTGGTTAACGTCCGTTCCGAGTTACATCGTAAACGTTTGCGAGGTGTCTAATGTCAAAGTTTGCCCTGACGGTGCCGTTTGCTATGGCTAAAATGATACACAGTGAACAAAAACTATGCTTTAGAGACGAATTAGTCTGTGAATAACGGGAGGGCTACTTTGGTATTAGAAGTGAACCTCATTACCTGTAATTTACAATAAAGCGATTGTGTCAAATGCCTTAGCAATATAAAATAGTGGCACACCGCTGCTATTTTCTATTCTAACTAAAGACGTGTTTTGGTATTTGAAAACCAATATGTGATGTTCGGACCCGGTGGGTCCGAGACCGGGTACCAGGACACGAAAAACCCTATTGGTAATATAAGTATTTTTTTATATTTTCATTGATAAATAGTATAAAAATAAGAAGGTAAAGGACGCAAAACATAAACAGAACATAATTAAAATGTAGATAATTCAGCTGTACATCAAAGGGAGTTTTAAGTGTTTTTATAAATAAAAATGTCAAAATATTTCACCACAAATATGTGTAAAAACAAATATCTAACGAATAGGTAAACCAACTCTTAAATATCGAGAAGGTAAAAACAGGAAAATGTATTTGGTTTTAATTATATCCCGTATAAATGAAAAATATGTTTAATATTCTTTCAACTTAAATATATTTTTTAAAAATGTTTAGATTTTTTAATAGCGGGCTTTTTGATATTTAAAAGAAAAAAATATAATATATTTTTCGAAAAAGTTTATATCAATATTTAATTGGCAATATTGATTATTCAAACATAATTTAAAACATAGTGCACTTGCGTAACCTCCTGATGCTGCCGAAAGATATTTTTGTCGAAACGTCGAGGACAAACCTTTTACAAAGCAGTGAAAAAAATTGTAAAAATACAAATATTATTTTTCATTTAAATCCGCGTTAAATACAACAATAGCATTTTAGTTATATTTTAGTCATAAAACTAAAGCAGTTATAGTGTCCGCAAAAGCTTTCAAATCCTATTTAAAAAAAAATCTTTTTCTAATGATTTTTAAACGGATTTACGAATTTTTACATAGCTGCTATTTAAAAATTAAATGGTATTTTTGAATATATTTTTAAATAAAGTTTCATAAGATTTGATTACAACGATGTCATTCATCATATATTAGAAACAATAAATCAAGTGTTCTCAAGTTACCTCTTAAAAATTTCGGGTGAAAAAAGTGTTGTATTAAAAAATAAATGACATTTTTAATTTGTCAGCGTATAGTATACATATTTTGATCAAGGTTATAATTAAAATTGAATGGTTTATTTATCAAAAGCTAATTATGTGTATATATATTATGCATACATATATCATAACTTTAAGTATTCATTAAAGAATGGTCTCAAAGTTTAAGTGTTTCGCTTGCCTTTCTAATGAAGAAGCCGGAAGACAGATTCCATCCAATGCTTCCAAGCAATTGCTTACTTTGTGTATGATTTCTTGACAACAAAGTTTTGGAGTAGCACTGAAAATGTTTATCTAGACAACCAGAACTGGCCACGTATAACGTTGAAACGCACTAACCATAATCACTGTAATCTTAGATAACCTTATCTTGAATCACAGCCAATGACAATCGCAATCAGTACCGGATGGTCGAGCGGAATGTGTCGACCGGTTTGCGGCCCAAGGAATTAATGGAATTCGGCGGGTCAAAGTCACATCCACCCCCCAAATATGCATGAGCTCACCCCCGGGTAACAGAGACACCACCACTATACGTACCACCCCAAGCCCCCACCCAAAGCCTAACTTATGAAAACATCAATTTGTTATTAAATAGGAAACGAACCCTCGGGCCAGGACCCGCGGCCCGCATACACATACTATACGCTGGCTGTTTGGATATGCTCTGTGCGGCCTAGTTTCATTTTAATTAATTGCTAAATCACTTGTGGATGCTGCATGAGTGTACATATGTGTATAATGAATTTTTGCAAACGTTGAGTTATAATTAAGAGAGTTTGGTGTTATGCATATTTAACTAGGATTTATTTAAAAACGATATAGAAAAAAAGGTCAATTAAAAATGTCAATGTCACAGTTACGGTCACATAGTTTTTTTTATTTTCAACTGGCTAATAAATAACTTAATAAATAATAAAATATATATCATTTACTTTGAGACTTTGTCTTAAGTAATCAATTATTTGGATGTTTTGTAACGAATTGGGCGTCAAGTCACAACGGAAGAACAAAATATATTTAGTTAATTTCTTAAATTTTAGAAGATACTGAAAAATGGCATGCATATTTATCTAAGTTTTGCATTAGGACACGCTCCCGAGACTAATTTTCACAAGAAAAATGCCACCCAAAATATTCACAAAAATTGAAATGATCATAAATTTTAATGTTTCTAAAAAAATATTGAAAGTTACAACTTTGAATTGTTTTTCTAGTTATTTTAAAAAAAATAATTAAAATGAAACGCACGTTCACGCTGTAAAGCAAAAAACTAAAAAAATAATTTTTGACACCTTAAATTTTTATTTACATGGATTATTTCTTTAAAAATCAGATTAAGCAAAAAAATACGTTAAATCCACAGAATGAGCGTGTTTAAAAGCAAAAACTAGATATACGATGCTTTATACATCTTGGTATTTTTTATATATAATAAATATTTTTTTTTTCTGGTAATATTTTTTTAACAGTAAAATATTTAATGAAAAAAATGCTCTAGTGCCCTGTACAGGCATTATTAGAGCATTTTTTCATTATTTTTTTCTTGCTTACTTGTCATATCGAAAAATATAATTTTCAAAATTTATTTATTGCGGCAAATTTGCAAATTATTTTATTATATATTTTTTTAATATAAATAAACGCCTTCCATGTAACCATAAAACGATAGAAATACCCTACTTTCACAAAACATAAAAAAGCTAAGCTTAACTAAATCCTAATTATTGAAAACTAATGTAAAATATCAATAGTTTGGTAGAACGTATAATATTATCTAGCGGACATCTTTTCCAAACAAAGGGTAGTTATTTTAGCGGTCTCAGGATGAATTTTCTATGACTGTTTCGAGCAATATTAGAAAATATTATGTGTGGCTCAATTTTTTAATCCTTTGATTACCTTTTCGTTTGTGTAAATGGTCTTTAGAATGGCTTTTAATTTCCAACAAATTTTGCAGAACACTTTTTTGACAGAACAGTAAAAGCGGTAGATTATCAAACTGCCTTGGAAATTCTTTAAATTATTTAAATGTTATTAAAAAAAAAAAAAACAGTATATTTTATTAGTAATCTTTATAAATTATTTGTATTTTAATTATCAAGATGCATATTATTACTAAATAAATAAATAAATAAATAAAACAGAATATTATGTTGTAGCATATGATATTTCGTTTCAATCTTTTCGACTCTGTAAACTTCATAATACTGTCCCTTTTCCCAAGTTTTACCCTAAAACACATTTATTTCACTTATCAAAAGAACACCACTAATATATTTTTTCGTGCTTTGTAAACTGTCCCCTTAACCCAAGGCGTTTCCTTCTATTCAAGAGAAGCCAAAAAAAGTGTACCCAATTTGGGTCAACCGTGTCTTAATGAAGGACGCTAATGTGAGATTTTTCAGTTGAAAAAGAATAAGGCAAACATTGAAAGGATCTTTTTCTGGTATCCTTTTTTGGATTTTTCACCTCTCTCCGCCGCTAATTCCGTTCGGAGCTTTCTTTTTAATAAAGCCACTTTCGCTCTATCTTGCACGATCTGGCTTCCGCGAGAGCTTTTCATTTTTATGTGATTGTGTAATGCTGTAAAAAAATATTATTCAAAGCCCTACGTTAAATACAAGGGCCTGCTTTTGTACGTGAAAGGCTTTTATTATATTTTTTATAAATAAAAATATATGTATAGCACACGCGTGATTTTTTGCTTTTACGTTTAACAATTAAAAATATTTTTTTATAATTTTTATATTTACAATTTTAACTTAAAGATAACATTTTTGTTAAGTTTTATCATATATTACATTTTTATATAATCAAAACGTTTCAGATTAATTGTCTGATTAAAAAATCAGATACACTTTCATAGTGAGATTTAATTTTATAATAAACTTTAATATATAATAATAATTATTTATTTCAAATCATCACTTTAGTACAAACATGCAGCAATATGTTAACCTTAGCATATTTTATTTTTTAAGAACAAAACTAAAACGTTAAATTTATTGTTTAATTATTATTGTCACTAAAAAAACATCTGTGTAATCATGTTCTTGTTTCTTGATTTGTTTAAAAGTCACCTTAATACACAAAAAATGTAATTCAAGAATACTTTAATATAGTCAGCGTTGCTTCGATGACTACAAAGTTGTTATAAGTTGATATACTTATTCAAATATATATTCACAAGCACTAATATACGAACAACACGGGTTTCTTTCTCGTCGTTCCATAGTCACCAACCTCTTCTGCCTTTCAAATGCTTTTGCTACATCTCACGTCAATGTTGTTTGTAATAAAAAACATATTATTTGGCACTTGTAAAAATAATTTAAAAAGTATCGTTAATAAATTCAGCCAAATTAAGAACGACTGCTATGAATTTATCTGTTGTGTCTTAACAAATTAACAACTTTTAATACATCCTAAAATTTGTTTTGGATATAGCGCCTTGAATAGAATCGAATGGTTGTTACAAATTAATGGCCAAACACTCGTAACTTAACAATACTTCCACTTCGAACATCTCCAGCCTTTCGAAATTTATTCAAAACAAATTGGACTCGACAAACACTCGAGCAAGATAAATTCTACCCCCGAAAGGGTTAAAACACACGCGCAGCGTCCCTTAGCGAAAAATGCGATTAAATTTTATGATTTTACAGCGCGACGCGAAATTTTGCATAAAATCGACAGGGTAGTCTATAAAACACCGATTGTATTACCATGGCATATAATTGGGGTGTATATCGTGTAATCACTTTCATCGATGGTTCGCCCATATGCCGCAGCATAAGCATGGTACGGAAACGAGATTGGCCCCGGGCTGTAAATAAATAAAGAGCATATTTATTTAAGGGGTACCCGATTATATGCGAGCTCTCGTGAATATGTACAGTGCGTTTAGAAAAATATAATATAATAGCTTTATCATAAAAATAATATTTCAATACTGCAAGTGTAAGTTATTTATAATAAATATACATTTTAGATAATAAAATTGATTTGATTAATAAAAATTGCACTGTAATGACTTATTATCAACTTGTAATTTTACATATTATTTTTATGGCAAAAATATTGTATGGTGAAATTTACTTATTATTATATGTTATCGAAGAAATTTGCAACTTTCGAGGACCTAAGCAGTGTATACAACTTATCAAAGAAGTCCGTGGATAGTAACAAGATACTTTTGTTTAAATAATTTATGTATGATTTATTTTCCTTGACACACTGTACGTGTGCATGTGTATAATAAAAAGGAGAATTGACACGGGGATGAGTGTCAGGGCCGGATCGGGCACATGCGCCCCCGCTCGCCCGGATTTACAACCAATAAACATAACCGGTTTTCCGATTGTGGCATATATTTTTCATCGCCCGAAGGCTGAACGGCGCGGCAGGTGCGCGCAAGGCCCCTCCCCAAATTATAAGTCCAAGTGCGGCCCTGGAATTTAAAATTCATGGAATCGGCGAATGCAAGCCCCGTATCGCGCAAACTAAGATACATAAATTTTAGTAATGTAATTTTAATTCATTGGAAAAAATTGTAGATGGGCTACTTTCAAAGCGCTATTTTAAAATTGGTGATACTAAGTCTAATTTTTTTTTAAATTTAAGGTAAAGCTTAGAAGTTTAAAGATTAATTTAAATAAATAGATTTTAAAACTGGTTAAAATAGTTGCAGCTTCATATTTTAATTGACTGCGATTAATACTATTTTTATAACCTGGTTTCAAAAATGATGCAACTAAGTCTTCATTTTATTTAAAATTTAAGGTAAAGCTTAGAAGCTTAAAGATCATTTGAATAAATAAATTTTAAAACTAGTTAAAATAGTTGCAGCTTCATATTTTAATTGGCTGCGATTCCGTAACAAAGCCTGCAGCGTAAAAACTCATTGCGGATTAATAACCACTGGAATATTAATTTGATTGGTAATCAATGCAGCAGATAAAAAATATTTATTTTAAATATTTTTTTTTCTCTAATAATCATTTTTAATACTATTAGTTTTCTAAAGTGCTTGAAAATCATTTTTTTTAAATTTATTTTAAAATACTAGATAGGTGTATTCAATTTACAACTTATTTAAAGCTTTCAGTGTATTTTAGTCATAATTTGTAAAAATGTACTTGGTGCTATTACTCGATTTAAAATAAAACGCTTATTTCCAAACTGTTTTTAGTTTTTTACAACAGGTATACTTTACAATATATTTAAATCCAGCACCAAATAAATTACAAATAAACGCAAACTAAGCAAAATTTGAACTCTAGATAAAAAAAGTCACATAGAACAAATAGTCGAAGAAAAATTAAAAACGAGAAACAAATATAATATTTTTACATCGTGATGATTTTTGTGCAAATATTTTTTTTTTTACAAAATGAATCATAGGGCAATCAATAATTTTTTTTTTTATTTTGGTTCAAGAATCCATGTTTATAAATTAAAATAAAGAATACGGAAATATTTACATAATTTCATCAAATATATACTATTTTTATACTGGTTTCAAAAATGATGCAATTATTAAAATTAGAACAATTATATAAAAAATTATAGTAATTTTAAGAAAGTAGTTAGTTTGTCTGGTTTTATGTTATTGTTATTTAAATCAATAATTTGCTGCATATAATTAAGCGTCACTTTTATCCAATAATAAAATAAAATATCTAAAAATGAATTCAATATAATTCTAAATTTTTTTATTTTCTTCTATTTTAAAAATCTTTTTTTAATAATTAGAGTAAAAAATATATAAGAATTATATTTAATTTTAAATTCGACTTTTTTCCTAATTATTTATTAATTATACTTTTTTCTTGTTGCGATTTTAATTCATAATACTTTAAACACAATAAAAATTGGAGCGCATTTTACAGAAGCTTTTAAAATTAATTATTATATGTGTTTTTAATAACTTACTTTTAAACTAACTGCAGTTTTTTTGCTTAAACGTTATCTGAACAAAATTAAGAAAATTATAACGCATTTTAAATAGCAAATATTTACTTTTTACTATAAAAATCTACATTACGTAATAAGGTTATTAAACAGAAAAAATATGTACTATATATCAAAGCATTTAAAAATATATTTTATTAAAATTATTATTTAGGTTTTTTTTTATATTTTACATGTAAAAATAAAAAATATAAAATTAACAAGAAATACAATATCTGCAAACCAAAATCTTATTAAAAAAAATTGATTAAATATTAATAATTATTTTATAATTTATTGTTAAATTTTACTTTATTG
The DNA here is from genome assembly GCF_051122295.1 of Plectrocnemia conspersa. Lineage (NCBI taxonomy): Eukaryota > Metazoa > Arthropoda > Insecta > Trichoptera > Polycentropodidae > Plectrocnemia > Plectrocnemia conspersa. Next base: position 6,674,830 of record NW_028277172.1, read on the forward strand.
CACTATTAATTGTATAAATTAAAATTGGCTTAAAAGCAACTTATTTGTAAAAAGTCGTGAATCCTATCTTAAAAATAATTTTAAAAGTTACTTAAACTAAATCATATCAAATTTCACTTTAAAAACGATCAATAGAAAATGAATAACATATTTCTTTATTTATTTGTATTAAATTATAAATTACAATATTTATTTTGTATATCTTATGAATAAACATTAAATTATTTTATTAAATATAATATTGTTATTATCTCGTTTAAATATCATCAAAATCTCAACAATATATATAATTACCCATTAATTAAAATAATATGAAAAATACTAAATAATAATATTATTAATTAAAATTTATCAAAATATTATAAATTTACACAATTGCTTGATTATTATAAATTTTAAGATATTATTCTTGAAAAGTTCAACGGAAGCTGATAAACAAGCTCGACAGTCATTTTCCAGAAACACTTTTCCGTTCGTTTAAATATTTTCATAAACCCTTTTTAAGAAGGTTTTATTGAATGCGCTTAAATTGTACAGTTATTATTTTACGGAGTATTTGATACAAAAGAGCAGTTTTCAATTTATTTGAGAGTATACTATATGTTGACTAATTATTATAACATTAAATAATCAAATAATTTTACGATCAAGTTTCTAAGATCGTGGATTAAGCGCACAACAACTCATCCTCGATAATCCTTAAGATAAAATAGTTTAACAAAGGGTTTCGAATCTGTTCTTAATCTCCAACTTAACACTGTAAACACTAAACATCTAACCAGAGATTAACGATTTAGTGCATATTAAATTACCAGCGTCGTATACGTTTTCAAACTAGGACACTTGACTGTTATTGATATTTAATATACATATTATGAAGAAGTATTTTGTATTTTATTATTTTTTGGTCTAAGCTTTCTCTAATGATTAGTACAACTTCTAGGTGAAATTTCATACGATAGTAAGTTTCTAGGAAGCTATAAAGTAACGCGCGAGAACTGCAAAGGCGAGATCATTTCCTTTACCCTGTCTCGTTATCAACGTGTCAAAGGTTCCTTGTTAGTGTAAGTTTTTAATTATAATAAAAATACATATTTCACATAATCTCATTAAATATTTTAAAATGTCAGAAATATGAGCATATTTATAAATATAAATGAGCGGTATATTTTTTTATGAAGTTTACGACTGGGAAATACAGCCTAAGGATGGATAAACTTTTTTATGGGCTCATGAAAAATAACTTTTTTTTTAATACGCCAGCATATTTTAGGGGTTCGAAATGGATCATAATAGGGAGTGAGCTAAAATATTCATTAGCTCAGTAATTGCTGATATACAAATGCTTGGATTAAATTGTATAAAAATATAGCAAATGCGGGAATATTATTACATAAATAATAATTAAAACATGATTACCATTATATTTATAATATAATATTAACAAAATTAACATTTCATAAATATTTGGGTTTATATTTTAAATAAGCCTCATTGGTATTCTAATACTTAAATAAAATTAATTTATTAATTTATATAAATTAAATCAAAGCCATCGTGACTTAATATGTTATGTAGAATTATAAATATTATATGTTAAAAAATTATTAAAAAAAACTTTATTTTTTAAAGTTTATATGACGCATGTCTTTAAAGACATTTATCGTTACAATTTTGTAAAATAAAAATAAATAAGTCGAACATTTAAACTAAATTATTTTTTAATGCACAACGATAAATGTATATAAATCGTATTTTGCAGCAATATATTTTTGCTTTAATAAAAATATTTTAGTCGTACCTTAACAGATAAAACGATTACCAAATCGTTAGCTCTTGTTGATGAAATCTTTTTTAACTTAGGAAATTTCTTAAGTGAATAAAAACATAGATACTCAATTTTGTTTTTTCAAATTTAGGCCATAAAAATAGAGATATACTCTAACAAACTCATGATTTAAAATCGGACATTTCATAATAAATGACCTAATATAATAACTGTATTAATTATTACTAACCAGAGTCTCAGTTTTCACATCATCTCAATATAATAAGGTTAGTTTCTAATTATCACACATACAGGATATTTATCAACTTCGTCCATCGACCAAGAGACGTCCTTTGTCTTTCGCTGTAAAAGGAGACCAAGTCTCGATCGTTGCTCCACCGAACATCACCGCTATTATTGCTAAATAATTAACGAAATTCTCAGCGGATCGGTTGCAAAGAAAACACCCCGAGGGTGGAGAGTGGTGATTCGTTACGGCTTTTGATTTTACCACCCCTACGTAAGGAGTTTTCGGGGGAGGTTGAATAAATTATTTCACAAAGCATAATCTCATAATGAAGGTGAGGAGAGAGGTTGCCTTACCTTTAATTTAGTTGTTAATACGCTCGTACCTCCAGCTGTAAACAGCAGGGCAGAGCCGCATTCGGCAGAAACAAAATATTCTCTCCCGCTGGAAATCCCTTCGCAAATTGACTTAAGCACTCGGGCGCGTTGTCGATCCGGAATCTCACCTGCGAAAATAATTGTCGAATAAATAACTAATTTAGCGGGCATTTTGTGTAAAGTGGAAGTGCGTTGACATAGTAATCTCAATTGCTGCTCGATGATTCATAACAAAGTACTTGATAAATCGTTAAAATAAACATATAATAGTATTGCCCATAAAAGTACATAGATTTAAAGTCCGGGTTTTCTAAATTAAGGTTTCCTGTAAATTTATTATAAAAAGACTTAAACCTCTTTTTTTGCATTGACTAATAATAATCGTTGGCAAGCTATTTATTTATTCACTTTTATCCCAACAACCCAAAATGGGTCTTTGCCCTCTCCAAGAATTTTCTCTAGCTCTTTCGAACCTTTGCCTGTATTCTCTAGTTGTTGGTTTTAGGTGCACTAACATCTTTCGTAACATCATGCAACCACTGAAGTCTTAGTCTTCCGGCCGATCTTCGACACGTCAGCGCTAGTCCGATCAAAGTCTTATAAATTAATATTTTTGTGTGACGAGGTAGCGTTTATGATTTTATTTGTGTTATTCAGCTAAAATAGCATTTATTTTCTGACATTACTGACATAATTTTTAGCTGCTACCAGGGTTCCAAAGTATATGAAGTCCTTGACGTTTATTTGGATGTCCGCAGTCCGCAGGCTCTCGGTTTGTTTTACGTTAATTATTATTAAACTCCATTTTTACAAATCAGTATCAAAACAAACATAACAAAAACCGTAACAATAACTATAGACAGTAATTCTAAAATGAATTTACTATTTAGATATAATTTTTTATAAATATAGTGTGAATAAATTTAATATAATATTGTAAACAGTGTATATAATGTATACATAAACGTATCGATGATAGAAAATAATGAAGCATCACATGTACAATTAAAAGCAGCACTTATCAAAGCACATAAGCAAATAGAAGAGCTCAAATCAAAGTTTCCGTAAGCAATGAGACTAAATGGCAACGTCACAAATAAGCGCGGACAAATGAGTGTGTGTCAAAAGAGCGCTGCATTATAAGCGCTGCGTCATAAAAGCGCTTACCAAAGTAGCGCTGTAACAAAATAGCGTGCGTCAAATGCGCAGACAGTCATATGAGCGTTTGACAAAAAAAAACACGTCATAAGAGCGCAAAAATGCTTGAAGAAAATTAAATAATATATATTTTAGGAATGATGTATACAAAATATAGGTAAATTGTGAAAAATTTACAAAGAATAAAAATTCACGAAACATAGGCGGTAAAATTAATATTTTATGTGCCAGAGCGTATTAACGATTAAAATGATTTGTCAATGAAAACATTATTATTTATTAATTATTACGTACATACGAAAGTATGGCTCCCCATTCACATACGTACGATATACTTATATATTTTGTACTAAAATTAAACGCTGATTTTAAATTTATCATTACATTTGTTCTGTAATGTTTCATTAAATTGACAAATAATTATCGACTCAACTTGCAATGAATGCGTATAATAGTGCAGGTATACGGCCTCTCAGTAGTTAGATATCATTCCTACTACTATTACAATCACAGTAATAATAACACAGTTAATATTAAATTCCTGGTCACTTTCCTTAACATCCATTATTATATCGTCATTCGTAATTATATGGATAATTTCTAAAAATAAATAAATATATGTATTTATAAATAATTAAAACACAGATTACTAATTCTGTTTTACGCGACTTAGTAATTTACTAGCTCGAAAAGACTAATATTATTATTTGAGTTGCCGCTAAATATGTCGATACCCAGATCGATAGTTGTCAATCGCTGATTTCTTTAGTGCGAGCGAAATAGCGAGCTCTGCTTGCTTCTCGCTCTGTTTTTCTAATCCTTTTATTTCATAACAGACACACAATATTAAGTGAGAATTATGCAAAATTAGAGCATATAATCCCGTTTCATCCCATATCATAAAAATATAGATACCCTTTGAAGGAAAAAATCAGTTTAAGACCAATAATTGTCAAGTATCGCGTTATGCGCGGTCTTAAAACCGCTCGATCCGGCCATGTTCTGATGAATAATTTTACAATAAACTTACACTCGTAAATTGAAGATTATTGAGTTATTTGCATAAGTTGAAAATTCAATATTAATAAAATGTGTTTTTTTACCATTAATAAATTGAAAATGGCAAAATTAGCTCCCACACAAAGCCATTAAATGCATTTCAAGTTTTGAGTGCAACGCTTGGAATACGATGTCGACTTACTACAAAATTAGAAAGACATTACCTTGTCAACCGGATTATGATGCCTACAATTGTAAATATCCTCACGGGCCACGCGACTTCGGCGTCACTCCGCAGTGGAAGGGACGCGGTGGAAAAGACGCGGTAGAAGCGACGCCTCGCCTCGCGTCGGTTGCACTCTGATGCAACGACTTTGCATAGCAACAATATATTGTGTGTATAACACTCAAATTTTAGCTATAAACACTATTATAAACACTAATTTTTTGTATACACTGCTTAATTCTAACACATACACTAAATTACACTGGTAATTAAAATGAATTGAAATCACTTTATAATGCACTGCTAATTAAAAACATCGAAAGGCATATTATTATAAAAAATATCAACGAAAACACTTATTCGAGAAAAATGTAACACGACCGTTAATGACTAATGTCATATAGCTACTGAATTTTTTTTAAATATTTCGAGATGCATAAACAAGTTCAAACGAGTTCAAGGTTATGCTTCTGTTATGTTCATATAAACCATAACGATTAAAATGTCGTGCATCTCAGATTACAAAAAAAAATATTTTTTATCGAAGGTTGACAATTTGTCTATTTTTAAAATATTTATCTCCAATTCCAATTATCTTAATGCAAGTTGTTTGTTTATTTTTAATATTTTAATGCGAGAGTGACACGAAGGTCACCTTTGTTGTTGACTTGTTGACCTTCTAAAAGTATAATGTCGATGATTACAAGTTTTATATTATTTAAATCTAATTTATATGTGCCAAATTTACGACATTTTCAAATGACGTTTTTTCGTTGAAAATAGTTAAAAAAAATATACTTTTATTACATATTGATAATATGGGGGCTAGGGGGGGCTGAACAAAACTATATTTTGATATTTATTTTCTTTATTTTATAAACATAGTATGTATTTATTTTATTGAAAATTAATTTTATTCGACGCTCCTTCTTACAAAAGTCAGCAATAACCGCATTATATAATCAGTATATTTTCAGAGTGTCCTTGAAAAGAAAGTTCTTGTTTAAATAAAAAGCAAATCACGTCAATTAGTTTGAAAATATATCTGTTTGCAGTAACTTTTTTATTATTTTATTCAACATTTGCCTTAAATTGAGCACTGAAGAAATCTTCGATAAGATTTTCTTTACTATTTTTTTTAAATTGTATAGTAGCGCATATGTGAGGTTGAGAGCATTCGTGCTTTTTACGAGCTTCATTTAAATTGTAATAAATTTAAAAATATAGTTTTTGTTCCTATCCCCCCTAACTGCATGCCCTGTTTCAAAGTTACCGCATGACACTGATATGCATATATCGCATGTATGGGGATGGGGGGCCATACTTTCGTATGTACTTAATAATTAATTAATAATAATATTTTTATTGTTTAATTATTTTAATCGTCATTGCGCTCTGGCATATAAAATACTAATTTTACCGCCTATATCTCGTGAATTTTAATTCTTAGTAAATTTCTCACAATTACTTATATTTTGTTTAGATAATTCCTAAAATATTCATTACTTGATATATATCAAGTTGTTTTTGCGTTCTTATGACGTGCTCTCTTTTTTTAAGCGCTCATATGACTCTCTGCGCATTTGACGCACGCTATTTTGTGATAGCGCTACTTTGGTAAACGCTCTTATGACGCAGCGCTTATATGACGGCGCTCATTTGACGCACGCTCTTTTGACCGGCTGCCATGATGAATACCTCAAAAATATCTACGCCATAGAATATCTGTGTTAAATAAAAATCAAAATTGAAGCCATGAGAAGCAAAAATTAATTCCGCAATGCGTAACAAAGATATAGCGAAATTATGAAGAAGCTTCCAAAACGGCAATAGTTGAACTAACATAATTTACACAGTGTTTATATTAAAACATACAGCATGAAAGATAGAAGTAATAATGATTCCGAAGCCAGGAAAACCATAACACGAAGTTAAATCCTACAGATCCAAATTTAAGAAGAATCTGTGAATATTTAATTTTGTGTTTTAAATTAGCATTTTCGTACCTTGAAATAATAAAACACAAAAATCGCGTAACTTTTATGAATAGTCATACAGAATATTATTTATGGTTAGCGTTAACAAGTTATTTTCCTGATTTTTGTTATTTTTGCGGAAGAAATGAAAGTACAACCTTTCTATTAGATATTCACTGATAATGTTTATTCATTATTGTACTATAACGTAATAAATGTATTATTAAAATATTTTATAATTTGTCTATTTAAAAAAAAAACATTTAAATCCTAAAATTAAAATAACCCAATCGCAGTGTCAGAAAAAAATAGAGAGCCGCGATCGCATCCCTTAGTCTTATCCGTCGCGACAAGGATGCTTCATATGCAGGAGCCATACAGATTTGTCACTAGGTTTTCAAGCACAATGATATTTAAGTGATAGCAATGAATAATAATCTAATTTAGGTGCGCACTATAACCGTATTCATTTTTTAAAATATTTATTATGGTGGTCAAGTTGCTTAAAAAAAATGAATACACAATATGTTAAATAAAAATTTATCCAACTGTTGCTAGATTGATATACAATATGAATACAATCCCTTAATACTTATTATTTTTTTATAAATAAAAATCAATTTTGCAAATAAAACTTTGCTATTTATTTAATAGTATGCTTACTTGTAACTAATACTGTTTAGTATTTAGTCGGCTACTATAATACTTTAAAATGTGACGGTACTCGAAAAAATAATAATAAACAATTCGGTAAGACACACGATATTAAATTTCGATCTAATTGAATATTGTTTTAATAGAAAAATATGTACTACTATTTATAGTTGTCCCAAAAATCTTTGCGTTTTTTTTCTTACATTTAAAAAAATATATAGCTTTTTATACAATAACGACACTTTTACTATTCATTTCAAGTTTGTTAATAGTGGTCGTTTAATTGATGCTATTTATTAACGGGATATAATATGTTTCGATATGTTCAACCCTAAATCAACAACGGAACTACAATTTAAATATTCCAATTGAGCTATATTATATTTTATGAGTTTCTTTATGCGACAATGGCATTTAAAAACATCTGCAATGAAATAAAGAAGGATGCCACTAAATTTAAAAATTTTTAAATATTAATCAAAAAATTTGGTAGTCTTTAGGGGTTGTTAGTGAGGGTATTAGGGCTGCCATCTAAGCAGGTCCGAGATTAACGATACAGAAACTAGTACAAAACGTGTCGCTTACATCAGTTCACAGACATTAAAAAAATAGAAAATATGCTTATTGGCAAAATATTGGTATCTGATAAATTATATGAGCAAAATCTCGCGCAACAAATCCTAGAAAAAAAATATTTTTTCAATCAAATTTTCACAAAAGATAAGAATTGGATTTTTTACTTTAATATGCGACGTAAAAAGAAGTGGTTAGATGCCAATCAACCCCGAGAACAGGATTACACCGAAATAATATAATGGAATGCATTTGGTGGGATATGATGAAATTAATTCCCTATGAGTTATTGTATTATGGACAAACAATTACGAAATACACATAGTGTGCTCTGCTAATTTGTTTAAAAGCAACTTAGACCATAAAAAGACCTTACTTTAATATTTAAATAAGGATAATTTTACACCAAGACGGCGCTCGCCCTCATGTATCCAAGAAGACGATGAGAAAAATCAATAGATTTTCTTAGAAACTCATTCCTCACTCACCGTATTTTTCAGATATTGTATTATCTAATTAGATCTTTGCAACAGTTTAAAGTTTAAAAAAATATTTTATAAAAGCGAATATAAAAAAAATACATTAATGAATTTATAGCTTCGAAAAATACATTACTTTTCGAATCAGATATATAAAAAAATATTGAATAATTGTACAAAAATATGATGAATATACTAATTAGTAAAAATATTATATCTTTTAATTTTTAAGTCATTTAATCCGGACCTTAAAGGACGCAAAGACTTATAAAACAACCTGATACTTAATCAAAAGCTTTCTGTACACATTATTTTATTTTCAATTCTCAAGATTGCCTACCACTTATTTTAAACATTTAGTTGGATTATTTATTCATAAAATATAATTTATGATTTTTTTTAAATTAAAACAAACAGCCGATTTATTACCAACCCAAACACATTACAATTTCAAAACATATTTATAACTCGGCACGTTTTAAATGAAATCAACACCGACCATAAAGCTTATGATAATCTCCCAGCCACGCACACGTAATCTGCATATTAAATGCACCCGAAGAATTTTATATACATATTCCTGAAATATTATGAAGCTCTCTGTGCGATGGGGGTTGGGTACCCCTTAGCTACGATCAACCCCAGTTGTGCTACGAGCGCCAAGCGCTTCGGTCGCGTGCTACGACGTCGGCTACGGCCGCTACGAAAGTTCTACGCGCTACGAACTAATATTTTAACATTAAACAGTAATGCAAATTTATTGAATAATAATAATTAAAATCATAAGTGCTTAACAATCTTTTTAAATATATATTTATAAATACAAATAGGTAAATCTTTTTTCATGGAGCAGTTCTTGTACTTTTATGCTACAAAAAATGTTTTTTTTATTAAATTCTGATTTTAAATTGGTCATTAGTTTATATAAATACAAAAGTCAAATTTTTATTTTATTTATAAAATTCCAAATCAATCTTATAATATTAACATTGAAAACTTTAAGCTTTTCGTTAAAAAAAAAAATATTGTATATTTTCTATATCATTAAAAAATATCAGTGCTTATATTTTCATGATTATTTAATTATTTATTGTAAGTGCGTAAAGATTTCTATAATAAAAACTATTTCAGCAATATTAATTGTGAAGCTCTAATATGTGTTTGCCAATGATGATTTTATAGTTACTTTTCAATGACAATACATACTATCATATATACTATTTTCTAATTTATAGTCAATTTTATTATTTAGCACTACTTCTTGTGCTGCATTTGCCTTATCAAAATATTTTACTAATAATATTTAAATAGCTGCTTTGCTTTTTTTGGCATAACCTAACCATAACAAAATACACATAAAAACTGTGTCGTATTTTTTATTATCATTCCTACATCATGAGATTTGGAAATTATTATTTTAGTTAGGAATGGGTGACTTATACTAAATTAGTTTTAACTAAACTTAAGAAATTCTACATCGTTCATATATTAAAACTATGTAGATTTAAGATCAGAAAGTTATTTTCGTACCAAAATTTGTAGCAAAAAAGTGTTTTTAAAAAATATAAAACATGTTTGTATACATAAATATATATTTCAAAAATCCAATTATAATGATATAAAACGTAAAGTGAAATAAACTATGTGTCATCAACAGAGCGGAGAGAATTGGATTATTTTTGCAAATTTATGAAGCCTACATTTTTATTATTTTTTTACATATTATACATTTTATTGCGAATTAAATTTATGATCTATGTTATTTTTTGTTCCGCAAACTCTGCGTAATATTATTTTTTTTATATTCCTTACGTATTTTTATCTCCGTAATAAAAAATGTGGTACAAGAGGCGTAAATTAATTATTCTCCGACGTTGAGTCGCATTAATATTTAATATAAAATTCAAAGTGATTGTGCGATAATTGTTATCTAATATAAAAATAAATTTATCACATAAACGCCTTAAGGGATTTTTTAATAATTTATTTTAGGATCGGTTGTCGTAAAAGAGATGTATACATTTACATAATTTTGTTACCGTGTTGTGTAAAATAGTATCAGTTTTATTGAAACACAATCCCGTTTGATGGTGAAAATACGATCCTGTGCAAAAGGTAAAAAAACTTGTTATTGCTCCCTTTTGATCTACAGTCAAATATTTTATTTGACCTTTTCTCTCTCGTGACTGCGCAGTTAAACGGTGAAAATAAAATGTTTTCTTTTTTCAGTCTTTCGCGTCATTCACTTCATATATTACACAAACGTCTTTGGCAATATTATATTTCTTAGAATGTAATTCACGCTAGAACGACTGATTAAAGTTGTACGACTTCTATGAAATATTTTCATTACTTTAACTAAAATTAAAACTACAGCAATTCATCGGAAATTACATAATTGAAATAATTTTAACTCTCCAGACGCAAGATTTAATTTGATAAGAATTAAATAGAAATTGTATAACTTCTATACAAAAAGAAACATATATTTTGATTGCATTAAAAAATAATCTTTCACTCCAATTTTATAAGAAAGACGTTAATAATCCAATTTGATTAACATATTTCTGTATTATAAAAAAAATGTAAATAATTTTTTACTGTACATTTTTATAAGCTTTTTGTAAAATGTAGCAGCAAAAAGTTTAAAATAATAAATTTCATAATATTTTAACTTATGTCTTAGGTATTTTTATATTTTCTTTTAAAAGTCTAAAATTTACTTTTGCAGATATTTCTCAAAACTTAACTGTTACCAAAATCATATTTACATATAGTTACCCATTTTTATCAATATCACCCCTTTAATACTTTGTTTTTAATCTAAAAGCAATTAACAATAATAACATCTATTTTCCAGCACAATAGACCAGTTTTATAAGTCGCTGAATATTGCCTGGGTTCAAATCCCATAAGGACTTTAGTGTTTTTAAATTTCTATCATATCTTGGAGATCAAAATTAGTGAATATTAAATAATTATAATTCTAATTGATAATTACAATTGGGTTCATCTAGATTTCCCTAATCTCACGGATGAATATTATAATAATTATTTAAAATTAAGCTTAGTAGGTATTGAATATTTTCTAAAATGCTATATGAGCTCACAGAGATCTTATATGTTTAAAACTAGTATTATTTATTATTTATTACTAATTAAAGTACTTCGATTTTAAATAATATCAAAATATTTAAATATTTTATGTTTAGTTCTTCAACTAGTCAATCTGTATTTTTAATTTTTTTATTGCAATTTATCTGATATATTAAGCATTTATAATATCATTGAACAATAGTTAAAATTAAGCAATATATTACTATTATAATTTTTCTTTATATAAACATATTTATTTAATATTCGATGCTAATTAAAGTATTTTGATTCAATAATATGTTGTATATTATATAAATAAATTATACTTAAATTTCTTGAACTTCTAATCATTTTAATATTCTATTTATTATTGCAACGTAATACCTTAGTAATAAGGCATATATATCATTGTTTAATTCATTTAAAATAATACAATACTATAGCTAAGTTTTTTAATGTACTGAAAGTTAGCATGTTACTTATTGTACGCAATAAATAATAAAACCAATATTGATTTTTAATAGTTCTCGAACTTTCAAGGTTTTCAAACTTTATTTTATAATTCTTACTAGACTATTAAATCTATATGTGTTTTAAATTAGTTTTATAACATTTTAACCAACGTATTATCTTATTTCAAAAACATATATTGTACAATTTAATATCACACTAATTGAAATAAGGCAAAATAGTACTATTCTTTATTGCTTTTTAAGTTTTAATTTTGTGCTTTTTATTTTAATTGTTTAAATAATATACCATAAATTTTATATTGGCAACTAATCCTTTTAAAAAAGTTATCTACAACTATTAATTTATACATATTTTCTAACCCATTTTAATGATTTACGTTCAATTTAGATATAGTTTACATATGTACTATAGTGTAATAATATATAGGTTATCATATAAAAATTCAGATAGCGATGTTTTCAAAAATTTATTATTAAAATGCTGTATAATAAATAAATCTAATTTTATGTTTAAATAATATAAAATATAAATAATTAAACAATAAAAATTAAGAATTTATTCTAAATTATCGTTAGATTCCGTGTTTGTACTAATATATAAATTATAAAAGAGAAGTGATAATAAAAATACATTAAATTACAGATTCAAAAAATATTAAACAAGAAATATTTTCTGAAAAAAGTAAAATTAATAAAAACATTATTAAAAATCAACATTAAAAAGCATAAACGTATCGCAAAAGTCTAATATCAACAACTCTTAAACTTTTATATGATATTTTATATTGGAGTCTGAAAGACATAAAAATGTAAGCTTTACAATCGTAATTACTAGTCAAATCTATAATATATTATCGGTACGCGACAATTGGGCGACGGACAAATGGGCGATTCCGGTCAATTGGGCGACGGTCAATTGGGCGATGGTTATTTGGGCGACGGTCATATGGGCGACAGAAATTAAAAAACACTTGCACGCTTTGCTTTATTGTAAATATTTATAAAATATACATTAAAACGAAAAAGTATATTAAATGAAAAACAATTTTATTTTTAAATTATTAACTCATATTATAATTATATGCAATACCACGTAAATATTCTATGATATTTTCTCTATTGTACCTTAAAACTTTTATAAAAATTATTTGGTCTATTCTTTTTATAAAGATATCCATTCCAAACATATTTTTTCTTGTCTTTTTAACTTAATATGCCTGAATTATCCATTTATGAAGAATATAAATTGTGTTAACTCAAATTGGTCGTTCTCAACAATGATCTATAAAAAACAATTATCTATAAATAACACATGAAATATAGCCCACATGTGAATAAAAAGATACGTACTTATTTTCTTGCTGTACTGATTTTTTTTACCAAAAACACAATGACACTGTGACAAAGTGTTTTAAAATCACGGCAAAAATACTTTTCAAAGACTCAACGAAACTTTTTGCGAACGTTTTCAGTCAAAATTCAAAAGTATACTGAGCGCTAGTTATGGGTTGTTATATTTATATATAACAACCCTATCTAGTTTTAAATAGATAACTGTAAAATTTGCGATTTTTGTGAATTCCCAAAGTTTATTCTCACACTAATTTCCAAGGCGCAAAACATAAAAAAAATTCGCGTTAAGGGCAAATTCACGATAAACAATCTATAAAATAATCTATAACTACCCTATCCAGGTAAAAATAGATAACGGTAAAATATGCGATTTTTGGAAATTCCAAAAGATTGTTCTTACAGTAATCTATAAGTCTCAAAACATAAAAAAATCGCGTAAAGGGCAAAATCTACGAAAAACACTTATCAGCGCTAGTTCTGTTATTATATTTATATACAACTATCCTATTTAATTTAAAATAGATAAGTGTAAAATATGCGATTTTTGGAAATTCCAAAAGTTTGTTTTCACAGTAGTTTCCAAGGCTCAAAATATAAAAAAAAATCGCGTAAGGACCCACTATAAACATTTATCAAGTAGGTATTTATAATAAAATTGCAAAAAAAAAGTGTTTTATGATATCGGATAACTCTCTTAAATTCTTGAATAAAAAAATCAAACTGTTTAAGTGATATTTTATGATTAAATAAGCACAAATGATAAGTAAATATATACATATATCTTATGTAGGTATATTATATTTTGTTTAGACCGAATAATGTTTTGATCTTTTAATTATTTTCTAAAAAATATTACTTATATTTTCGTATTTACGTATATGTATATATATGACTATCGTGACGCATTAGGTTTGCCTGTCAGGTCACGATGGTTATAATTTTAATAAATAAATAAATAAATATTTCGTATTTACGTATATGTATATATATATTTTAATATGTATTAAATTATGGTAATTATTTAATTAATTATAAGATCATGATTTGCATCACATTTATTTGTAATGCATTATTATTGTATCGCCCAAAAGACCGTCGCCCAAAAGACCATCGCCCATTTGTCCGTCGCCCATTTTGCATCGCCCATTTGACCGTCGCCCAATCGCCGTCGCCCAATTGACCGTGTCCCTATATTATAAGCATTATATGTGTAGACAATTATATAATTAAAAAAACTAATTTGGAAAATTTAGAAAAAATGGGAATGATTAAATACTTATCAAAATGTTTAAGGAAAAAAAACAAACGTAGAAAATCTATTATTAATATTTGCTTAGCTCGCATAGAAACATTATAATACATATTTATGAAATATTAAAAAAAAATCTGAAAACAGTGAAATGTATGTAAACATTAAATATATTAATTATATTAATTTTACATATGAGAAATCTATTTATTATAAATTCAGAAATAAGTTAAATTATATAATATATATCAAAATGTAAGAAAAATAAAAAACAGACTAGAAAATTTATTACCAATATTTTCAAGCATTTACGTAATTTTTTTATTTAGAATTTATAAAATACATACTTAGAAGAAAAATTTGAAAATATAAAAGAATATGCATTTTATTTGTAAAAAACAGTAAATATTTATTTTTATTATTAATTATATAATCAGTGAACCTAATTTATCAAATTTAGCAAAATATACAATTAAACACATATGTAGAGAATGGTAGAAAAATAAATAACATACTAGTAGTAAAACCTATAACTTTTTAGTATTATTAAATTATAAACATTTTAATAAAATGCTACGGGATTAAAAACTTTTTCTGAAAAATCAAAAAATAGTAAAATATATAAAACGAATAAATATGTTAATATTATTAATAACTAATTTGAAAAAATATTTATAAAGTCTAAAAAAATGTAAAATTATACACATTTTACCAAAATGTTAAAAGTATATAATTTAACTTTGAAAATCTATTAATAACTCTTAAACTTTTATATTGAAATTTTTATTAGGAATTTTTTAAATACACAAAAAAAAATATTTAAGAACTCAAGAAAGTAAGCTTTACAAATATAATAAACAGTATAATGTGTTTAACCATTTATTTTATAAATAAATATATTCTTTCAATAAAAAGCCTAATTCATATTAAAATTATAAACAGATTATTATTACATAAAAAAAATATTTACTCTTAAAGAATAACATTTTTCAAACTTTTATTGAAGATATTTTTTTAATAAAATATTTCATCGATAACATGTGAAAAACTTTAGAGCGTGAATTCTAAAAGGATTTTGAAAAACAGTATGGAAATTTATCAAAATTTAATCTACTAAAAAAGCATTTTTAAACCATAAAAAAAAATTTACATTTGTGAAAAAACAAGTAGATATATTAATACTACTGTCACACCATTACAATAAAAAAAAATGTTTAAAAATGTTTCGTATCCTTTTCCCGAAATTTTACCAATTTATATAACATATAAACAATTCATAATCTATGATATACTCCTTTTTTTATTAATAATTTATTTAAAAACTTACAAGATAAAAACACTGCTAAACCTAAGCAATAAACTTAAAAATCCATACAATTCTTAAAAATAGTGAAATGGATTAAATTATTGTTATGCAAAAATTAAAAAAAAATTACATATGATTTTTTAACTTGAGCTCAATTTACTTAAAAATAAAGATTTAGTACTTTATGTGATTTATTTTACACAATATATATTAATGTGATCGTGCTACTTTTACTGTGATTAAATTAAT
Source organism: Plectrocnemia conspersa (assembly GCF_051122295.1). Lineage (NCBI taxonomy): Eukaryota > Metazoa > Arthropoda > Insecta > Trichoptera > Polycentropodidae > Plectrocnemia > Plectrocnemia conspersa. Next base: position 6,691,013 of record NW_028277172.1, read on the forward strand.
ATGTGGTGATTTTTTTAGTTCAGGTTTAAGAAAGTTTTTTTCTAAACACTTATATATTTTAAATTTTCAGCCTAAAAATATTATTGCTTAGTTTAAGTATCTATCGGAATAAAATAATAAGTTGTAAGTAAATAGCACTAGTTTTAGTTAAAAATTATTAAAAAACATATTCTAAAAATATTTGTTTATTAACATTTTTTGCTTAGAAAATTATTAAATTATTCATCTTTGTCTATTCTAAAATGCAAAAGGTAAAATAAGTGTCATAGATAATCCATATGTTTTAACTAATAAGATTTTTATAACTTGATATATAAATAATATATTATTTTATTGGATTAAGTATACAATTTAATATGCGACATCTGAATTGAGATTTTGCTTGAATAATGTTATATGAGTGATTCTGCAATTACAACCAACTTCTATATAATATAAAAATAAACTAGAATTAGCAAAATATCTACCGGAAAATAAAAAAATATTATATATAAAAAAAATTTATAGTTTTAAATTTGCTGTTTCCTAAAATATTTTTATCGTTTTTAAATATTTTTTGTCAATTTTATTTATTAAATCTTTTTAAAAGACCACTATATTCATAAAGATATTATAATAGATAAGTTTTCTACAAACGTTATAAATGATCCATAAGTAGTTACTTTCATACAGTGAAACAACGTTACAACATCATAACTTACGTTATTCTAGAATTGAAAATGTACATTGTTGACAAAATCCAATATCGTGCTATATAGATACTAGTTAAGTATGAAAAAAATTTCTCATGAATAAACTGTGAAATATATTATTACAAAAATCCAAAAATAAACGTATGTAAATCTGTAAGCGAATTTTTTACTTCCTGTAAAGTTGACTATTTACATATGTATTTACGACTTACACCGTTATTCGCTTTGCATATTTAATTATAAATAACATCTGGTAATGATTTATATTAAAAAGTACGTGAATTATTTCTTTAATATTAAATTAGGTATCTTTTTGACTTAAATGTTTATTTTGCTATAAAAAGTTTTATTTTGTTCCAAAATACTCAGATTAAGCATAACATATTAAGTAATAAGTAGATCACTAAATATCCAATACCACATAAGCTCAATTTGTCAGCTTGGGCATTAAATAACATATAAATAATGAACTTATACATAAAAAAGCATAAATATATTTTATTTACACTTATTATATATTATATTATTAATTATGTATCATAACATAAACAAACTAATATTTAATTATTAAAAAATAACAATAAATTGAATATTTACATGATGAAGATATTTTTTCATTGTATTATTTTACAAATATATTTGATTTATAATAATGCCTAAAATGAAAAAAAATACACGTACGACGTATAAATCTGACATGATTGAATCGCACAGATAAAAATGGTTGGGTAAGATATAGAAGATATTGTAATCCGTTTTACCGTTCGGAGACTTACTAAGGTTAAATTTGATACATTTTGATATATAGTTCACTTGAACAGTGTTACAGATTTTGATAAAATAAAAGGCGCCCGAATGTCTCAATACTACATATATCTAAGCATAAGTGTATGTACACATGTACATACATATGTATGTATATAATATAACAAAGAGCAATGCTCAGATTTATTATTCAAGTCGCTGTTCGAATACGATATTTCGCGTGTGCTAACTATATGCTTACTCACTGTGAGCTCTGTGTATTTTTAAGATAACAAATTTCAATCTATTGTTTTTTGAGTTTAAATTATAATGGTGCCCCATGTATTTTTTTAATTTCTGTGTTTCTATTTAAAAAAAATAATAAATAATATATCAAACAAACTAAGAAGCTGGACGTTTAGATATGCAGGTTAATATTTCATTGTACCTATAAGTTTGATTTCTAATCATTTTCATTCACTCAACCACACAAATTTATAGCAGCTGCATCACCATTTGATTCGTTTCTCTTTAACACTATATAAACTAGCGTTGAACGTTGCAACATTTTAATTGAATAGAAAAAAGCTCGGCTTCCACAGCATCTATTTTTTCGCTTTATTTCATTCTATACAGATTCCGATAGAACCTCTCCAATACTCAACCGCAAAACGGTTCGTTTGATGCCCGCATTTCGATTTATATTCTGCATATGCGCCGCTAGGCGGTTGTTAGCATCGGGCACAAATGGCCGATGCGTTCGTCGAGTTTGTCAATGCAAAACCCATTAGCAGGCTTAGACACTTTGATATTCAACGCAGCAGGAGCTTTTTGAAAACTTTTCGCCATACATGACAACGAGCTGCCGAAACTTTCACTGGCGTCCCATGCATATTTTAGGCATCGAAAATTAAAAGGTTCTCGCTGAATTAACGAGTCAAGGATACGTTTGAGAAACTTAAGAACTACTTTCTTACTTTAATTTCACTCATCAAGATTTAAAGCCATTTTAAGTGTGGTATGCTTGAAATGTGTGATTTAAATATGATGATAAACATCTTAATAACATTATTTTAAAACTTGCATTTAAAAAAAATATTTTGTCATTAAAAATACGTAAAAATGGCTCATTTAGCTTACTTTGATTTAATTTCCTACGTTCGTTCATTAGTCCTAATATTTCCTCTGTTTCTTATTATTGCTTTTCATTTAGCTTCTAATCTAAAATATTTTTTTTCATACTTGAATAGGGTAGACATATGCAAAAGTCAAAAATTTTTACCCAAGAAGAAATGTCGAGCGGCGACACTTATTCGCTGCTGTCCTGAAATCATCATAGCGATGTGATATTTTATGAAAAAAATATTACTACAAGCTTTCCCTTTACCACAGATGTCCCGGCGCTCCTTATCCGGGGCTATCGCGTCGCCACGATAGTTGACTCTTAAGAGTTTTTCCCCATTCGCAACCTGGGAACCCGTGTGGCGTACAGAGCCCTACGTAAAGACGCGTTTATCCATCACATTAAATACTATTTACTACACACACATATTAAATATATTTTTGTATTTGCTGATATTTTGAGAATCGCTATGCATAAATATCATATATATCACTGTATAATAATTAATGGACAGTTTATTAATATTATTCGAACCTAAATAATGATAAAAAATTTTAGTGTTATTTTAGTTTGCAAATTTTATATGAATGTCACTAACTGTGCTTAATGTTTCCTCCACACTCTCTGGAAGTTGGCCATGGTTGGGCAAGGACGGAAAATATAATGTGTTAATTCGGGGCTACTTCGGTCCAGCTCGGGTCTGCCCGCTCTAATGTCTCGGCGAACTCGACCGTATTCAGTAGACCTTTGGTTCGGTAACTTCTAGAGAGTGTAGAGGAAGCATAAGGGTTACATAATAAATAACGATTTATTTAGCATATCTATTATCACTATTTGCCGTACAAACTCAGAGATACATATGCATACTTTTAATTTATATTTATCATAAACTGAAATAAATAATTCAACTTAAACTTGAATCGGTAGGTATTTTATAAAAATCTATAGTTTTTTACCTTAGAATCGATAGATCCGCAAAAGCAATTTGCATTCTACGAACTTGAAGTCAATCATCGTTAAAAAGTTAAAGTACTATCTGGTTAGCTTTTCAGTAATGTCAATATCACATAACATTATTGATCGTAAAAGCCAGTCTCCTTTTGGCATATTCAAAACGAAAATATATAATATTTAATGTATAAACTATGGAAAAAAATATTCCAAAAAAATGAAAAATTCTGGATATTTTGTGATGGTTGTAATTGTGTGGATCAATTGGAGATTTAGTCGCCTAGATATTTTGTCGGTTGGATCTTTTATCTTGGACATATTGTCGTTGAGACAACATGTCCAAGCATACATTAACATGATTACTGCTTTTACTTTTGTAATGAAACCTCAGAGCATAATTCTGATTATATGTACGAAAAAATTCGTGAAATATTCTTATCTTACTTTTTGGCATTAACCGTAATAATAATAATACACAAAAGTTAAAATAAATATTATGTCAATTAATCCATGATATAACAATACAATTCCAACATTTACTTACATAAAAGGTTCAATTTGAATTATCAAAAAGCATCGCTATGTTACACCCAATTTTTTTTAGTCTCATATATAGCCAATACTTATCAGGAAATGGTTGCGAAATGATTTTTCAACTAACTATATGCTGATACAAAATTAAATAAACTCTCAAATGACAAAATTAATCAGCTTGTTTACAATTAGCTCTATAAGCTAAATACATTAATAAAATAAATAAATAAATAGATATTTTAAGCAATGTAAAAAATAATAATTGCTAAGATTAGATACCATTTAATAAAATAACTTACATTTAATCTATTTTATTACTTTAAAAATATTATGTTTGATTTTTTGAGAGAAAAAAATCAATTTATTTAAAAATATGGTAAAGAATATAGCATTTCGATCAAATATCCTTTAAATAGTCTATTGCTAAAACTTAGTAAAATATTGGTTTTATACGCATATTAATAATTAACAATAGCTTTAATTGCTCGATAATTATATAGGTACACTTTATTCATGTGCTACATAAATATCTGGATAAATGTTATTCCTAAAAATATAAAATATATTTAATACGAATATCTATGTTTAATATATATTATATATTTTTTCACTATATTTTAAGAACTACTCAATAAATATTATTAAAATATTATTTCTAAAACAATAATCAATAAAAAGAATAATAATTTACTGACATAAGGTCGAGTCAAATTAATTATTGATAATCATATGTCACATATTATACTCTATTCGCGTTAACACAGTCAGTTCAAGAGCTTTACATAATTGAGAAAGAGATGGCAGGTTTGAGTTAAGCTCTAAATCACACGATAAGCATATACGTTCAATATACTTATCATAACTCCGATTGATTGATAAATATAAAAAAATTTAGTATTTATTTTAATTTCTGCAATTTTTGAGAAAAAATAATTTTCTCAAAAATTTATCGAAGAGTATGAATTCATGACTTGGCATTTTTAAAATAATGTTGAAAAAATAAACGCTCCTAACAAATAAAGTATTAAAATACTATACTCCATTTGCGTTAACACAGTCAGTTCGAGAGCTATCCATTTCATTATTATTCATAATTAAAAAAGAGATGGCAGGTTTGGGTTTACGCCCCTACAATTATCTGTAATACACACGATACGGATATATACGTTCAATATACTTATCATTACTTTGATTAATTGATAAATATAAAATATATATAATAGTGATTTAAATTTCTATATTTTTTTCAAAATATAGATAGAAGTATTGATGAGTATATCGGACGTATATCCGTATCGTATGCTTTAAAATTAACAGTAGTGGCTTAATCCCAAACTTACGATCTCTTTCTCAATTATGAATAATGATGAAATGGATAGCTCTTGAACTGCCTGTGTTACCGCAAATAGGGTATAGTCAAGGGTGTAGCAAATAGGGCAAATATTATATAGCTATTATTTATCCGGAAAACGGTTAACATGCTAAAAAACACTTTTAAGACATAATTACTATATGCTGACACCAAATTATATAAACTTCAAAATTAAAAAAATGCTATATTAGTAATATATATTTAGGTAATGTATTTAAATCAGAGCTAAAAGCAGTAGATAGCATATTAAAAAAAAAATTTTTGTCTTTTTAGTCGAAATATATATTGCGTAATAATTATTTTAGTGTTTTATTACTATTTAAATCCAAAAAAAAATACTCTTTAAATATTTAAATAGCTTACAAAAATTTTGTAAAAAAATTAATAAAATGCTCACAAATCATTTTGTTAACATTTTATTAATTAACGATAGATTTAATAATTATTTGATTTGATAGGTAAATTATATATGTGTGCTATATGATGTATAATTATATAATTATATGTATAAATTTAAATTATAAATAACGCAAGGTACGAATCCTCGTATTAAATATATTCCATAATTTATAACTATTTAGTAATAAATATTGAAAAAAAAGATATAATATATATATGCAACAATTGATAGAATAAAAAATATTTTTTGAAAATAATAATAAAAAATATTAAGGGGTTTTACCACAATTTATTTAAAGTCATATTTTTAGTTTGAGAGGCAATTAATACATTACAAAATACTACACCTAGATTTTTATAACTGTTTAAAATAATACAGTAATTATATACATTTTTAAATAAATGCTAAAGCTAATGGAAAAATATAATATTTAAACCCAATTTTAAGGTTATTGTTCTATATAAATAATATCAACAAGAAAAGACTAAAATTCTGACTAGCGACAAAATATTAAAAAAAACTGTTTCTAAAATATTATTTTCCTAGTAACATTTAAATTATACATTAATAAAATTTGGCACGGTGCGGTGGCTTAAAATTAATTATAAATTATTTTTAAAAAAAAACACGTATTACGCTCATACCTGCAAGGTTGAAGCTATGTTGTTTTGTTAAATATTGCACTCTTGTAGGTAGTTTTCCACAACTGTTTTTTAACACTATTAACAAAATATTTATAATTTTTAAGATCCTGATTTAACTATTAAACACTTTAATTAACTAGTTCACAATGTCCTGAATATTTGTTTATCAAATTAAAACTAAAATATATAAGATAAGACTGAAGCAATACTATTTACACCTTGAAAATGACCGATGCCATTACATTTAAAAAAATTATAATTAAACTTCACAGACAACACATTGTATTACACAACACAACACATTATATTTTGAAAAATAACAATTGAAAATATTTAATTATATATAAATTAAAACATTTGAATCTTATTATTAATATTTCAACAAGTCGGTACTTAGACCAAAAATACTATGTTTTTTAAACCATGAAACAATGTATGCTATTTATGATCTACCAGTAGATAGAAACAAGCGATTTGCTTCATAGTTTTCAGTGAATCGTAATTGTGATATGCACGATTGAAACATTCATGCTACGTCCGTGTTACTTTTTTTATTTTACGAGCTACGTACATTTTTCTCTCAACATTTTTAATTAATCCAACTTACGCATAGGGGACAGCTCATAAACGGTATTAATAAAAACTTCTTATATTCCCCGAGTGCCACTAGACACGCACACACACGCGTTTAATGTTCGCAACTTTTGCGACCCAATTCAGTGGTTTCCAAACTGGCCGACGGCGAAATTATTCCTAAACATGCGCAAACAACATGACAAATATGAATAGAGCACATAAAACGAGCGAATCTCTTGAAGCACTTCGCACTGCTACAAACATATGCACATATTATCTAAAAATAAACAGAATGGCCGAAAAAATTCTTACAATACGAGAGACCAACTTAACAAATTCATTTCAAAGTATTTTAACATTAACAAAAAAACAAAGGTTCTTGTTGTGATTTTATTTTTATATTTATTAGCTATTTTAAAAACTTTTTTAAATTATCTGGTGTAAGCTTTTAAGTGTAGTATTATAGAATTGGCTTGCTATTCTGTGTTCTTTTTTTAATTTTGTGCAATAATGAACATTTTCAACGGCTGCTTTTTTAGACCTTGTCTCGGTCGATGATTTGGCATAGCTCCGCTTAATGTAGCTCTAGCGTAGCACCGGCAATATTTTTTAAACATTTGTAATTAATGAACTTATATTTTTTATATATAATATTTATACTTTATTTTACATTTTTATATGTTGTAATGAGACAACCCTTGCTTATGAGAAAAAAAATATTGTATTTTTCAGGGTTATTGCATCTTAAAAATTCTACTTTGTATATTTATTTTATATGTCGTCATAATATACTATCAATACAATTTCAACAAAAAAAGTTTTGATAGATTTTGTTTTTGCTAGAAAATTTCCGGCCTTTAGTGCACGACCGTACTAATAGTTGGCGGCGCTTAAAAGGTTAAAACCAATTTTTAAAAAAATTATTTAAAACTAATATTATATTGTATTTTATATATTTTTTTTCATACATAATTAGCAAAAGTACAGTTTTGTTAAAAAATAAATACACAATAAAAATCTCATGTTTGGCTTAAAAAATATTTTTTTATGTTTTAGTAATTTTTAAAAGTCAGTTTAACAAAATATATAATAATAATAAATTGCACAGCTAAATTTCATTAATCTCAAAATAATTTAGAAAATTGAAAAAATTGTGCTGCGAAGCTAAATTAATTTCAATAGTTTTTAAAATAAAATGGCGCATAAACTTAAAATGTACATGCAAATGTATAAAAATTAAAAATTAATTTAGGAAATGTTAAGGCCTGTTATCTGGTTCATTTTTGTAGCCAACATACAATTTTAGGACAAATTATATTTTATGTATTGATAATTTAAATCAAAATAACTTCGAAATTAGGTTTCGTATCAAAAAATGTATCTCATGTATTAGTATTACATTATTAAATCAAAGTTGAAATAAGCTTTTATATATTATTATTATTCTATCCAAACCGCAGCAATTCGTAAGATAAATCTATTTCTTTTGAGCACTTAAAGAATTTATTGATAATAAAATATAGTATGAACTTGAATTTCTAAATTAAATATTTTTGAGCCACCCTGCAATATAATGAAAATATTTTATCGCTTAGTTGGCGTTGGCGCTTTTTAATAACACACGCACAAAGCAGTTATGTCGTTCTTTATTGTCGAGCGTTTTTATTGTACTATATCTGATAGATATCTGACTTTTGTGTTTATTTGCACAACACTAACCGTATTTACGAGTTCGGCTGAATCGTAATTTTTATTTTATTGCGCTCGTATGTAATATTGACCTTATGGTGATAAAAAGAAATATGCATGAATATCGTCTAACCCTTGCGAGACCCTTTGTGAGATAAATAAAAAATGTGTGGAGGATGTGAGAAATCTTTGTTGGACTGCGGCTTATGGTTAACCGCGGTCAGTTCAAATTTTATCAAATGTAATAGAACTCAGTTAACTATGGTTTGAATATATATATATATATATATATATATATATATATATATATATATATATATATATATATATATATATATATATATATATATATATATATATATATATATATATATATATATATATATATATATATATATATATATATATATATATATATATATATATATATATATATATATATATATATATATATATATATATATATAAATATTAGTAATGTAAACTTAATTTATTTTAAATAATCAATAATTTTGCTGTAATATAACAGGCGTTATAGCAAGCTTTGTAGTCCACGCAAATAACCGACAACTACTAAGAAAGCGGTGAGACACCAGACTGAAATCAATCTGTGAATTTATGCAATAATTTTTATTGAAAAAACACTATTATTCCAGCTTACAATTCAAATAAATAACTATGCTAGCTAGATTAGAATATAAAAATCTAAGAAAACCTGGTCTCTGATAAATATTAAAATTCAAATTTATATAACCGTCACTAAATTTCATATTTTTGACTTTAAAATTAAAATTTTAATTACTTAAAGGTTTATAAGATTCTAACCCATTTATCTTTAAATCTCAGTGGATGATAATTAGTTTTAAGATTTGCTTACATCTATTTTATATATTTAGAAACCATATTTATTAAAGCAGTTAAAACAGTGATATTATGGAATCTTATTTTTTTTGTCATGTAACGCGGTGGAACGGCGTTCCGGCACCTTTTTTACAGTATTTTCAATGTTTAAAAAACATTGACAATCTGTGTAACGTTTTATTTCTATTTTTTTTTTAATTTAAACGTTTAACGACAAGTTTAAAAATGAAATAAAATTCCAGTTAGTTCTTACGGTCCTACTAAAAAATGTCCAAAATAATAACAGAAGCGACTTAAGAAAATAAGATAAGAATTTATGGAAAGTAGGATTGCAAAATATGGAAAGATAAAAAGCTACAATTTAATTTACGATTTTTTTACAATATTACGATTTTCAATGAGTGAGAATCAACACATCTAAACCGAATTTTAAATAGTATGAGAGCGCAGAAAACAATTATCACTTCTCAGAAGTCAAAAATCCACGTCAAAAGCAATAAAATCGTGTCGGCGCCGTCATAGTGGGAACGCTCGTTAACGAGCGTTCCCACTGCGACGGCGCCGACACGATTTCATTGCTTTTGACGTGAATTTTTGACTTCTGAGAAGTGATAATTGTTTTTACGCCCTCATATTAAACAAAATTTGATTTCAATACTCCCATATCAATTAATTTTAAAATATATAAATCTCTCATATAAATTTTCTTCAATCTTTTATGCACTTCGTGGCATAGAAAAAGTTGCTTAAATGATATTTAATATAATTTTTTCAGTAAAATGCTTGACAAAAAGCTCCTTCTGGCACCTTTTTTGTTTACAAATAAGCTCTACCTGTGCCGAATATTTGTGCTTATTTTTTTAAATAAATAAATAAATTCATAAGTCTAATATATTTTAAAGCACATAATATCATACAAAACCTTTATATTTAGTTTATTTATTACTGAGGTAGCGAATGATGGTTAGTTATTAAATACATATAGTACTTAATCATATTATCTTTGCCATAATATTATAATCAAAAAATGTTCATAAAAGATATGCTCTTAATAATGAACTGTGTTATATTTTTCTTAAAATTGTAATGTGTTTTAATATTTTTTTAAGCATTGGTCTTACATTGTGACAAACTTAGTCTTAGTTTAAGAAATTTTCTAAACTTTAAAACTTTTTTTATGTAAACTATGATCTAAAAATATTTTGGATAATTATTGAAAAGTTATATTAGCACCTCAGCTTATAAAATTTACTATTCATCTAAATTCAGTAAGTATCCAAATCTAAAAAATAATTTAAACTACTTTGCATTCACAAAAATGTCTTTAAATTTTTCAATAATTACTGTATCGAAGATCATAGCTCCAAAGTTAATTTTATATCATTGTAGAAAGTCATTAGTTGGCCTGCAACACGGTTTTTGTCTTCTCGAGCAATGAATATGCATTGAGATCTTGATATTTTTCCGTGGTTCAGTTTGTATGGGACAATGCAAATCTGTTGAGGTGATTTATGTCTTTTTATATTTCAGGTTTTCCTAATAAATAGGATTAAATAAATATAACAAACAATTTAAATTATCTGCTCTAGATTATAAATATAAAATATATTTTTAAGACTTGTGTAAGTCACCACTAGTCTATTTTACTGGTATATCTGACATCTCTAATTATATATATGAACTAAAAACGACTTTTATTTATATAGGTGAGTCTGAGAAATTTGTGAAAGGCCAGCATTTAGGCCGATTCGAACAGTTAGTGTAGCGAGTTATGGCTATTTCACCTCGGTTCCTTTAATTTCTCGCCTTGTCGGCAATAAAACGCCGAAGGGCTCCTTTCGTCTAAAGGGCGCGTGAATTGGATTAAAAACATATTTACGAGTTTCTTCAACGGTAATTAAACATCCAACTGCGAAAAGGGTTTCGCCAGGGTGAGAATAAAAGGGAGAGAAGAAAGACTTTTTAACGGAACGCCGAACTGTCAACGCGCGAATTTTAACTATTACGGGTAAATGCGCAAATTATACTCTTCAAATTGGAAAGGGCTCTTTGTGGAGCCTTTATCGGGAAATGGATAATCAACGAGAGTTGAAAACACGTTAAAATATTTTAAAACCAATCTAAGAAATACATTTTTGAGACGTGAATAGAAAATCCATAATGATAGATATCACATAATAAAAAAAGTTGAAAGTAGTCTAACGAAGAACATTTCACCCTTTTTAACTTTCGTGCCGCTTGGTTCCTAAACTCGGGGGCCTTCCATCTTCTTTGGGTCTTAAAAAAGTGTCCGAAATTAAATCGCGCCTAACGACTTTATCCACCCCTATATATCTAACCCCCTTTTCTATCTTACACATTTTATTTTGGATAATTCGCTTTTGTTTTAAAGATACTTCGATCGTCGACTAATTCGATTCAGAAATAAAGTGCTATTGTTGTAACTCAAGAGAGTATTACACCTTTTCGGGGAATCTCGAATGAACAAATCGATATATGCTAAAATTAGATTAAGTGTTATTTTACGATTTAAAACATTTAAATTATGTCTGAATTATACGGTGTGTTTTTTATATCAAATTTTTGTCCCCGCTGTGAGAAGTGAATAAAAATAAAAGGCAAACACTATAATAAAATAATATAATACAATAGGTTAAAAGTAAATTTTTTAGAGCTTTTTATACACATTACAAACTTATGCAAGAATTTTTATACACGCACATTAATGTGCGGGGGCTTTAACAATATGTTGTTTTTGCTTAAAACCGTTTGACATCCAGTTGTTATATGATCCTATAAACTTTATTGCGAACTTAACTGACAAGTCAAGTATGCGGCATATAATGTAAGGTATTTAGAATAATTAGTATGAACTTAACAAATGCTTGTTTCAAAATATTTAGCTACAAAAATATTACCAATCAATTTTTAATCAAATTTATCATAGTTTAATCTCAGTAAAAGATCATTTATTTTGGTACAGGATTTCAAAGTTATTTTTTCATATCAAATGTTAATTTTTGAGATTTAATAAAAATTATTATAAAATAAAATAATAATAAAATTGAGTTTGCTTCTACATGTACGGTGATCGATCTTTTACTGTTTTGAGGTACCATAGATAGTTGTGTGTATTATTTATTATGCTTAGTAGCTGAATGTCACGATTTTAAGGGTCTGTACCCCTAGATAATGTGCTCCGTAAATCATGTCCCAAGTTCTGTTTTTATCAGTGTTAATTAATAGTGTCTTTTTTGTGTTTTAAAATGTAAATTAATGGTGTGCTGTTTAATTATTGCCTCATAAGAACAGCATCTTCACTGATAAACCAAGCTTTGCACAGATCCCTATTGTTAAAATATTTTTTTGTATGTAAATATATATAATCATCCAAAAGCTCAAATAACGTATATTTACACATAGATCATATAATAAAATCTTTATGCAAATTTGAGGATGAAATTGATTATGAACTAGCTAATTATTCTCAATCTTAATTCTATCTCAGTTGTAAAAATATTGTAATATTGTTTTATTTATTTACATTACAATATTTAATGCTAATATTATAAACATAAAAGATCTTTAAAATCCATGATAAAATAAAATTAGCATTTTCAGAATCTTCTTCCCACACGCCCCATTTATTTATAATAAAAAAGCTCAAATTAAAAATAATTACATTCTATCCTCCTCCTGTTCCGTTCATCTCTATATATTGAATATATTCAGCATGAAATTTGTCGGGATAAAAAGAAACGATAAATACCACCCTTAATTACTTCATTGTTTTGCCCCCGAAAAAAATAAGGGATAAAGGAAACGGAAGACTCGGCGGTGGGAGTCGAAATTAGCGTCGTTCATGTAAGGATTCGCCGCTTTAATTGGAGTTTCGCATATTTATTTTTTCATTTTGGTGGTCTTTTGGACCCCAAGGCAGACAGATTCGTCGGACCAGGGCCGCAGTTATCGTAATTTTTGATTATTCGCCCGGGCGAAAGTAAATGAATCGGTCGCCATCTTTAGAGTGTGGCTTTGTGTCAGTGCGCCAGTAAGACGTACACTTCGGCCAAAAGTGTAAATAGTATTAAAAATATTTTTATATATTAAATTAAGCTGACTGATTTCAATCGGGTCTGAAATATTTATTGCATGTAATTCACTACCAGCAATTAACCGCCAGAAATTGATCGCTAGTTGCCTGGCGATAAAATATGCTAGCGGTCATTTTTAAGCTAAGCACTGTTTATGCAAACAATTGATGCGGCGGTAAGCTGCTAGTGAATAATTGCTGGCGGTGATATTATAAAATTTTTAAAAATATTTTCAAATATTATTCTTCCTTATATAAACAGAAGCAAAAAATATTTTGAAACATTTTTATTTGTCGTTATTAACAAAATTAATAAAACATCTTTAATAAAATACTCTATCCAGATTCAAGTGTCAGGTGTTTCTTATTTTATATAAGGCAGCTTTATTTCTTATTTATTAATTATTGTAAATTGATCTGTTTCATTCTTTGCAGTTAAAAAAAATAGTGGTATTTAAAGATCAAATTGTAACTTGTAAATAAATTAATATAAATTTTAAATATAATTTTATTTTGCTATTTTACTGGTACATTACTGAATAAAATCGATTCTTTATTTATGTCAAATATTTTTTTCTGGTTTTGCGACCTTAAAATAAATTACTAGATCCCCAAGAAATGGTTAGCGAATTACCGCTCTAAAATATTATATATAGACAACAAAATGCCATATGTTTTGATAATATATTTCTCAAACTTTCAACGCAATTCTTGCTTACAATGATAATAAAAAATATATGAAAATTTTGGATTAAAAAAATGAAAATACATATTTTGTATAGAATTTTTTTATTTATTTATTTTAACGCACTTCTTACATAAATTATTTTTAGTTAAATAATACGATATTATTTTGATAATTTTAATACTTATTTTATTTTTGTATCTAAATACTATAAAAAAATTAAATTTGGACCCTTGACATTCAACACATTATTGATTTATTATGTTGGTTTTAAGAACAATAGTTACCCTTAATCGAGATAACCATAGAAATATAACACCTAGTTATATTTTACGCATAGCCTTTGTTAAAAGCACAATGAAACTGAATCTAAACAATAGGTATACATTTTTTATCAAGAGAGATGTATTTTTATAAATGTTTATTAATTTTTTTTTTAAATATAAACTCGCATGAAATATTTTGTAGAGTGATGGTATTAAATTATCTAAAACTTATAGCTTAAATTTAGCACAAAAAATATACAAAATCATTAAAGCAAAAGATTATTTACAGCTAAATTTTTTAGCTTAAAATGTTTACGGTTCGTTGTCATAGTCTTGCTATTTTCTTATTTAGGTTAAAAGCATAGAGCTTTAATCAAGAATTTATTAAAAGGGAAGAGACTATGTTAAAAATTTCCTTGGTAGATATTGAATACACCAATGTAAGAAAACTGTGAATATTGAATACACCAATGTAAGAAAACTTTATTATATTTTTCATTGAGGAAAAACTAAGCGATAGAAGAAGTGTAGTCAGACACATCTCGTCAACTACATCAGTTAAAAAAAGGAAAAAAATAAAGATGGTATCATATATTGTTTTTTTTTAATTTCTACCTATATTTATTGATTTTTTTACAAATACCTTAAAGCAAAGTTTTGGAGAATGACAAGTCATTTGGCCGCATTGTGCGTCATTGTGTATATGTGTGTCTGTCATGGGAATTAGGTCACCTCGGTTTTATTTTACACTTTGACTCGTCGACATTCGCCTCACGTAGGGTGGTTGGTCTGGTTTTTTTTCTTCTTCCTTCTTTTTGGTCCTTGTTCCTTCTTCTGTGCCGAAATATTCATGGAGGACACAGCGGCGAGAAGGAATTTACAAGACACCATTCGTTATGATTATATGTCATACTTATGTTTTTTTCACGGTTCAAATAAATTGCCTGTGTCACTGATATGATTTTGGATAAAGGGGTTAGATGGGCGAATACGTGATTTCGCCGTGAAATGTTTTACTATATTCCTATGAAAAATATATATGATAACATATTACATTTAAGAGGCGGCTGGTCAAAAGAGCGTGCGTCAAATGAGCGCCGTCATATGAGCGCTACATTATAAGCGCTGCGTTATAAGAGTGTTTACCAAAGTAGCGCTGTAACAAAATAGCACGTCATAAGAGCGCAAAAATACTTGGAGAAAATCAAGTAATGAATATTTTAGAAATTAGGTATACAAATATAAGTAAATTGTGAGAAATTTACAAAAAATAAAAATTCACGAGATATAGGCGGTAAAATTACTATTTAATGTGCCAGCGCGTACTGACGATTAAAATGATTAGATAATGCAACTACACTTTTTCGTAAATTTTTTTCTTTTGCAGTGGGAACGCTGGTTACTAAGCGTTCCCACTGCAAAGACTACGACACGATTTTATTGCTTTTAACGTAAATTTTTGCCTTCTGAGAAGTGATAATTGTTTTTGCGCACTCCTATGGACCAAAATTTGGTTTGAATATACTTTGATCAGCCCTCTTATATTAGCAATACATAGTAATATTGGTAAAAATAGCTATAATATTTTTAAAACAAAGTGTAATATCGAATTGCAGACAAACTATGGAGCAATATGCAAGATGCTACAGTTGTCTGTATTTTTTCTTCCGCTTATTTTTCCCTGAGAGATGAGTTGGCCTAGTTTATTTTTTGGGTTGCAAAAAAATATTTTAAAAACACTATTGTTAAGTCTTTTGTCTGTGAGTGTGTGATAATTTTAATATATGAATTTACTTATCTAAAATCACGTGAAACGGCTCACTCGTCCCAATATAATGTTGACAGCAAAAATGTGTTTCCTCTATGAATCAAACGATTAACAGAAGCTTTGATGAAGTGCCAACCATTGTCAATTCTCAAGGTGTATAAACTAAAAATCATGAAAATTTTAAAAACTTATATTTATGGATCACCTAATTGTACATGCAAAATATGCTTTTTCATATTTACAATTTTTTGTTAATTCTAAAACGATAATTAATAATTAATATTTAATTAAATATTTGATTCTTTGTAGTTAACATTAAATTTGCATTATAATAGTTTAAAAAAACTGTTTGCATCTCTTGCTAGCGGTACTAACTATCCACCGATGGATAACGAGCGAACAAGACTCACACGATCAGAAATCACTGACGATAATAATAACAATATACTTAAATGTATTTTTTAACGGCCCTCCCCCGAGTATGCTGTGTGTAAATAAAAAAATAAAATATTCGCATTTTTCTGCCCCTTTTGAATACACTGCTCTCACTACCCACTTAATCTATTATTGGGTTTTGCGAAATAGAAGAATACCTGGAGAATTTTGCAACTCTTATTTATTTGATATGAAATAATCAAATATTATATTGAAATTAAAATGACTAAAAAGCTCTTTATATAACATTAGCTAGCTTTAACAAGAACTATTTTTAGCTTGAATATTTAAAAACTTTTAAAGATTTTGCTCACAGTGAAATTTTTATAAAAAAATAAGAAAAAAACTAGCTCTAGTTTTCATGACTTTGGCAAATAAAATTTAATACAAATATAAACTTCTTTAACACATTTTAAAAAACTAACCGTACGGTAACTTTATTGATCTGTATCCAGGCAACTACTGCTGTGACACTTATGATTCCCCGAAGAAAGTTGTATCGCTGAATTTTCAGTTTCAAACTGTAATTTGTTTTTCACTTTTAATAATAGAAGTTAATTTAAATTGAAGATCTTTAAGTAATTATTATTATTATTGGCCCAACAACCCAAGATAGGTCTTTGGCTCTTTATAGAATATTCTCCATCTCCTCCGGATCTACGCCAAGTTCCTTCAGTTGAATGCACTGGTATGTCATGTAACATCGTCAAAGCATGAAATTTGTAATTGTTTTAATATATACATATACAGGCTTAGCCATAATAATAGGCACCCCAATAAATGTGAAAATATTAATAAAACACCGATTAATTTACTTTAAGCTTATTTTTCTTACTTAGTAGGCCCACCCTTAGCTTTAATTATATCTGCAACTCTCTTTGGCATACTGTCAACAAATGACTTGCAGGTAGACTGAGAAAACTTTCTCCCTTCAATCTGAATTTTTTCTCGCATCTCAATTTTGGATTTGCAATTGTGTTAGGTAACCTTGCCTTTTAATTTTGCCCATAAATTCTCTACAGGGTTCAGGTCTGGTGACTGTGTAGGCTAATTTTTAGCGTAGTATAGCACCTAGCGTTTTCTTGCTATCAGATGATAGTAGGGTCTGTGCTTAAAAATATTTTCCAATAAGAATCCATTTAAGTCAATTCCAACATTGAAATATAAATGTCACTATTCATACTACCTTCCCAAGTGTATAGGTTTCCTACCCCTGCTGCTGTCATGCAATCCCAAACCATTACGCTTCCGCCATTATATTTTACTTTAGGTAATACGCAATTAGCTAGATATTCTTCTATCTTCTCTTCTAATTCGCTAACTACACCAGGGGTTGCAAAAACTTAAAAACATGTTAAAAAAAATATGATCTTAAAAAATTATTACTTTAAAAATTTTTAAATGAATTAAATTTTTAATATTTATTTATGAAATATATTAAACTATTTTAGTTTAAAATTATCTTTAAGTTTAATTTATATTTATTTAATTAAATTGTCATAATTTATTTAAGCAGAATTATTAAAAAAATATAATAATACGTATTACTTGTGTATTAATTTTCAATTAGGCTTATCGGGAACAAATTCAGTCAGGGAGAAGGAATTATCGGTTATAGTAAGTTATCCGCTGATATATAAGAGCAATTGCCAAATTAAATCCGGATTCGGAGATTTAATCCGCTCTTATCTGGTAATCGTTATCGAAACAAGAAAATCCATTACGGGAAATTTGCCCTTTTCGCGCGGGATTAGGCAGAATAAACATTTTCGGTTTTGGACAGCCGATTGTAAGCTTACGCAAAATAATCTATTGTTATCTAATATTACTTTCCTAAAATGCATATCTATGTGAGCTATTAAAACTGATACATTTATTTTTAATTTACAAATAGATTTTGTCGTACTTTTACTAACACTTTTCATTGACGTCTCACTTCCTTTTACCGCATATATGATGATAGTTTACATATCAATAATTACGTTATTAGCTAATTAGTGGCAAACAAAACCAACGTATGAATATCGGATCAAAATCTGTGAATTATTTAAAGCGTCAGGTTACATAATTAATTCTTGATTAAACCATAATTTAGTAATTATAGCAAACGCCGTGAAAATATCGTGTATAATTAAACGTACGAGGTATGAATAACTGCGGGCGTATGGTGAATTAATAACCACGCCGGTACCCCAGCGGGTCCGAAAGGGTTAACTATCACAAAGAGTTATTACGCAAGGTTTGAAAGTGTGTGTGTGCGATTTGCATCCCTCTTGAATCTTGAACCTTGAATAATGCACGACAATACCCCTTAGCTTTGTTTAGTGTTGATTGTATTTATTTATAATATGTCAAGGGTAATGATTAATCAAAATAATTTATTAGGTTACATACATATATATACGATCATATTTTTTATATCGCAAAGATTTTAAGTCATAATTAAAGCATCTTAACTAATAATCAAATCAAAGATTGTGCTCCTTCTTCCTTGATAAACGCAAATGGACTGATGGTAAACTTAAATAGAATTTAAATTACTCTAAAATCATTTATTTATTTATTTTTTAAACCTTATGGATATATTTTTCAGCATTAAAATATAAAGCATTTAGCATTGAAAATTTGACAAAATTTAAGATCGTAAATCATATTAAAGGCTTTTAAATGCAAAATACTACTAATCAAATGAAAGATTAGGCTGTTTCTATCTCGATTGTCTAAATTCAACAAACTTAGTTTTCCTGTAAAATTAGTCAAGAATGCTAGGTCACACAGCTAAGTTTGGTCAATCAGATTTTGATAATAATCTCTTCTTTATTCAAAAGAATAAATAATTTCGTCATACAAATATCGAAATCTTTAAAAAAATAGTCGTTAAAGAGATTTTATTTTAATGGATTTATGAATTTTTAAAACTTTTTGTATCAAGTCTCTTGTTATATAAAAGTAATTGATAAATAATGTAAGGATAGTTCTAAATATTTTAAAAATCTTCGTCATTGTATTTTAATATATATTAATATGTCGTTGATTGAGACGTCTTAATAATAGCAACTGTATCTTGGTTACGTATTTATTGAATCCAGTAAGAATATCGATTTACCAAGTGCTCCCTTGAGTCTCTAACGGTTCTTTTATAAATAAAAAATCTGCAAGGATCATTCTAATAAAAACTAGCAATTGTGAAATATGACCAACATCCGTCGATTCGTCTAATTGTAAGAAAAATAAAAATATTGAATAATATATCATGAGGCTTTCACATACATTTTTGTATTTCAAGGTTATTGTATATCTTGCATATTTTCTTATATCGCCTTTTTATGTTTTAAAGCAGTGAATTCTATAATTCGCATAAGGTTTCTCTAGTAAATCCATTCTCAGAAAAAATCATAACTTGCTCTAGCAATTGACTTTGAAATCATTCGAACTCGATATTTTTAATTCATTCGAACTAAACTATCGATTATTCAAAGTATTCGCAGGATTTTAAACTATGTAAATCTTCAAATAATTTAGCAAATATTAGTGAAAAATTCGTTTAAACTATTTAAATGAAATATGAAAAAATCTTAGAATAAAACAATTTGTACAGTACTTGAGCAACGCAGGTAGTCGTTTTTTATCATGATATACTTGAGAACTAGTTCTGAAAACATTAATTAAAACAGTCGTTTTGCCAAGATTCAATATCATAACATAAAATTAGCCGTTGGGTAAAGTGAATTTTTGGTAATTCGGATCTTGAAACACGTTCACCATATTTTTTCAAAGTTATGATGAGTTTTCGTAGTTATTTATCTTAAGACGCAGAAACGTCATTTAGGAGGTACATTTGCCTACCCTAAATTTTGCCATGAATATTTATGTGTCATTTGTTAAAATACGGGATAGTGAGACTTCTTCAGAAAACTCGTTTCTGCGTTTTGAAAAATTGAATCTGTTTTGAATCAAAAAATTTGTTTTGAAAAATTGAACCATCTGTCGAAAATCTTACGTTTAATAAAACATATTTAATTTTACAGAAAATATATTTTCGAAAATAAAAAACTATGGACGATTTTTAACACAAAGAAGAGATGTATTTTTATATACACATTTACAAGTTGGCCAAGTTTTGCTTTACCCTGAAAAAAGCTGAAATGACGTCGCTGATCAAAAAGTATGTAAAATAATAAAATAAGAATTTTCCTTTTGACGCTCTCACTGATTAGTATTTTTTACAGCATTGTGTGAAAAAATCGCAAAGTTCAACAATTATGTAAGTAATTATTGATTTTTTGAAAAAACTAATTATTTTGAATGACTGATTTGGTCATCAAAACGTTAAGTTTTGCTGTTAGTCAAGTTACTGTTTTTATGGATCCCATATATTAAACATGTACCGGTGATTTGTTCCTAGGAATATTTTTGTCTAAGGGCTTAATGAAAGTTGTGATAATATGAAGTAAAGTTAGTACGTAATATATTTACTAGTTTATATTTAAAATTATTACAAAATTGAAAATGCTACTTAGTATATTTTCTTCTCTTATATCTATTTCGTCAGTTTATCTTTGCAGATATTAGCATTCCATTCCCATTAAAAACGGTTTTTTATAATAGCCATATCTTGATGTTATCTCTAACCAAACAATTGCGGTAAAAATAAAAAATATTGTACATCCGTTCCGAGATGTTAATCACCCACAAGGACGAGCGAAATACCATACATTCTACGCTGCGCAAAATATTATTGTTATTCTATACTTTGGTTACCGATCGCTGAAGTGAATAACTAGACCAGTGGTTATTACCCTTTTTAGTGAGCCGTACCTTTTTTTTTTAATATACAAGGTTCTTTATTTGTTAATAATTTTGCATCAATTTTGTGTGTATTACATGATTTTATAATATTAACTACCTAAGCTAAATTATTATCTTAAAATCAATTATTTTTAGTTTTTTTTTAAATTATTATCCTAGTCCAAAATATAAGGGTAATTATTTATGAAGAAAAACTTAATAATATTTATAATCTGTTATTTTTCATTTAAAGAGCCATTAAATAATCTGCGAATATTGTTTTCCCCCATTTTACATATTTCTGCTTTTGAAGAAACCAGTCAAAAAAATAAGTCATAATTTTTTTGACTGGTTAAAAATTCTGGTTTTTAATTATGAACATTAATGTCTGGTTTCTTGGATTATAAATTTTTATTGACTGGTTAAAAATTCTGGTTTTTAATTATGAACATTAATGTCTGGTTTCTTGGATTATATAATTTTTCTTTAATTGCGTGTTGAAAATTTGAGTTTAACTCAGAATTGATATTTTCCAATTGTTTTAACAAAAAATTTAAGGCTCCTTCAGCTGTCTATAATAATCGCGAGACAATTGGAAATAACAGCTGTTGCTACTCTACAAAAAACTATATAAAAATATTTTTTTTGGATTATCAAAAATCAAAAGTAGCTCTAAATTGTTTTGCATTCTGCCGATTCCCATTCGTATTTTTTTCTTATCGGAGCGGTTTCTTAGATCATCAAAACATAGAAGTTGGTTATTCAAATACTTTCAATCTTCCGAAAAAAATGCATATTTTCAAACATTTGGCACGAGCACCTTTGGAAAGGTTTTTTATTTGAGTATCTTTTTTATTACTGAAAATTATTTTTTCATTCTCAGACCCCAATTAAGACTTTCCAAGAGGTATGCATACTAAGCATGAATCCGCCGAGCAGTAGTAGTAAACATTTATAAATATTCGTACAAATTTAATTTTTTAATAATATATTAAAAATGCTTTATAAAATTTCTCAAGAAGCGAGAATTTTTGATTTGACATTTTTCTTGAGTAATTCTCGAGAAAAATGAATACAAAATATGTCTTAAATTCAGGAGTATCTCCAATCTGCTGGTGTGTCAATAAGGAATATTGAATACGAATATACAGCCTCTGTTTTTGCATTTCATATTTTCTGTAAGCCAATTGAAATAAAAAAGATATTTTATTAAAATATATTAATTAGCATTAAAAAAGCTTAATAAACTGTTTACAATTAATTTATGAATTATTTTTTTGTAAAAAGTTTATATAGCTTTTTTTAATGCTAAACTATTTAAAATAGTTTTCTTTTAAGGATGTTTTCTAAAAATGTATAGCAAGCTTATTATTCTGACTTCTTAAATCTTTTAAAGTTTAACGGCAATTAAATGTATATGATATTTATGCACCCAATATTTATTTAAAAAAAATATATTTACACATATATAAAGAATGATATTTCACTTTTACATTTTTTCAAGATATTTATAAAGCTAGATTTTATTTAATTAAGTAAGGACTGAATCAAATTCGCTAAGCAAATGGAATAAAAGTTTTTAATTAAATAAAGCGTGCCTCAGCTTTTTTAGATATTATAACTATACTATCTGAACCTACCTAATAAAAAGTAAATATAAAAAGCTTGGTTAGCAAAAAAGGATTCCTTTCTAGTAGAAAAAGTTGTCAATAGCATTCATTCTTATGTCTACGTTTGTTTGTATTGTTATCAAGGATAGTTCGATGGTAAACAATTTCATTATAGACACAATATACGTATGTATATTTAAAGCAAATATTCATCCATTTTGTACACTTTGACAACATAATCAAATTCGTAAAATGAAAATTTCAACGCAAACATTTCATCATGCAAAACCGTCTCGAGTACGTTCGCATGGAAGCTTTTGGAAAAAATAGTACACTTCATTTTTGCTATCGAATCAATTTATTTACGAACCGAACAAGTCTCCCTATCTTATTTTTCCGCAATCGAACGTTTCTCAAATGAACGTGGAGGAAGAAGATGAAAAAAAAAACTATTTTTGCCCCACGCCCCATTGTCCCCGTCCCTTGGACCGATTCCCCAGGGGCTGTTTGTATTGTGTTTGCCCATCTCGTTACGTGGGTAAACACTCTTGGAAATTCGTATACAAATTCCAAATTGGACCATATATAAAATTAATACATACACACGCATGTTCACAAAGGATTATAAATATAAACAGTATACATATTTTCATGATAATGATATATAAAACAAATACTCCATTTCGAAATAAATACATATATTTAGAACAGGTTTGATTCCATTTTGGTATTTGGTAATATACAATAATAATATACGATAATCAAACATTGATTTTTATAGGATGTAAATAAATATCAGATGTACACTTTTGGTTAAGTGTGATTTAAATATTTATATTTAATTACACTGTACATTTTTGTATTTATTTAATAATATTGTAACAGTAAGAATTAATATAAAATTAAAATACACATTTTTTTAAATATTTATTATTACGCTTTTTAAGTTAAATTTTTATTATTACAGTAAAATATATATGTACTATTTTCGTGACAGGGATTTATATTTTTGTTTTTATCTACTAAATTATTGTTTGTTATTATTGCGCATTAATAGAAATCTTTAGTACAGTTTGTTAGTTATACGTAAAGTTGTCAATGGGTGCATCCGTAGGTCTTAGGCGTTTCGAAAGCAGGTTTAACTGTCGAGCTGCGAAGAGAGAAGCGGCGGTTCTTGCGATATTTGATGATCTAAAGTTAGGTCGACCTCTTCCTAGTTAAATTTCGTTCAAACTTAGATCATCCAATTTAGAGAGCTCTTCAAGTTTTCTGTCTGCAATATAGATAGTGATCCTAAATAATACCCGACTGCTAATGGTTGCTAATGAGCCGATGGGTATGGACTATGCTCGATCATAAAAATCAGATGAGAACATTTAGGCATTTTTTAGCTCTGATGCCATGATTTTTAAAGTATATGTTTAAGTATGAATGTCGGTAGAAGTGTCAGAAAAAATATTTGACGAACTGATCGTTGGTTGCTCAATGAGAGATTTTCTTTTCCGCCCTTTTCTTTCGGCAAAACGAACTGGTTGGCCACTAGAGCAGATTACGAACGGCTGTTTAAATGACAATACTAAATGCACGTATAATTATTTATTTTTAAAGACACTTTCAACTTATATGTTTAATCTCTTTAATTTATGGCGTGTACTTTGACTTAATTTACAAAAAAAGTTTTTTCGTGTTGGTGTGCCATTTTAATGCAAAAGATTTGTATTTTTCGCCTAAAATGTTTGAATCCTGCTTTTTATATCACATGCCAAATCTGCTTAAGTCGTCAGTGTTTATTATTGACAACAATTTAAATGAGTGTTTTATAAAACATTTGGGCAATAATGTTGGACAGATTAAGTGCGAGTGAGTATTGATAAGAATGTGAGCACCCCATGTATAGAACTGGCATTTTTTTTTAATAGAAAAAAATTCAGAGATTTATCTTACATAAATGCACAAAAAAATAATTTTATGAAACAAAATATTTATTTAAATGCACATATCTCTTATAATAATTCTCTGGGAAATCACACTTTCTCCTTAATTTATAAGCATGATGCATTCCCACGCTTGTTAATTTTTCTTTAGCTTTTTGACCATTTCTAGACATTACAATTTATTCTCTCTATTGTGTAGCATAATTCTTGAAATAAATGATAGTTTTTATTTTGGTTTTAGCATCCTAGAGTTTTTATTTAATAAATCAAAAACTTTGTGGCGTTATTGGGTGCGTCAATATGCTGCAGGCGATTTCAAACATTTAGCTGGGCTAATGGATGCAAATAGAAAAGCGGCTGCGTTTAAAATTTTTGCTGATATTAAGTCAACTTACTCTTGTAAAATCCAAGTTGGATCTGATATCTTGATACTAAATGTCTGAGAAGACGTGATTCCTGGTTACCAACACTCCAGTATTTATATTCATTATCCTCTCAAATGTATATTTTTTTGTCTGCATCTTTTTCAGTAAGACGATCAATTATAGAAGGGTGGTATTTTAAATACAAATAAACCTTAATTCTTAAGTTATCTATTCTTAAGGTAGCGGATATTTATTCCCTTATGATTTATGGCGCGTATCTTAATCTATTAAGAGGTTTCCCACGGTGTTTCATTTAAACAAAAAAAAATTGAACGGTTAAAACACTTTAATACAAATAATTTTTATATTTATTCATATGATTCAATACATCTAATTATAAATAGAAAAGTTGTTAAAAAAATAAACCAAAAATTTATAATTAAATTTTTTTTCATAATTTTTTTAATGTGTATTTTTTCGGTTTTAAGAATATATGAAAATAAAAAAAAAATATTTACTTAGCATAAAATATTTTAGATTAAGATTTTATATGATCTATAAATTCTTGGATCTATGTTATTAAAAAAAATTAATGCTGGTCTGAAATTTATATAATTTTATCTATAAGGAAAGACACAATACGAAGTAATTAGTTTAATATAACGAGTATGTGAAATTCTTAAGATTTTAGCAATAGTTTTTTCCAATAAATAAATTTAAATTAATTTACTTATTTAAAAGTAGTAAATATTTTATTAAAAAAATAGTGCTTGAAATTATTTATGCGTAATTAGATTTCATATGATTCAAGCTTCGTTTTTTCTTAAAAAATATTTACATTTTAAACACCGCAAGTATAATATAATAAAAGCGTATATTTTTCTAGAGTCTGAGCATTTTGCTTATTTTTTTCTTACCTGTTTTAACATTTTTTTTACCTTTGCCAGTTATTAGCTTATTAAGAATAACGATCCTCTTGTTGAACAAGTCGCAAGGAAAAAATCCGCAACTCGTTTTGCTCATTTCACGTATTTATATTATACATAAGTACATACCTGAAAAAAAATCATACTTAAAATGAGTAAATAATTCGGCGTTTTTAAATGCTATAAATTTATTTACTGAAACCGTGTCTTAATTATTTTTTTTCAAAAACAGAAAGAACATATTACATTGATCAAATTGTATGTATCATTTATATGCTTAATTTTAAAACATATATAACACTAGCACGATAGATCAATGGTATAAGTTGCTGGCACATGGTGTTTTTAATTTTTATTGTGTCTGTGAGTTTAAATTTAATGCATATTATATAATTTAAATTTTAATCAATTATCACAAAATATTTAACTAAATTTCTTTATTCTCACGGAAAAAAGCGTATTTATATGCTGACGCACGTGACGATCGGAGATCATATAAATTTGCTTAACAGATAGACAGTCGGTTTCGTTATAAATACAAAATAATACTATATCGCATTGACAAATGCCACTGTAATGTGCCATTTTGAATTACATGTGCGCCTTGGTGGCGTTTTTAACTATCATAATATATTGAAAAACTTACATGTGTTAACATATTTGTTTGCTGCCAAACTGTTTTTTATTTTTCATTATTATCCATTTTTTTTTATAAACATTCATATATTTTTAAACACTTTTACAAGGGTAAGGGACAACAAAAATAACCTTTAATTTTACAAAAAGCAATTTGATTATTTAATTTGACAAATTGTAAATTTATTAGTTCTTCTCCAAACTAAGACTTAGGTCAAATGTTATACAAGTGTAGTGCAAATCAGATTCGGATACCGTAAATAATACATCAGCCTATCTCTGAGGGAACTGCTAAGCAGGCATTAGCAGGGCAAACTATCACGTCGAATATCCGGCCAGAGTTAATG
This sequence comes from Plectrocnemia conspersa, assembly GCF_051122295.1. Taxonomy (NCBI): domain Eukaryota; kingdom Metazoa; phylum Arthropoda; class Insecta; order Trichoptera; family Polycentropodidae; genus Plectrocnemia; species Plectrocnemia conspersa. The sequence continues at coordinate 6,718,452 of NW_028277172.1, forward strand.
ACCGGCTCGGGCCAGGAAATTGGAAACGATACCTAGGTACTACTGCTACATGCCGTTTTAATCGGCTGATGTAACACTCTCATGCCGACTTTATTAAGGCTTTATCGAGTGCCATCGAGTCTTGCTATTTGAACTATCCCCTCTCTATGGCAAGTGCACTTCTTATTATGCAAACGGTCGATTCGTTTGGATATGACAAAAGCTCTCTCTGCTATGAACGTCGGACGTGAATCGGTTTTGGAATCTGGTGGCAAATGTTTGATATCAACTTAAAATAGAGCTAGTAAAAAAATATATATTATACTCCATTTGTATTTTTAAATGATCAGATGTATTATTAAAGAGGCTTGCAATAAAAATAATAAGTATCGCAAAGATTTCGGCCCAATATTGTTTCTTGTGCTATTGACTAATTTTAATATTATTTCTGCAAATGATTTTTATGTAGATAATAGTTGTTAAAAATATGTTAAGCTCAAATTAATTTTATTTAGCAATAATAAATTTTGATTTTAAACATATTGTAAAAATATGACGTTCGTGTTTATAATTATTATTTATGAAAATAACAAATAGCGTATTTTAATAATAAGTGTGTTGTAAAACGTACAAAATACAATTTATCATCAATAAATATTAAACTTTCTTTACTACGGCCAATTTGTAGCAATAAACGAGAAAGTCGTATTTTTCAATTTGAAAGTCATTCGCGTGCTAACCTAATTATATTTTTACATGAAAATATATTTGATATACTTTTCCTGTTGATTTTAGATAAACTCAGTACACATTAATATTAAAACAAAATTTCCCATAAATATAGTATATCTTAATGTACATAATATTTTAACTTTTATTGAAGCGATATTGTACTATGTTTACATAACGAGAAAGTTAAAATAAATTCATACTATATCGCAAAATTTTCGACCATATAAAATTAATGCTGACGTTGCGGCAATCGTGGGTTAAAAAGTTAAACGAATCCTTGTAAAGTCAATGTAAATTTACACACGATATGTTTGAAAAATGTATGAAGCGTACGTGTTTGAAAACCATCAATACTTTTTTTTTTAATTTAAAAAAGCTTTGATAATTGATCAAAATTTAGAGAGAAAAATCAAATATATTTTTGTAGTTTATATTAATATATGTACATTTTAATGGTATATAAAAGTCGCAGTGTTGTTAGCTTCGGCTAAATGATTTCGAATATTATCCATGAACTCTTTGCAAGTTTTGATGGACAAAAGCATAGGCTTTGTCTCGCCCGTCCCACTGTTATTAACCTTGTCTTTTGGCAAAACAGTTACAAAGCAGACGTCGTATAGAATTTTGAGATGGCCCTCGACAAAATATGTCATTGGTTATTAGTGATAAAATGATTTATCTGAATAGCGGAAGATTTTTTTCTCGGATGTTCCTTATGTTTCTCATATTGACACAAATACAGCAGTTACAAATGAAAATTTTCTTTTGCATGCAAATGATTTTATACTATTTAAATGCATTTACTCTGTTGCTAACTATTTTTTCTACATTAATATTTTTTTTTGAGGAGTACTTTAATCAACCATCTGCTCTTTAGTGTTAGAAACTGCCATACTGTGTCATTTATTTTGATCCTGTTTGTCAACAGATTATTTTTAGGATCTTGGTGGAAACGTTTTGCCTAAAGAAACGTTCACTGAAGAGCTCGGAATCACTTTTAAGAGAGGGTGGAGATTCTCTCTTCACGTAAATGACATCCGCGATAATCTTCTGATTTATAATGAAAAACGCATTTAGCTCTGTCGCTCCGTCAGTATTTCTCATCCTCTATGACATTTTAATACTTAGAATTTCAATATAAGGATCTATAACTTAGAATCCCTCATCAAAAATATACTCCCTTTTAATCGAAAAAAAATAAAAAAAGTTCCTCAGATATTTATGTTTTAGAATATTTAATTTTTATACCTTTTTGTATTGCAATGCCTTTTTTAAAACGTAAATGTACGATTGCTTTGTATTTACAATAGGGTTTAAATCTGTAAAAAAATATTTAAACTGCAAAATATGCTATAAAGCTCGAACTAAGAATAGCTTTACCAATTTCAAACTTTTTAAAATTTTAAATAATGTTCTTCAACGTATGTAGTGCTCCTATTTCTTTGCTTTTTACTGTGACAGTATGCATTTATAATTCGACAGCGTATTCAGTACCCCATGCAACGCTTTTTCGATATTTTTCTCTAATTTTAATTGTTAGAATAACAAAGTTGCAATTACTTTGTTAACGAATTAGATGACACAGCATTATATTTATTGTGCCATGACGTTATGTATGTACTAAAATGATACAATATATCGTCGGTACTTAGCAGTGAATATGATCAGAAAAGTTAAGAAGTTTAAAACGGATTTTTTCGCGAAAATTAAGGAAAATGTGGTTGTATCTAAAGTTAGATTATATGTAGCTAAATTATTAATAAATAAAATTATGATATCAACCGATAGTAAATTGATAAAGTCGTGTATGATTGTGGCGGATTGTTTCGGTGAGAACAGTTGCTAGAAGTGTTAAGCACATTGTGAGTTACATCAATAGGCAATTTACATATTTTTTTGAAAAATTTTTTTTGCTTCACCTGGTGGTTTGAAAACTTTTTTGACACTCAACTCCCTTGCTAAATCCAGTTTTTGATTATGTATTGCTTAACCAACAAGTAATTTGTAGAAAACATTTCAATTTATCATGTGTTATTGAACGCGTTTTTTCAGCGGTCAACTTAAAGTTGCGATTTTGCTGAATACAGCAGTAACGAAAATTCGGGCTCAGTTGTTATCATAAATTTTAATTAGCTTTTGCTGAATATATCATAGGATTTCTCAACAATTTTAACTTAACACAACAAGAAAAAATAGTGCCATATAAAATACTTTTTTTATTCGTTTTTTAAGCATACCTTAATTTGCGGTCTTAGACGTCTAGCCATAATATACGCTTTTATCTAGCGATTTAATACATATCTTAAAGACATTATTATTTAATTTTTTCACTAGTAATTTAATTTTCAGCTCATTTTGTGTATTAAAAGGGAAATTTAAATGCGTTAAATGATAAGGGGGACCATGAGATATTCGGCCAATTTATTTCAAATGAAATTATGATATAGCCGCGTTGGAAAATTGCATTCTAGTGCGTCGCTCATCGCTTTTAATATACGTTGACGTAATGGCGTCGCGACGCGAGCAATGCACGGCGGACGTCCGGCGTAATTACTGGCGTCAAAACGCCATTTATTCACAATGGCAACACCGACAGACGACGCTCGATTGAAGCGCCGTTTCAAACGAGCGTCAGTCATTATAAATTTGATTTGAAATTTTGTTCATGGATATATGATATTGCAGTCATGGATATATGATATATGACGTCATAGTCAGAAAGGCTTTGTAGCTATTTTAATATTATTATCCTTACGCCGTTCCCAACAAGCTAAATCAGGAATAGCAATATGGTTCAGACAGTTAGTTCAATCAACAAAAAATTTTTCTGTACGTATTCATGGATAAGCGTCAGTAGGCTCTATGGATCGATGTATACGAAGAGAGAAGCGGCGTTTTTTAAATATTAGATATTTTATATTTAGATGAGCCTTCTTTTGTTGGATGTTTGTACTAACTTGATCCAAGTTGAAAGCTCTTGATGCTTCTAATGCCTTAAAATTTTAAGTGGATCTTTAAGTAAAAATGTTAAGTAGAAGGGACAGATAAAATCTCTCTGGGAGTGTCTTAGAAAGTGAATGTTAGTATATACATCCATGGCCTAATAAAAGATTTTATTTTACAATTACAAAAGGGTGGTTGTTTTATTGAAAAAAATAAACAGATTTTATCTGGTCGCTAAAGCAGATTACAAACGGCCGTTTGGATGGCAGTACTAAATGCATCTGATATTATGTTTAAAAGTATATGCGTCATATACATAATTTTGATATTTATCGCATGTGCTTTTACTTATTCCGTAAAAAGATTTTCTCGTGATAGTGTCACATTTTACCATTTTTTTTAAATACTATACCAAAACTGGCTTTGTTACCGAAGATAAACATTTTATAGCATAATATTAAAATTTACATATCTATATATTTATATCAATACTTTTCGTTCCGAATCAAATGTTTAAATTATTTGAACGATTTTTAACTACATAATTTTTTTAATTATATTAAATTAAATTTTTGAAATTTTATGAAAATCTTAGAATGAAACAATTTGTATACTTGAGCAATACAGGTAATTATTTTTCTTCAAAATCTATAATCCTTAATGCGCTTTTATTTTGTTTGGAAATTCAAAACAATAAGACGCTTCTTTTTAACAAAAAACATTTGTGAATAGAATGTTTGACGGTGTATCAACTATGACCGAAATTCGCAGAATCCTTTTATTAAACGAAAAAATATTGGAAAGGTTCACCATTTATTATCGTTTAATGCTTATCTACAGTTTAATAATTTGATCGCGGTTTATTTATTTCTAGTTATTATTTTTTTATGTGCATATCCTCATTAAGCAAACGTTACATATCCAATCTTTATGTATATCAAATTCGTTCAAAACATTGTTAGCTATTTTGTATAAAATAAATTCGATAAAATTACGTATTTAAAATGTTTCATAGATTTTGATCAAATAATTTAATGGCTGCTGATTTTAACTCTGGTGATTCAAAAATCTGGAAATGAAAAAGTATTGATAAATAGATTTAGCATTTTTTTAAACACTGTGTTATAAAATTCAAAAATATGTAATTTCAAATTAATTAAAATTAAAATATAAAAAAATTTGAAAAAGAGCTGACTTAGCATAAAAAAGAACTGCATTTATAAATTATAAGTACTAAAATTGTTATAGAAATGCAAGCATTCAATGCATCTAAAACAAGGCAAAAAAAGTCACATAAAAAAATGATTAAAAAAGTATCACTAAACCCTAAGTTACCTATGATATTTTATATAAACTCTATTTTATATAAGGGTTTATTCAAACCTAATTTGATCTCGCATTTAGTCAGTCAAAGTGAAATGCATACACCAACCAATTTAAAACACAGCGTTTCACGAACGTATGCACTTCAAACGTTTTAAATATATGCCAATTTTATGGCTTCTATTCGACGTATATGAAAACGTATTACTGTCTTCATGCATACGTCACACGTGTTTCTGTGCAGCATCCATATACACACTGAGTGAAACTTTCATACATTTTTGGGTCAATAGCACGCTTCAGCGACACACATAACGCCCAGGGAAATGACGATTTTGCTCTCTACACAATACAAATATTTATACTACAAATTCATTTGAGAATAGAGACACTAGTGAAACCTCGCTTCAATTAACAAAACATACAAAAGCATCCAAGTAAATCGTAGTTTTTATCTTTATTGTATAAAAATATTAGAAGTTGAGTTCAGGACACTAAAATGGGGGTTGATAAAAGACACGTGGAACATCGATTCGTTAAATTAGTATGCATACGCCGATGCCGAATGAAATAGACTTGGCCCGTTTCAGGGAGTGAACATATAGTAGGTATGGGGTAGATCGAAAATCATTTTTCTTTCGTCATCGAAATTGGATGTGTCTTAAGGGTGAGTTTTTGTTCGACTTTTGTCTCGGTGGTTATTATTTTTCAATAACATTGCCGCTTGTGTATGAAAAAGAAATTGTCTGGTTTTTAATTATATTTTTAAACACATTACTTTTGTGTTTATATAATATTTGCAGGGCGTAATACCTCATTAAATAATTATAGTAGTTATTATTTTTTGATTTTAAAGTGGTGTGAAGATCTGTTTTATATATATTTTATTTTTATAACTAATTATTTATAACAATGAAAATATGTAATTCGGGTGTCAGTATCGGGCGGTTGTGTCAAATGCAGTGATACAATATAAGCTGCAGTCCTTAATAAAGTCTTCTTTGGTGATTTCTCTAAATGTGCAATTCACTCTAGTCAATTAAAATCAATAGTTAATATCATCAACTTTCAAGTATATAAACTAGAATATTAATTTTTTATTTTTTTCCGGTTTAAGCTTTAAATGCACATGCCAATCATTGATATTGCAAGTGTCATTACTAAGCGTTTCAAGCTACTTTTATTCCTAAGCTTAATGTGTCAAAAAATTACTCACTGTAGTAATAAATAAATGCTATTAAATAAGCAATTTTTTTGCTCACTATCAGGTCAAAATATTTGATTAAAAAACTAATACAAATTTTAAAATGGATCCATCAGCTTTTTTCGCCCCACCCACTAGCAACCATCTACCAATCGCCACCGATCAGAGGCGGATTTTAATTTATAAGAGCAAAGTAAGCGGGAAGCGCACATACTTAAATCTTCACAGCTGGAAAGGAATACACATAATGTCGAGTAAGTGAAACCTGACAACGAAATCCGAGTAGACCGCACACCACCATGCAAAATAATATGTCACGCAAAGTACGTGTAAGCATTTACGTCACGTGAGAACCGCGGCTCGACGTGTCGCTGACAGGATCGGATTTAAAACTGACAACAATTTTGAAGCGACGAATAGGCAGTAGGCACATACTAGTATGCGTGAAAGTAATGCAGTAGGCGACAGGGAGTTCGAGTGGTACAGTGGTACGAAACCCAATTCTCAGTAAATGAAAATTTTGTTAAATGTTAATTCAGGTGCCAGTAATGAGCTCTCTCTGGAGTACTTCAAGGTGAAATTCTCGGACCTTTGCATTTAAAATATTTTTTAAGTGTGTTTTTTTAATTTTTTGCTATATGCAGATTAGTTAAACCCTATGCTAAGTAGGATATTTTTTAGTTAATCATTGACCAAGTGATAATTTACTATATTTTAGCATTAAAAATTTTTCAACTACGTCGTTTCTTAATTCAGCAATTAATTAATTAAAAAGCATTATTAATAACTGCTTTCACTATATGACGCTGCTACTCTTTGGTAATGTAGATAATTCATACAAATTATTTATAATTAATATATAAACCCTTGCCTTCCTGTGATGTTAACTCAGTGTACATTTCATATTATTATTTTAATATTTTTTTGAATTATGTTACATATCAAGTATAATATTTTTGTTATACCTCTGTGATGCATGTCTATAATAAATTTAATAAATACAATAAATATTCGACATGATTAATATTAATATGATTATTTTACCACTAGTCAGGCGTATAAAACGTATGTAACAAACTATTAAAATTTAAATGATACAATTTCTATAAATTAATAAAAAATAAAGTCAAACGGGCAACATGTATATTTGAATATAAAATTAAATATAACTATTTTATAAATATAAATTTTTAAATTAGAATATTTTATTCATTTATCGGAAAAAAATAAAAACTTAATAACAGATGTGATAGATTTTTATGATACAGTTTAAGAATTTAAATCCTATAAATAAATAGTAGTAAAACCCAGCTTTTAATGACTAATTTATACATGTACGCTGAGTGTACATCACCGGAGGGCGCGAATTTTTCGCCCCATTAGGAAGTTTATTTTTAGTATGTTGAGTTATATTTATCTATAAAGTCATTAGGGTTTTAAAAAAGGTCGGAAAAGCGTAGTCCGTATGGTCTTGTCTGGTAATGAAATTCTTATTTATAAAAATACGCTATTATTAAAAAGTGACATAAATTGATTAAAAATTAAAATACATATAATAATTTATAATTAATTATATGTTTTTTATATACAGATTTACCCCGTTGTAACGCATTGGGTTCACGCTAGTTTACAACAGTTTTTAAAAAAAATATTACGCTATGCCATATCGAAAGCTTTTTCTAAATCTAACATCAGAACGCTTGTTCTATTTTTATACATAAAAAATTAGCACATATATGGTTGGTCAAACTATTTGGTTAATTTGCCGTTTAGTGATTTTCGCAAAAGTCAATTTTTTTGTAAACAAATTTATTTATTTGAGATTATTTTTACCGCGATAAAATTATTTTTTATATACTTTAAAATATGTAATAAAATTGTGTTTTAAAAAATGAAAATATATACGAACTTGTCTTGAAAGTAAGTCCTAAGTCCTAACAATGAAAAAATGTCAAGAAAAGACACCTCAGTACTTGACAATTGTGTCATATTTCACGGACGTCATGAGACATTATTCACTTGAGACATTAAACTCTTTGTTTGGAAAGGATGCACAATAAACATAACGTTCTACTATGCATAAAATATTAATTAAAGTGAATTAAACCTCTTTATTACCAAATGGCTATCTGTAGAAATACAATTTTTTTAACATACTCTCAAGCAACCAATTTTCTATGAAAGATTTTCTATACATATTTTAACTTTCAGGCTTTCGTGCCACTGTGTATGGAAAACCAGAATGTGATTTTTCCACACGCCTTTTCCCTCGTCCCAATATTGCATCTGGCGGAAAACTAATAAAGCGGTACGATGTTTACGTTATGCGATGATGCATTTTAACGTCATATTCATAACAGGCTTTCGTTGAATTTACGTGGCTTTGCGGTTGATATTGTGACACCGCGCGTCGGATTTTGGTAGTGTTTCTAGCCAATTTTGGTGTTAACGACGCAATATCTGACGTAACTATGCGGTAAACGAACGTTTTTGATGGTACCGAGGGAATAATGATGTCTATAGTTGATATCAAATTCCAAGTCTTGCGGTTATGATATTACGATATACTTTAGATATGATATTTCTATTAGACTTGAGTTTCATCCCTTAATAGACTCATAGGAAATTATTGACACAACTATTTATACAGTACAATGGGGCAATGAGGTTCAACAACAAAGCTTCTTAAAATAACACTTCTTAACAAATTGTTTATTAAACCATGATTCGACACATAAATAAAGTATTAAAGCATTTCAAAAAATAGTTTAGATAGACTAGAAAGCACAAATCGGTCTGAATTTAATTCCACGCCTGATTTTTATTTCCTCCGCCTCTATTTACGTTCGTGCGCATTTAGCAAATGAGCTAAATTACCTGGTCGGCTCGTACATTAGCGGAAAATTTAGCAACTTTCGGCCACGACAGGTTCGAGAATTGCGTAATGGCACAAGTTGGAGGTTTCGGCCGAACCTTATTGGTCCCCGCGGATTAATTTTCGTCGTAATGTACATCGAAAGCGGCGAGCGACCTTAACAATGCTAATTTAAGTGCTTTATTTAGTATAAATTGTCTATTAGAAACGGCGACGGAAATGATCAGTTGCTGGTTTAAGGTCGAAACGCAACTTTCAGTTGAAGGGTTAAAGGTTGAAAGTTGATGAGTGCTTATGTTTAAACGCATTGTGATGTTGCGTTTATCATCACAATAATAAAATCATTTTTTATTTAAATTCAATAGAAAAAAATCATTGAATTATTTTGTTTGATATTGAAAAGGCTTTTGACATTTATTGTATGGCACAGACGTTAAATTTTTAAATTAGTTTACTTATCAATGTACGAACCGACTGTTTGAAAATATTAAGCAGAGCATTAATTATAAAATATTTAAAAAAAAAAAATGTAAAAATCAGATGTTACATAAAAACATAATTTTCCGAACAAACAATCATTTTAAATATTATTTAGCTGAAGATTAGTAGCTTTACTTTTTAAAAAAAAATTAACATGGCAAAAATTTTTTTTCATTTTTAAATTTTAGTCGGTCAACTATAAAATATTGATTAAAATTTTTGTTTAAAATTTTTTTGCAATTAAAAATCTTTTTTGTTGATTTTTTTTTGCCGTTAAATACATGTGTATATAGGATATAACGAAGGATGAGGATACGATAACTGTTGTAGCTTTAAATATATCGACAATTTTTTTGCTAAAAATAGATCTTTAAAAAAACTCAACTAAATCTCATTCTCATGATTCGCAATTTTATATCAAAATATTAATTCAACAAAAATCTAAAAAATATTACTTTGGTAAAAAAAATATTAAATACGTTGAAAAATATTGTATATTATTTATTGCAATTTTGTGTTTTTTACATTTATGATCATTTATTTTTTTAAGATATTTTTGGAGGACATGATAAGTGCCGTAGTTTTAGCAATATAATGTGTGATATTCAAGTGTCTTTGTGCTGATTTTTGGTCTTAGGTCTTACTAATCTCAATGTGATGCTGTCAAAATGAAAAATGTCCTTATATATCTATTTTCTCATTCATAAGCCCGTATTTATAAAAAAAATACGTATAAAAAGTAGTTAGGCCGTATTGTCATGTGCCCCTTATTAATGAGCTCATTGTGGTCGCTCCTTTATAATGACATATAAAAATTAATATATTCTATGATAAATCAATAATAAGTGCTTAGTGTCATTTAAAGTTTAAATTACAATGCTTACATTTTTCTTGTTTAAATTTTTCTAATATGCCGATTTTTCTAAAGGGTTTAATGCCGGTTTTGATAAGCACATTTATGGAGTTTATCACATTTTTTGACTTATTTTTTTTTGCAGCTGCAATTATTATAAATTAGTATGTAGATTCTGCATTAAAATTATTTATCTTTGAAGGTACTACTAAAGTTTTTTTCCTTACCCTGTATTTTGATGTAGTTTTTTTGTAGCTTAAGTAATTTTGTATGGTATATAAATCAAATAAAATCTATACAATGGCTTTAGTATTGAATTTTATAATTTTAAATTTATTAGCGAAAACAGCAGTGATTCTAAAACAGTAAAATCTCAATGTATCAACGTATTTTTCAAATAATATTTTTATATTAATAAATTTTCGATACGAATCGAATAAAATGGAGAAAACGGAGCTGAGGAGCTTATTGAAGGATTGTGCAGGAGCACCGACGGCAGATTAGAGATATGTCAGTTTGACCGATGCGGGCTTTACTAAGCCCAGAAAAACACAGGGAATATATATTACCAGCGCTCTACTGGAGAGAAAGAGAAAAAGAAAAAACTTACCACGTCGAAAAACGTGTCCCATTTGAATACTAAAATATGATACGGGACTCGGGTAATAGAGTTCGTGGATGGGATTTTTTCTATCATGTCTATGCTATAAAGTGGATCTGATTTTATTTTGTCGCTTTTTGCAGATTGGTCTGAATGTGACACATTTTTATTTCTCTCTATATGTACGTATTATAAAAAAATTTAAACTAGAAGCAGTTTTTTTTATATAACGCAATAAAAACGTAACAATTTGGTTTATATATATATATTATTTTCGGTACTACAAAATTTAATATTTTTTTCTTGATGCCCAAAGAAATACAATATTTAAAAAAATATTTTAGAAAGGGAATTTTATAGTTTATTTCATATTTTTTTTTAAAACTCTTTGGTAATATATATATAAAATTCACTAAAAGAATCATAAATACGATTTATTTTATAGAAGAAAAAGTTTTAAAATGAGTGGTAGTAAGGCCAAATTTAATTCTTCGGTTTTTTCTGAACAGACTTTCTCACAACTATTTTAAATATCTGATTATGAGAATGAAGGATAATTCTGCAATACCATTAAAGCAATTCGTATACATTTGCATACCCATTCGTCTTGAGCATTTAATTTATACGTTTTTCCAGTCAACAGCACATTTTCTTGCGCTAACTATTCAAAATATAACAAGAAACGACGTTAAACATAAATTTGCACTGTCACCGAACAATAATTAATTATATCTCTGTCTCAGTGCTATAAAATAAAATATTTTATCAGCAAATCGTTGTTTAGATATAATAAATAAATAACAAGGTTATCCTATTACTTAATACAATAAATATAATTATTGGGTAAAGTCATGAGGTTTTTTTTGCATGACAACTTTTTATTCAAATATTTTATTATATATTTAATAACTAAACTTAAGTTATATACATGTATATATTTTAGAAATATATATTAACAATAACCTTTACAGCAAAATATTATTTTTTATTGGTTTAAGTTACCTTAAATACGATAGAACATTTTTTTTGGTAAAATAATTATTTATATAAAATTAGGTGCGAGCGATAGCGAGCATTAAATATAGTTTGTTTTGCATTATGTGCTTAAAATATTTTTTTTGCAAAATACTTTTATTCAAAAAATCATAAATATTCATCAGATAAAAATTAATAGTCAGACATCATGTTTCGTACATTGAAGTATGTATTAATATTATATTATATTAAAAAGATAAATACCGTAGATTTTATTTTTATTAATTAAAAATGTTAAATGTTATGCTATTACAAAATTCTATATAAATTAGACATTGAGTATGTTTTTTATTAAAATATGTTTTAAAGTTTCGATCAATTCTTATGACTCTCAACAATCAATATGAAATAATTTCTTTAGAATAAATTTTATCAGTTTATAAACAATGATTGCATATTATAATATATTTGTAATAAGGCACTAATTTTTTTCAATCAGACTGGTAAGTCATCATGATACATATTTTATAAATTTTAATACTTGAGCCTTAAATTTAATTCAATTAATGTATTTTTTGTGAAAAAACAAAAAGAAGTGTATAGTTATAAATGAATTGACTTTTAAAAAATATATATAAAATACACACATTTTTATCACAGCAGTAATAAAAATTTATAGTGAAAAATGTAAAATAAAAAAAAAAATTTTTAATTTTGCTTATAGTGTATATATAAAAAAATCTTAATTCTATTCAAAGAGTTTAACTAAATATCTAAGGTATTCTATTTTACATTTAGTATGAAAAATGCATATTAGCCTACAATTTTGTTTTTAAGCGTTATTTATAAAAAAAAATGTGGTTTTGAGGCTGATGGAATGTGACTTTCTTTCCAAATAGAGGCTTGAAATGCATGGAGTCTTTGCTGGCGTGTCGAGTTGTATTATTGTCGGCTGTGATTGTTGTTATAATGTGCTTTCGTGATGATGCTGCATGATCTGCTAATGTCTCTCGTGGCATTAAAGTATATTGTCTTGTCTCTGCTTCTGTGACTCCATGGCGTCTCCCCCTTCTAAGGCCATGTGTCATATCTTTATTAATGCTGGGTCAAGCCATTATAGATGTTTGCAATCGAGTCAATAGGAATAATTTAGAAGAGCACTTCGGCGATCAGTAACCAAAGAGGCAAATAAGAATAGTAATGTGCGCAGGGTAAAATGTATTGTCCAGTGCTTTACTACATTTGCGTTACCACAGTCAGTTTGAGAGCTATCTATTTCATCAATATTTTTAAATGAGAAATGGATAGCAAGTATGAATTTACGCCCCCGAAATCAGCTCTAAAGCACACGATACATATATACGTTCGATATACTTATCATTATTTTTGTTTATATTTTGAACAAATTTATAGAAATTAAAATCATTACTATATTTTTTATATTTATCAGCCAATATGAATCAAAACTTGCTATATCTTTTTAAAATATGAATAATGATGAAATGGATGGCTATCGAACTGACTGTGTTGACGCAAATATAGTAAAGGCAAATATGAAAATACCGCGTGTGACCTCTGTATATGTTCATATATAAAACAAAACAACTAGGCATTAACAATAATTAACCTATCAAAACAGTGTATTTTTAGTATAAAGTTTTTTCACACTTTTTAATAAGATTATATTATATATATTTCTTGGGTGTTACTAAAATAAATATTGTTTTTTAACTGTCAGTGCTTTGGCCGTTGATTTCTGAGTATCTTTTGTTAAATCTATGTTAATGCACATCAGATGTAATTATATTTTTTGATACTTGTAGAATTGCTTATATTAATCTGTAAAATTTGCACAAATCACTTCTATGTGTAGTATTTTCGATGAATTTTTTAGGTGAAATTAAAAATGCGATATTTTTAACATTTCTTAGATCTTATTCCATCGAGAAACTCAGTAAAAAATAATATTTTTTTAAATCTTGATTTATTTGACTATCAAGTCTTTGAACCCCTTAATTACTTCCGCTTGGGCTCAAAACGTTTTATTCCTTAAATATAACTCCAAGTGGTGGAATAAGTGAAAATCTGTATGAGGCAATTTCTATGAGGCAAAATTTAATGTAATTTAATTTGGTAATTATTTTTTATGTATACAATCGCATGTTATTATGCAGTATATTTGGTCCATATTTGTTAATTAAAATCAACCGGTTTTTTTTTAAATTTATTGTTTATTTTATGAATTATACGCATGGCTTTTATAAATAATAATGAACCACTCTTTTAGCGATTCACCAAACAGTGACTATTATCTTCTTTTGGTGCAATGAAAACTTTCATTACAGATAATTTTTGTGTCATTAATGAATAATACTCTTCCTAGCATTTCAGTTTCTGACCGTAGGTCAATTCGTGCGGTACCCACTTACTTATCTTTTTGATTATTTCTATTGCAGCAAGGTAGCGAGATCATTACACCAACATTTCGTATATGGATTAGCTTCCATGATAGTCATAAATTTTTATTCTTACAACGGTTTTATGTCTATAAAGTTCTTTTTTAAAATTTATATTGAAAAAACGAATTTTTTTAAATCATAATCGGATTATTCTCTGAACATCTGTTTTTCCTCCGAAATACTTGTTAATCTTGTTACCTGTCAACTTGAATTTGTATAAAAAAATACACAATAACAAAAATATCTTCTCATCTATGACCATTAAAATGCACAATGTATTTGTAAATTTTAATAGCCAAAAGATTTGAATAATGCATTGATTTTTTTTCAATCGCGATCGATCTTAAACTCATTAAAAATTGACAAGATCATGCAATACAATCTAATACAATGGTAAGATGAAAATGGTTTTTACGCAATCATTTACCATTGAGTTTTCTCCTCTAGTTATTATTTTTTCATAAGTTTGAACTATCTCAGAGATAACGGCGCAGCTGGTTGGACCCCTTGCGTATTCAATTTTAAAATAAAAGTATTAGATACTACAAATAGTTATGTGAAAAAAGTCAAGTCGTAAGAATAACATAATAAACATAGCGATTTGACACTATCATAATACGAAGATGTACTTACTACATTATTTGGTGTTTTTTATTTATGTATATTAATAAATAGTTAAGCAACCGATGTTCGAAATCCACTTCTTGAATTAATAAACGTCGTTTTACGAGTTTGACAGTCCAACTTCGAAATCTGACGCTTGAGCGACAGTCAGTTCTGAAGCTTGCGACCAACCTCGTTTTTGGATTACACAAGGGCAAAATGTATTTTCCGCATTTTCGCCGATCGAATATTTAAAATCCATTTTGAAACTTTTCGCCGTGTTTGCTCTGGTGGTAGGACATTTTTGTTTGTTCGCGAAATATGGCGGCGGGTTGTTTTCGGGGCCGCAAAAGCCTCCCATGTAAACAATTTGCCTACACGGGGCGCCAACTTGTAAGACAATGGCGACAAGCTCTGCGAAAAATAGCGGGGGCGCTTGTCCCGCCCATCGCCACCCACCACTCCCGGCGTCAATCCAGACGGCCTGTCTTTATCGACCTGACCTGTTTGTGACCGTTTTATGGGCAAACGCTTCATTGGCCATCGGCGGACGTCTCTTCTCGGTGACGTGTAATAACAGATTACATTGTAATCACCTTTTGTTATTGGACGCGCTGAAAGGCGTCTCAAACGATGGAATAATGCCCCAATCACGCGCGTGAGAAGGTTTTGCCAATTTAAGTCTCGATTTCAAACTGTGGAGCTCAGCAGTGAACGTAGTTCTAAGGCTAGTTATACACTAACAGTAGATTAAAAATGCTGTGCTCCTCAGAGTTAACGTTAAAATATACGGATTCGTATTCATTCTCTTTATAGAAAGACGATCTACAATCGACCAACTTTTAGCATTGCCAAAAGACACATTGTCTTATTTTCCATATCCCATTACCCAGCAAAATTCTCTTACAGTTTAGGCGTAGGTGTTTTAAGCAGAAATACAGAGTGTTGTCCAAAAAGATTTAGGGTAGTGACGACAATCCGCCAGTGCTTGACTACTTTTAAATGCAAGAGAGTCACAATCGCGTCCCTTATTTTTGATCATATACAAGTTAACTAAATTGAAAAAATTAAATTGAACACAAATTTAAAATGATTTGCTGTCAAATTAGAAAATATTGTTTGATAACTAATCACGGTAATAACTGCGTTTTAATAAAGTCATAAATATATTTTTTAATTATTCTGGATTTTATGTTTTTTGTGTAAATATCATACATATAAAAGGCATACTATTTCCAAGGGATCGATGTCAATTGAACGGCCCCAGTGACTGCGGCCATATCCGCATCACCAGAGAGCCTGCACCCGCAATTCTAGCATTATTAAAAAAAATTGTAATATATGTTCCTAAAACCTACTATTGTAAGGTATTAAATTAAAGTGAATAACTATGTGCATTGTGGTTTCAATGTATATTTTTATTACAACCAACTCTTGTAATGGAATAATACATAAAATAATTTTCCCCCAGATGAATCCACTCCAGAAAAAATAAATATTACGTCTTGTTTAAAAAACAATTTGTGCTATTGTTAGTATCTCGAATCAGATCGCTTTTAAAAAAGTCGGTCCTGACCCGTAAACGACGAGCGAAATCGCGGCCCTTATTTATCACTGCCGTCAGCTGGGTGAGTGATGTTGGCCGTGAGCCGAAGTGAGGTTGAAATAAAGGGTTGATTTGTAGAATGAACGGACGGATGTTACAACACACGGGATTCACTCTCTCGTTCTCTCTCTCTTTTTCTACGTTTCGTTCAATTTTTTTTACGCGGGGCCTCGATCCTAAATCACGTATTTGGTTCGAATAGATCTATTGGCTGGGAGCCAACGACGAAAAACTTAAGCCCTTTGCGCGGCGTCAATTTCCCTAGTTTTTCCGCAAAAGCCTCCCTCGCTCAACATACGAGATTACGCGCCATGATGGAACGCCGCAATAAACATTCGCATAAATACGTATTATCATACGTATTCCGCGATTTCGTTGTCTCCTTATTTGCCCCTCATGCATAAACAGAGGGTGTGCCTGAAGTTCGATTCAAAAATACTATGCAGAGATAGCAAACGCTGTTCATAAATTAATATTACAAAATGTCTAGTCAAAGAAAACGATAAAATAAGTTTTGTTTGAAGGATGATTTGTAATTATTAGACAGTCGCCCAACGTGGGGCATTAAAATTAAAATAATTATTAGAAGGAAGAAT
The DNA here is from genome assembly GCF_051122295.1 of Plectrocnemia conspersa. NCBI lineage: Eukaryota > Metazoa > Arthropoda > Insecta > Trichoptera > Polycentropodidae > Plectrocnemia > Plectrocnemia conspersa. The sequence goes on from NW_028277172.1 coordinate 6,735,681, forward strand.
TAGACCCTAATGAGATTGACTCTTAATTATTCTTGTCTCATATTTATTCAAACTTCTTTTATAAAATATTTTAAAATATGTGACACAAAGCACTCAACGAGTGGCATTTTTTTCTTACTAATTAAATCACACAAAATTTTAAGTAATTATGTATTAAGCTAAATTTAATATTTTTAAAAAGCAGAGGTATGCTTTGCTTAGTTATTGACGATGCATTTGATACTGCGTGATAAGATTGTTTAAATTCAAATAAATATTATATTAAAAATACATATTTATTTTACATATGCATAATAAATAACGTAATATACCACTCGGTAACTAATTGACTATTGAAAATCTTGGTGTTTTCCCTTCAATTTCCTGGGTGAAAAACGAATACGGCCTCCCATAAATCATCGGGTTAAAATCGTTACGACGGTTTTCCGGAAAATTTGTAATTCGATATTGATGATAAGTGCGGTGGAAATATTTCATCTCGGGTCCGAAAAGGTTTTCGGAAACAGATTAAAAAATTCCATCCCCACCCCTGGCTGGGTCGTTACGTTGTTTCCGTTCGGATCTTAATTATTTTCCAATTTGTGTTTGTTTATCGGATATTGGCGAGGCGTGCTGTGTTATACCGACGCGTGTTTTGCTCCATTTGCTCCGTAGTCGAGTGGTTAAATAAGTTAACTCTCTAATACATATGAGAACAAAGAAAAATAATATTTATTACAAATATAGCAAAAAAAAACGAAATTCAGACGCAAGAATAAATTTAAAAAAATGTTTCATTCAATACATCTTAAAAATATTTTTCATAGCACACGTATATAGTCTTGCAAAGGATACGAGTTAAGGATGTTGCTTAATGATTGCATTGGACTGTTAGAAATAACGAGAATCACTAATTTACTATTTAAGTGAAGTATGTTTCTTATATAAATCTGAGAATCTAAAAAAATATTGTACTTTTTCTTGAAAGTAATGTTTTTAATGAAAACTCTAGATAGTTTATTTTAACTGGGTAATAAAGAACTGTAAAAGTAACTAATTAGAAATGTTTTTCAAACACTTTTCAAGTAGTAAAATAGTCTTGTCTATATTAGTTATGAATAATAGAATATAAAGTAGTCTTTATCATAAGTACTCTGCAGAGTACCAAAAAATGTAAAATACTTCTTTGACAGAATTGATGGCGATATTTTAAATAAGTTCCAAATTACAATTTTTTTTATTATTAAATCTGCAGTTTGAATGCAAAATGCAATATTAAACTATCCATTGCTATGTTAAAATTCATTTTAATAGTATCTGATTAAACTTATGTATTAAGGAATTAAGTCAATGTAATCGAAAAAAAAAATATAGGATAAAGACCGTAAAAACAATGTTGTTGGCATACAAAGGTTTGCTGACAGTGATCGTAAATATATCTGTGGATAAAATATTCATTATTAATTTATTTGGTACAGAGAGAACTAAAACTAATATTAAAATATTATATGATTTTAATAATTCAGAGTATGTTTTATACATTTTCACATATAATGAATTAATAAAGTTTAGAGATATTTTTGCAAATTACCATGATTTATTTATTTCTTAAACGCTTTTTCGTTAAAAAAATATACTAATATTATGTTTCTGGTCCTAATTTTATTGGATCAATATTTGACTAGAGCTTTAGCCAGATGTAATATTTGTCGTAAATATTTTGTCATTGGACCAAAAAGCATATTAGTTATCAAAAAATATATTTTTTCAATTCACATTGTAATTTTTTCAAGAAAAAAATTAGGACAGTTTGTGATAAATCCGGTGAGATATTTAATCATAAAAACAAGGAAAAAACTTTTTTAAGAAAATTGAATAATAGCATCATGGTGTTTTTACTGCTAATGATTTATAATTAGGAACAATGAACGAAAAAATAAACTGAGAAACATTTTAAATTTAACAGTTAAAAACTAGAGATTATCTTTATTTTTTCCTAATATTTTTGGGCACACTATCTCTTCTAGATACTTACCTTAAGTAATTTTTTAGCAATAATAAGAGCAAAACAAACTGTGGTAGTTTTAATTATTAGTTTAAAGATACTAGAAACGAAAAATTAAATCTTTTTATCTTTAAAACGAAGATGGTTTCTTGTTGATAATGGTTTGTCTTTCAGCAATAATATAGTATTTTTTTAAGGACACTGTGTTTGACGCTAATTATGAATATAGAAATCGTGCAGAGCAACCAGTACTGCACAATAACCACAAGTTTTTGAAAGCTAGTTTCATTTCTGATTTTAGACGTTGGCGATTACCTTGTTGAAAAGATTAAAACATCTCTTTTGGTCCTTGGCTACTCGAAACACCACGTCCATAAACGTATGTTTCGCAACCAAGAAATCTTCTTTCTTCTTATTTTTTTTATAATTGCGGTATTGAAAAGCTTATATTTCGAATCATGTGTTGTCTGAGGTTTTTAATCTTCCTTCACTTAATAATTGAAAGAAGATCTTGATCGTATTCTATCATGATTATAATTCAGACATTAAAGACCCACGTCTTAAACGCTTCCTGTATGTTAATTATATAAATTTTATTAGTCGAGACTTTGCATCTGTACTTCGTAGTGTCTTCAACTTATCAAAGCTATATTTTAGTTAATTTTCAGGACTGAAAGGAAGTTGAACGAAGTATATTAAAAATTAAATACTGGAATACATTTTATTCATTGGTTTCATGTTGCATTCTACATTGATACTATTATGTTTTTCAAATGAATTTAATACTGCGCCACAATTAAACGTGTACACCCACACAGCGTGATAGTACCCCGCAGGTTCACATATCTGGGCTTGTAATTCGGGTCGGTCGGGTTATGTTGGGCTTAGGTTTTCCCTAACAATTTATAACGCGGTGGCCAGGCTGCGGTTGCGATACCGACACCCGCCGCTTAACTGTTGCCCCTGATCACACACACATAGAAGCACTGGCAACCTTATACATATGTAGTAGATATACAGTGTGTGTATATTCACGAGAGCCCTAGCCGCAAGGGGGCGAACCCTCTGAGCGGCGAAGACGCCCCGGGTCCAGGGTGGGACCCTATGCCCGGACAACGAGGTCAAAACTTGTCGATCGCACCGCATTAGAAGAGGTCCATTAGGAACGGTTTATGCGTGGGAACGAAACGAGGCCTAAATTTTTAAATATATTTTTTTTAATTGTAATATTTTTACGGCACGATATAATATCATTGAAAGATGTATGAGATTATGTATACGGATGGATAGTGCTAATAAATGCAGCAAGTTTATATTGCAGCAGCTAACTTCAAACTACGGCCCGAGGGCCAGATCCGGCGCAATTTCTTTGTAGCTCATATCAAGCATATTCATGAGAATCTAAAGCATTACATACTATATCAAAAGCCTTTTTAATATATGTATAACCATATACATAAAGTCAGTGGCGTTCCTGGCATGTGCAGATGATATTGTCATTATTGGGCCACAAGCTACAACGCCTTGAAGAATCTTGCATTTAATGTTTCTGGCCTTAAGTCGTCTATACTGTTTTTTTTTTAAATAAATAAAATTCTGTCTTATTATATTTTAGAGCATTAATGGTTGTGCTGTGTATTCGCAAAATTTTAGCTTATTTATTGTTGGACTTTTTAACGATTTTTCATCACAAATATTTTGAAAACTCTATTTCTATCTCATTTAATAATACATTGTAAACGTAGTAGTGCCCATTTTTTTTAAATTAAAAATATTATTGTAGCTTGTGCAATTCTAAAATTTTAAATAGCAAATTTAAAAATAAAATAGATAAGAACTCTTTCAATGATTATGTTAAAAATTATTTAAAGAAAAAATAGGAATTAATCAAAATATTTTTTATAATAAAGTCTTAAGTGAAAAATGGAAAATATACCAACAATGTATAAATATTCTTCAAGTAATTTTTAATAAAATCATTTCATAAGTTATGTTTGGCAATCTTAAATGTGGCTACTTTTTGCGAGGCTTACGTTTTTCTGCTATATTTTTTTGGTAATATTACGGAGTGCTTTTTTAATTTGTATTTATTATATATTAGATGTGGCTTTTAAATAGTTGTTAAGTGTTTGACAGCTTCTTATTTTTTCGTTTCTTTTCAAGTAAATGTTTAATTCCATATTACTATAAAGTTTTCTTTTAACAAATACCATTTAGTTTTATAATTAAATAAGCTCAGAGTTTGTTTGTGGATTATGTTCCTTTATTAGTTCCTTGTTATCAGAGAATGGTTTTAAAATAGCTCGAAACATGATTTAGCTGGAATTCATAAAACATCCATGCCTTTGACAATTCCAAAGTCAATCAAATCAGATTTTTTTTATTAGCTTTTTCGAGTTATTTTCCACTGCCGCTTCGCACAACTCTTTTCCTTTTATTATTTTTTAGTTTCGTTTGCCATATAGGATTTTTAGCATTAAAATTTCATTGACAAATTAATTGATTTCGCATTTTTCTAAAAACAGATTTATAGTTTTATTTTTTATTATTGTACTATTATTTATTTATTTATTTATTATTTTATTAATTTATTTAGCTTAATAGCTAATCTTTACATCTAACAAATTTAGTAAACATATATAAAAATATATAAAAAATACATAACAGAAAGAAAAAATGAAAATATACAATAATAAAGTCTTAATATTATAATTTATTTCTATATGTACGAAGGTGTTTTTTTATTCCATTTATGAAACCCGTTATATTTTTGCTGTTTCGGATTTCTCTTGGAAGACTATTATATAAATCAAAACCTCCGTACATAATTCCCCTAGCCGTACTCGTTTTCTTATACTTAATTTTCTTTAAATTTTCTCTATTTCTAGTATTATATTTATGTACATCTTTATTTCTTATTAAATACTTATTAAAATATTTTGGTAATATATTATTTTCTAACTTATATATAAATACTAAAACATTCATACTCAATATTTCTTGAACATTCAACCATTCTAATCTATCAATCATACTTTTACAATTAGTTAATCTATTTTTATTTAAAATTACTCTCATTGCCCTATTTTGTAATTTTTGCAACATTTGTTTATCTAATTTATTTAACATGTTTAATAGTGTTGCACAATAATTAAAATGGGGCAATATTATACTATTGTAAATTATTTTTTTTGTATTTATACTTAATATATTTCTTAATCTAGATAATAAACCTATTTTTCTACTAATTTTTTTTAATATGTAATTACAATGTTCTTTAAAATTTAATTTTGTATCAACAATTACTCCTAAATATTTTATATTATCCACTATTTCTATACTAGAGTTATTTATTACTATTTTGGTACTATTATCTAACACATTTTTATAATTAATAAACATACATTTAGTTTTATTCTCATTTAATTTAAGTACATTATTCTTTAACCATATTTCTAATATACTTAATTCATTATTTAAATTATTTACAATTTCTTTAATGTTATCACCTATGCAATACATTAATGTGTCATCCGCAAATAGATGAATTTTACATTTTTTCACGTTATTAACTATATCATTAATATACAAAACAAATAACAATGGTCCCAATTTAGACCCTTGTGGTACTCCATAAGACACTAATTTCTCTTCAGAATATACATTATTTATTTTAACTTTTTGTTTTCTTTTATATAAGTAATTATTAAACCATCTTAAAACTATATCACTTATACCTATACTCTCCAATTTCTTTAACATTATTTTTCTGTCTATTGTTTCGAAGGCTCTCTTGAAATCCAAGAAAACTGCTCCAATGATTTTGTTTGTATCCTTAGCCAATAGCCAATCATTTATCACTACTTGTAATGCAGTTTCAGTGGAATGCTTTTCTCTGAATCCCGATTGTTGTTCACATATTATGTTTTGAGAAGTAATAAATTCCTTTAATACTCTCTGTTACATTTCTTCTTGAAAACCATCAAACATTTGTGTAGAAATGAAGCAGATGATGGACTGCATCCATGTCAATATATAAAGCTCTCCATTTCACAGAATTCATCATTTAAATTGTTTCATCTAAAACACTTCACAATAAAACTAGTGGTATTTTTTATAACTAGTACCGAAAAATAAACCATACAATGTAAAATAAAACAGTATTTCCTCTTTAAACGATCCTAAGTTAACATCAGCAAATGGGAACACAATATTTATTTATAAAAATTAAGACCATTGTCACCTGACAAGTTAAGATAATGCGACACGATGGATAAAAGCATTAAACATACAATTCAAAAAATATATATATAAATAAACATATAAAAAAGGACAGACACAAATCCCCATCCCATACAATATATGTACGTGCATGAATTCGAATATGCCAAATAGTTTGTAAATATTTAGCAAACTTGTCAATAATTTATTCAGAACCTTAAAATTTAATGCTGTTCTAGCTTATTGTTGAGCTTTAAGTCCCGTTTTGAGTTTACATTATTTATAGATTTTTTCCAGATCTAAGATCAACAAATAATGATGTTGTTGGTCCTATTTTAAACAGTGTTGTTTGATAGTGAAACTGCTGCAAATTTTTCCCAACACATACAATTTTTTTCACGTTACTTTAAAAAAATATCAACGTTCACTTCATGACATGGATACCTGTGACGTAATTAAAAAATGTAAATCACCGCTTATTCCATCGCTGCGCAGCTTGAATTTTATTTCTAAAACCGAAGGTCTTGTCGTTGCGTTGTTGTGAAAAATATGAAGACAAACAAGGGTATAATTACTTACAATGTCAACCTTTAACGGGGACCCGGCTTCAGACTTAATTACGCGCTAAACATTTTACACCCCCGCGGGCGCAATAAAGCGTGTAAATCTTCGTTACACGCATTTGTGTAAATATTTTTTCGCCACCTACTAAATGCAAATATTTACACGAGCCAAAGCGCGATAATCGCTATTTTTCGCATATTTGTGGGTATGTGTGTTTGCTCAAAGATTTAGTTGAAATTTCTGTTTTTGAAACGCAAGAGTGATATTACATAATTTTAAAATGGTGGAAAACATGGATTTACAGTTAAATTAAGAAACGATTTTTGATTCCAATACCTCTTAGTTTAACGTAGACTTAGCGCGGTCATAAGACTTTTAAATTGAAAGAGGAATCAATCAAAAATATATGACCGGGGAGATATAAATATGAGGATAACAAATAGAGGGCCATACCAAAAATATAACTCGTAGCAAAATACCAAGCTTTTTTTTTGCTGTTCCTAATAATCAGCTATCTATAAAAATTGAATATGCTAATAAAAAAATCCCTACTAAAATATAGTAATTAGAAAAATATTTTTACTATAAAAAAGTAAAAATTGTTTATAAAAAAAACTTTTTTGATATTTATAGTTTGCTACTTACAAAATAAATGCTACTAATAAATAAAAAAGGCTACTCAATAATGAATGCTTTTTATAAAATCTTTAATGCTACTTATAAAATAGTAAATGTTACTTATATTTATATTTAATACAGATTTTGAGAAAGCCTTTGACAAAATTTGTCATAGGTTATTATTAAAAAAATTGTCAAACCTCGGATGCTCAGATAATTTAACTCGGTTATTCTCGAGTTATTTAAGCAATCGTAGACAGTTTGTAACCTATGGTGGACGATTGTCAAAAGAATATTTTACCCCTTCGGGGGCTCCTCAAGGATCCAATCTGGGACCTCTGCTTTTTGTGTTATTTATTAATGACATAAATACAGCAATAAAAATTCAAGTTTTCTTCTGTACGCAGATAATTTAAAATTATATAAATGCATTTGATCTGTTGTGGACTCCTTCTCTCTACAAAGTGATTTAGACTCTCTGTGGATATGGGCTTCCATTAACCGTCTGCCCTTTAGTGTCGGAAAGTACCATTCTGTGTCATTTTCTCGATCCCGTTCGCCATCAGCTTATTTATACCTTCTCGGTGGTAACATTTTGACTAGAGAATCTTCCACTAAAGATCTTGGAATCACTTTTGAGAGCAAATGGAGGTTCTTTCTACACCTACACGACGTCTGTGATAAATCTTCCAAGATGCTCGGCTTTGTGATGAGGAATGCCTTTCACTTTGACGATCCGTCGGTTATTCGCATCCTCTATGCCACCTTAGTTCGTAGCATTCTTGAATCGGGGTCTATAATTTGGAATCCCCGAATAGCCAAATATTCCCTTTTACTGGAAAAAATTTAAAAAAGATATTTAAGATACCTTTACAAAAGGACATTTGGTTAATATCCGTACTTATATCCCAGCGCTTTTCTTTTAGGAGCGTTGGGATATGATTCGCTGAGTTCTCGCAGAAAGCTGTATGTCGCTAAGCATTTTTTCAAATTACTAAAAGGTGCTGTTGACAATCCAGCTATTCTCGAGGAATTCTAGGTTTGGGTTCCGGAACATTTTCGAGAATCACGATCGAGACCTCTTTTGATAGCCGTTATGGCTAAAACGTCCGCACTTGCCGACTCGCCTATAGCTGTGGCCATCCGGCTCTTTAATACGCTGGCATCACATATTGACTTATTTAATGTTAGTTACAAAGATCTGTTCCAGTTTGTATCATTTAATTTTAATATTTTATAATTTTTTGCTATGTTTAAGTATTGTTTTATTTATGTATATATATACTTTTTTTATGTTTTATAAATTTAAAATTTGTTTTCGACCATCGTGGCGCATTGGGGTAACCTGTTAGGCCATGATGGTCTTAATTTAATCTAAAAAATAAAATAAATAAATTAATAAATGACAACATTTTACCAGAATAACTTTTTTGTACTCCTTAAAGAAACCAGACCGGTTATATTTAAAATATATTGCTAATTAAGATTGATTTAAAGCTCATAAAAAGATTTTAATTTACATAAAAAAATTAGCGTAATTAATACTTTATATTTTTAAAAGAATAGTTTCATACGTTTCATGTAATTTAAATTGTCAGCAAAAATATTCTGGAGCTGAAAAGTGATTCAAAGATAAGTTTAATGATAAATCAATCACATAATTTTAGCTTAGGGTATTTGATTCCTACCCAAAAATAAAAGATATATCTACTTCAGTCATACTTCCATTTGTGTCGACATATCTACGCAAAGCAAGCTTTTTAACTTTGCTGCAAATGAAAACGAAGCAAAGAAGTAGATTAGAGGTTGAAAATAACCTGATTTTTATTATTCCTCTGCCTCTCCAAATACTAGCAAAAAAAACAATCACACATTTTTATTGATATAAATCTTAATCGAATAAAATAACTATAAATTAGTAGATTTTTTTATTGATTGAAGTACACTTTAAGTTATTAGTTCTGGATTTAAAAAATCTATTGTATAACCTTTTATTAAAAAAATTAAATAAACGAAATATATTATATACATACCTACTAAAATATAAATTCAAAAGATTTTTTTTCAAAAGTCCATATTATTTGGAATTCCTTTAAAATTAATTAGGCCATCTATCTTGTAAAACAAAAAAGTTAAAAGCCCCGCTTAGATTTTAACGTTAAATATGAAAAATACTAAGTATAAAAAAATAGAAGCGACTCAGCGAAAGGCGAAGTCTTAAGCAATGTTTTGTGAACTGTCCATTGTTCTTTCATAATAGTTCATGACTTTCTTAAGTCATGTTTGATCATGGTTATAATATAGGAGTCACGCTACAAAAAAAAGAGTAAATAATGATTGACCAAAGTAATTGAAAACACCACTTATTTTGTGGCTTACTTTAAATATCTTGAGAAGTCGATGTCTTCGCAACCCCTAGTATAAAGAATGACCCAAAATAAAAACGATATCTGCAGTTTTAGTGATTGATCCCCGAAAAACCGCTCGACAGCAGTACCCCGGGGCGCGCACCTGAAGCGCGTGACGCGCGTGCAAGACCCGCGGGCGCACAAAACCCAGGATATTATTTATGAGCCGGTTATATTAAATGGAAAATGACGCCGTGGCCCTCGGAAAAACCTTATTGTGCCCAGGTTTTTTCGCCTCGTCTTTTTCCTTCGGGACAAAGCGCGTCTCGAAATAATGTCCGGGCGCGCATAAATCAAACGGATAAAGGCGATGCGGCGTGGACGTATTTTCCAAAGTGATTTACTAAGGCTTTTTAACTGTTTTCTCTCCTCAACACTGCTGTGCTAGGTAATTTGACGTCGACCCCAAATTTATATGAATGTGTGTCAATATGAGGTTAAAAGGAAAACCTGAAAGGTTAAATATATCATGAATATCTCCTCGGAAGATATTTGTAAATAATGCGATAGATATTAATAACTTGCCTTTGAACTGCGATGCCATCGCTTTTTATGTATTGGCAAATAACCTACTTGATAATAGTTATTTAGTAACATATTTATTAAATTTACGCTAAATTATTATTGATGGAACGACGCCTTTCACTAAAAAGTGTAGAAAAGTGTTGGAAGTAATTGTAATATAAATCTCGAAAAATACTTAGATTAATTTGGTTTTGTCTTCAGTCGTGCAACAACCGCGAATTAAATGTATTTACAAATTATTAGGCATCTAACGTCAGATTTTATTTTGATAAAATATTTCTTAGGTAAAATCATTATGATTTATAAAAACAACTGATTCAAGTTGTTTAGTAATACATATATCAATAGAGTTGTATAAAGCTCTCAACAAATGATAGTCATATGATGAAAGGTCATGATTATATGATGGATGTAAAAATTTTGACAGAGTCTCCACAAAAACATGTGGTCCAGAATCGTCGTAATAAAACAAAATATCTTTTATAATTAAATTCTTAGCAATTCTGGCCTTTTTGGTAAATTGTATGCAGTGCTTAGAGGAATTAATAGTTTTGTTTGCTGTCAGTAGTTCGTATCTTTCTTTTTTGTTGCATGTATGTACTGGTTCACTTCGCAATGCCTATTATATTATATTTTTAAAATAACATGTTTGCAAAATCACTGTAAGGATTTTAATATTAACCAATAAAAATCTTCTGCTTTACAACAAGGTACAATAAGTTTAGCAGAACACCCAAAACTGCACAATAGCCACGCAAACTTTTAAAAGCTATTTATAAACATCAATCACCACTAATTACCACAGAAACTCTTTATTTATATGTTTCAAAACTGATTTTTTGCAAACGTTTGCGAATAATATGCTTTAGGTATAACTAGATCTCAGTATTAATTCAGCAATGTACTCAAGTAGCTTTAAGTGGTTGATCAAGCTTGAAATTTTTCTCTCCTTTTCACATTACAGTAATTCAAACATTGATTGAAATCGATATATAAACGGATAAATAAAGTAGATATCGTATTGGACCCTCACAAGTGCCGACACAATTTAACCCCTTCTCTCACCGTCGGCTTATTTCGTCGATGGTTCTTGAACGCAATCATCAATCGACAATGAACCTCATTGTGTCACACCACCATTCGATTAACTAACGTCATCGTCACGCGTTCGATTTGATTAAATGCACTTCCGATGACACTTGTCCAATTAGATGAAATCGAATTATAGCACACAGACAGTTCTAAATAACGTTATTAGGCTTATTATTTATGATGAATATGTATATTAGTTATACTTGGGTATGCAAATTTTATTATTTAAAATTAAACGCATTATATTACCCTTTGTGTGTTCTCGTTTGTGCGGTCCTCTTGTATACAACCGCAAACTGACGGTCAATAAATTATGTCCGTATACAACGGACGATAGCTTTAATGAGTGAGAAACTCAACGATAAATACAAATGTGTTTGAATGTTTGTTTGTTTGTGTGTATAAACGAGACGCGGAAATATAAATCAAACGTCGCATTTATGTTGTGTATATTTTTCATTTATATTATGGTAACTAAATATAGGCCTACCAACTGCAGGTTTGCGCTACGTGCTCTTAGATTCATAAATTTTAAATCTAGCATTTTTGTAAGTGCAACACACTATTTTAAATATTTTATTAGTAATGTTCTAAAAATCTTGAGTGAGTAACATATAAGAAGTAATGTCGGTCGTTGTGTTTCGTACGTCTTAAATATAATATAATTAAAAAAAAAATTTCCAATAATTTTTTTTTAGTAAAATAATTGATTTTAATTTAAGTTATTAACATTTATTAACCTAATATAAACAAATTCCTTTAAAATTTTACTATAAATATAATTCTTAGAATGAATTTTATATTACAAATTTAGCTATCGCTGTTCTTTATAAACTATATTAAATATATCATATTTTACTTTAAATAACATAAAATCTAAAATATTTTTTAATATAAAAATATGAAATATGTCTATATTTTTTTTAATAACTTTATACTCCAAAAGTCTTTTTAATTATTTTAAATATGTTTGAGAAAAGTATTATTAATGAAAATAAATCCATTCTTAACGGGTTAAAATAAATAAAATGGCCAGATCGACAATAAGTTTTGGTCTGGGATTAGTCGGTTCGTTCGACAAAATAGGGCGAAAAACTCGAAAGGACTTTTGTGTCGAGATATCGACGACAAATAAGTTTGCTCGCCTGTGCCTGAGCCTGAAAAATGTTTGCGACACCTGAAAATCCAGCTGCTCAAAACGGACAAAAGATAAAGTGGCCGTGATTGATTTTTGTGGATTTTGTGCTCCGACTTCGGCTTGTCTGGGTTTTATCGTTGTTGTTGTGTTTTGTTTTTTTAGTTTTCCAAGCTGCAGATTTATTGCAATTTTCATATATTTTCCAAGCGGTAAACATCGCAACAATACATTAAATAAAGTTATATTGTGATATTGTTGTACAACTATAGTATTATAAATTTTACATAAAAAAAAAATCTTTTGGCAGTCGTTTAAAAATAGCATATCATTCATATTTGAGACAGTAGTAAAAAGAAAAATGTAGCTTGAATGATGTTGCGTCATCAGCATAGCAAAGTTTTAATACATAAATTTTAAGAAATTTAATTAAAAAATATTTTAACACTTGATATTTTCAACCGCATTCAATTAACTCCTACCATGTCAACATATATAAATATTCTTGCCGGTAACTTTCAGCCGTTTCGACCCTTATAGTTATTTGGGATTATGTAAGCATTTACAGCCTCCCGCGGGATCGTGTAGCTTTCGGGGGTGGATAAGGTTAACACGGACATCCGCCACCGCACGCTGCTAATATGGTCAAAGTTGACATTTGACAGCATTAACGTTAACTCGCCCTAACAATGTATACCGCATTTGTGTGACACGACCCTCAGTGTCCGACACGAGGACTATCCGGGGAAAAAATCGAGCACCTTTTTTTGTGAAGTAGCATAGGTCGCTATCTTGTTATTATAATATTGATAATGTATATTTATTATTATGTATATACACTCATAGTATATTAAAATATTTTAAATAGTTAACAATCGCTGCAATTCGAAGAATTAGTAGTGGTTTTAATGTGCTAAATATACAGCTGAACATACGTCAAAAACAGAGGTGGATCTTGTTTTTTACGTATATTCCAGATAATGACCTAATTTAAACTATTGCAAGTATGTTATAATAACCATCATATGGTGTAAAAAATATGTTCTAAAAAAACTTTTGAAAATTTTAATCGATGAGTCACCCCTTATCTTGCTGTATTTGCTATTTTTGTCTAGCGTGACATACATCATTAATTTCTTACGTTAATGGTTTGTTACTAAAAGGCATTTTTACGGAATAAAATGTATTTATAAGTATTAAATAGATATTTTGTGTATATAAAAATAAAATATAGTTTAATTAATTTGCAGTACTTGTTATTTATACTATCTTTAATATTTTTCATAATAGCTTTTCTTATCAGATAAAAATTAATTAGTTAATAAAAAGTATTATAACTTATAATCTAACCTAACCTGATCCTTTAACTAATGTATTACATATTAAAATCTAAAAAAATACTGGCAAGCGATTACAAAATCTGTATATGGCCATGTAAAGCGTGTAAAAGTACTACTCATTTAACAAATAACTTATAGGCTTTTGCACCTTATTTAATATGTTATTTTGTATTTTGGTCTGTTTCTATTAATTTTAAATTTTATATGTATTTAAATCTGAATATGCTTCTTAAATTTGCATAAATAATTTATTTATTATTTTAAATTTACAGAATAATCTTAAATGCTCATATAAATTTATAAGACAATTAAATTAAAAATAGTACAAAAATAATTATTATATTATTAGTTTTATTGCTAATTAAATTTCAGTACTAATAAATTAAAAACGATACAAAATTATTTTATTTTAATAGTAGGGCAATTTAATATTTTTTTATAAAATACCATATAATGATTTAAAAGCAGTAATATAATTATATACTGTAAAGTAATATTATTAAAATTTATTTTTTTAGCAAAAACATTATGTTAAAATATAAATTTTAATTAAATATAAACTAAAAATATTTTCATGCAAATATAATATATATTTTTAAATGTTTTTTTTATTTATAATTAATTTTTTGATTAAATAAATAATATGTAAGATTTCATGACAAATTTAAATTATGCAGTTTATGAGTATTAATCCTTTGAGTAGTGAGTTAATATATATATACATTTGTTAGCATACATCTAGGAATGAGTTATTTTTATGTACTTTTCCATTATTATTTCTGTTGTAATTTATTTATTATTACTTTATATAGGATTTATAGTAAATTATCGAAAAAATTAGCGATCAAAGTCTTTTTGCCTTGATTTTCACTAATACCTTTTTGTATTAGTATGTTTTATTATTTACTTCTAACAATTTTTTATTAATAAATTTCGATAATTGATTTTACATATTTTGTATATATTATTCGGCTTTTGCAATATTTTCATATTATTTCAGAAGCTCTTAATATTTTTTATATAACATTTTTTTTATTGTTTATTTATTATGTCCTTCTTAACTAATCAATATTATTTTCTATGTAAATCATAAACTTTAAATCAAATTTAAAAAATATTGTATACATATAATATTTTTTATTTATTATTTCTTTAGTCAAATATGTAATATGTAATAATGAACTATCTGGGGTACCTTAAAACAGTGAAAGATCGACCACCGTACATGTACGGCGATACTGATATATTAAGAAATAAATTTTTATTTAATTTAAATAAATTTATATTTTAAGTTACAAGAGTTTAAATATTTTTATTGTTGTAACAGAAAATATGTAACTAAAAATATATTTTTATTAAAAACATATTTGATTTATTTTACTGTATTAAATTACTTGCTGATTTTTAATAAATATGATGCCTGTATTATATATTTATATTAAATATTTTTCACAAATCTTTATAATCTATAAATAATATTAATAAATGATCTTACTTTTTAACTTTGAGCTAATATTGCTAGCAATTTGAATATTTTTTTATTATGAGTTAGATTTTTTTTAATAAACAATGAACTTAAATTTATATATTTGTAAAAATAATTTAAAATTATTATGATATTAATAATTTAATTAATAAAACTCACAAATATTTAGTGATTTATTAGTTAATGATAAAAATCGGAACAATGTGAAAAAATTATGAGCATTTGCGCTGAAAAATTTGCCTTTTTTAATCGATGAAATAATTTTGCAATAATTAATATAAAAGTCGTTTCATCTAATAATTAGAGAAAAAATCAATGTTATTATTTAAGCATTTTTTTATATGCTCAGATAAAAATAAAGATGATTTTGCCTTTATAGAATTTGGCCGCTAACCTAATCACTTGGCCTTAATCTTCAAACATCTGACTTGGACTTGACAAGTTACTTTATGACTAAATTAAATTTTTTCCTCTTAAAAATGTGTTTCATAGTCTACAAATCGTATTGAAGATTATAAATAAAAAGCTACTGTTTTATTGGGATATTTTAAATGTCTTAATGCGAATTAAAATCTCTTTTATTCTTAGTCAGATAGTGGCAGTTTTGATTGAATTGTCTGTAGACAGTGATTTAATACGGCAATAAGTTTAATTAGATATCCTTGAGAATTGAGGAAAGTTCATTGTTCCACTAAACTTTGATTATATGATTCATATAATATAGACTTAGGACGAAAAACTGTTTAATATCAAGTCATATATTAAGTCATATATCTGCATATATTTAGATTTGAAATAAAAGTTAATACATGATATTTTAATTTTTAATATCCATTTATACAAAAAATAAACAGTCAAGCTGTACTAATGAACAGCAATTTAGGATAATTATATATAATAATTCAGAGTATTGTACAGACTTTATTAATTGTTTTCATAATTGAATACAAAAAAATCTTTTAAAATCTACCCCCACCACTAATTTTTTTATAGTCCACCAAAAAATGCAAAACAAGAATGAAACTTAATTGCGAATATCTTACAATTCTTAATTTTCATTGGAAAATTTATTTTCCGACCCTTTTCCGGGGGCGCAGTATTCTCCACGGCGAAACTTTCCTTTCTTAATTAATGGCCCCGGATTCGGCCCGAGGTCGGATCCGTTTCTTTTTTCATTTTTTAACGTTTTTTTGCAGTTCCCTCGCCGTCGAGGAGGGTTCGATTTTGCAATTTTTCAATTCGCCAAAAACAAATACAAGTCGTCGGTGTTAATTGGGATTCAGTTAGGGAAAAAATAATAAATCAGTCGCGGACGTGATAAATTTCCCCTGGCGCGGACGCGAAACTTTGTTCTTTAACAAGCTTTCATTTGAGAATTCGAATACTTCGTCAGAGAAGGAGAGGGGCGTAATTAAAATTCCTAATTAATGTCCGTCAATGATTTTGATTGTTTGAAATATTGAGATTTGAAATGAAAAGTTTTGCCAACTCTGACAATGTTCGCTTAAAAAATAATTAAAAATTTCACCTGGACATACTTCAACTAAGCATATGTAATAAATTTATTTATATACAATCTTAGTATTTAGTAAGAGCTTATTTGAAACTATCAGTCGATATTCATAGAAAGTAAATTTGTGTACTTGTGTACTTGTGTATTTCTACATTAAGTACAAGATATTTAAACATTAGGGTTGTAGGTATAAATAAAAAAATATATATTGATCATCTATAAAATTTAACACACGTTAACCACGCACAAACATACACATAATTCGATTCATATATTATTCATCAATTTGAATCAGTGAATCGGCTTTGATTTACATAACACGCGTATCTAATTACACGCACACACACGTGCAAGGGAAACGTGACGAGCCGAACTGATTACCCTATCTGTTAAGGAGATAAGGATACTTGTCTTGAGCTGGGATTATCGATAAGACGATATTCGAAATTCACACAAGGAGCTATGGAGTAAAGTCGCGGTAATGTTATCCAATAACAATTACATGCGCACGCTGTGTATGTGTATTTGAGGATTTTGATATAACTCAGCGAATACGCATAATAGATTTATATTATAATAGTTATTCTAAAATATGAAGAGATTTGCCTTTGACTTAACTAAGACATAACACTAACACATATATTTATATTATTAATAAATTTACTTGATGTCATCATTTATATAGATGTTATTAAAAGTATATACTCTTTGATGCTTTAGAATAAATCAATTTTAAGTAGCTTTCTACCGGGATAATAACGTTTATTTAATAAAACATTCAAAATTTAGGATTCCATAAATTAATAATGTTATTTTGTAATCTCGTCTAGAAACCCAGACTCTGCAATAATATTTAGAAATGATCTTATAAGGTTATTTCAATTGAAATACAATTTTAAGAACCATAGCATTTTACATGGTGGTACGGTGTGTAATGTGAATTGTACTCATTATTAAAGTGTCACTTATTTTATATGGTACACATGTGGCAGTCTGTATTTTTTTAAGACGCATTAAACAATAACATTGTTGTTCACCGAGAGAAATGCACTGGTACTGTATAAGGACACATGGTACTATAATTGTTTTCGTAGTAAAAATCTAAACTAAGGTGATAAATAGAGGTGTAGCGACCACACACATATAACCATGTTTGAAAGGATCATTGTTTCAAACTCTAAACTCGCTTTAATGAATGTAACTAAACATGATCATTCATCAACAATTGAGAGAAACAACGCAATAGTGTAAAATATGGGGATCACGCAGACCTCGTTAAAATCTCATAAATAACACGGATCTTAAACGAGCAAACGTCATTTTCTAAAAGCGTAAACCTACTCCGCCGTTCTACGAAGCGACTACAGTGATTGGCTTGATGATCGCTGCATAATTGCGATTTGCGATTGATATATAAGCACGGACTCAGATGAGGCAGTCACTAGAAGAAACCAGCAGACGATCATCGCCGCGGGAGGAACTGTCTCCTGACACTCGCTACGGACAGCTCGGATCGTCCACGGACATCATCCCTTCGCCAGCTTTATCACTGCTTGGAGAAAACATCTCGCCATTAATCGTCCATCGCACATATGTAAATATTGTAATAAAAAACTCTTACTAGATTCCACATTGAGTCTCATTGCCCACGAGGTCAATACGCCCTACGGTTTCCAAACCTTACTTAAATAAAATAAAAATGTCGCAAATGATAGTTGCGAAAAATATTATTATATCCACAAAATTTTATACTTTTCCGTCCATTGATTCTTGAAAATAAAATAACTGTAGTAGATATTTTATTTTAAAATATCTTAAATATGTTTCTGAGGAATTTCAAAATTATTTAAATTTAAAAAATACACTTAATATAAATTAAGACAAATTTAAAAATATTTTCACAAATATTTTATGCACAAAATTAATGTTACAAAAAATATTTTCAACATTTAAATTTTTATTTTTTATATTTAGGTATTAGGTTAATTTAAACAATAAATATACTAAGGGCAACTTAATTATATTTTTTATAAAATAAAATTCTCATTATTCGCGAATTTTTTATACCTAATATGTACGACCCAGCTTAATTTTAATTATTCATTACGATATTCATCCGTGAGATTAGGAAAATTATGGTAAATTTAATCTGTGGTGATCGATCGGAATTTTAATTATATTTTAATCACTAATTTTAATTTCTCATATATAATAGAAATTAGAGACACTAAGGTCTATATAGGATTCGCACCGTGTCTTTTAGGTCAATAGTCAGAGACTTAGACCACTCGTTTATCGTGTTGTTAAGTTGTGATTAAAGACAAAATTGCTCTAAAATAAATAGCTTTATTAAGTAGAATAACTTTTAGTTACAATATTGTCATATTATTTCAATATAGTATATATTTTACAGAATTATATTATTATAAACCATCAACAGATGCTTCGAATGTTCGTTTTTGACAATTCAGCATAGCTTCGCTTGATTTACTTAAACTCTTGTTTATTCTTTAATTTAAATTCATGATATCATTTTTTGCAGCTGTTTAGCCTTTAAATTTGGTAAATGTTTTGCACAAATTATACTGATTATATTTTAAGCACACATATTTGCAAGCAAAACATTGTTGAGTATAAAATACTAGCTTAAAAACAATTTTTCGCGACGGTAACTTTATTGATGTGTAAAATTACGCCCTGATTTTAAAGAACGTTAATTTAAAACTAAAACTAAAAACAATTTTTTTCTAGCGTTATACAGCATCCAACGCGCTCAGTAACTTTATAAAATAGTTTCTACATTGTTTATCCACGTAATCAGGAATTTATTTTAAGCAAAAAATATACAGAAACTCACTTTTTACTAAATAAAATTATATTCAAAAATCGTTTAAATGAAATTTATAGCAGCTTTTCCTATGCCACGAAGCGCCCAGAAAAAGGCATGTCATTTAATGAAAAACTATTAATTTTAATGAAATCAAAATATTAAAAAAACGATCACTGACAGGCCAAATTTTGCCGATCTTTCCATTAATAAACAGAAATGACGTCCCTGGTCCTAAACAAAAATTATCGGCTTATCATTTGAGTAAATCTAAAAAAATATAATCCCGGATCTATCCTGAAAATGTTTTTAAAATGTAACACTGCGATGGTGACGGCACGATTTTATTGCTTTTTATGTGGATTTTTGACTTCTGAGAAGGGATAATTGTTTTTTTGCGTTCTGCTATTGGTCAAAATTTGGTTTAAATCTGCTTTATTCGTTTTTTAATTATTATTAATCATATTATTGTTTTATAAAAAGTCTTATTTTTAACGCTAGATAAGCTTGTATTGACACTTTTGCTTCTAAGCAAATATGTTATTTGAGCGGGGGGGGGGGAGGTAGAGGCATTGAAAAATAAAAATAGCCATAAATCGTTTCGCATTCTGTATATTCCCATGCGTATTTTTTTCATTGTATTGGATTCTTAGATCACTAATGCAAAGATAAAGCCGCCGGCCGGTTAAAGTAATAGAAAATCGCAAAAAAATGATAATTTAAATACTCTCGATCTCGAAAAATCATATTTTCAAACATCTGGCACGAACAGCTTCGGAAGGGTTTATTATTTAAGCATAAATAAGGCAAATTCGAGTGTTAGAAACTTTAAATTCCCAGACACATAATAAAACATTCCTAGAAGTATGCATACCGTGATAAAAAGGGCAGTAGTTGTAAACCTTGTAAAATATTTATACAATTTTATATAATAAAAAATGATTTATGATATTTTTTAAGAAAAAGCCCTACTTATTAGCAATAAAATATTTTTTTCGATTAAACAATTTTTTCACTTTATCACTTATATGCTACACAATAATAACCCTTTCTCCGCGGCTGATATTTTTGTGCGCCATTTCAAAATTTGCAAATATGTGGGTGAGCACATATTTATGGCATTAGTAATTTAATTTTATTACAAGGCTCAAAGGTTTTAGCTGCCCAATGCATACTGGCGATTTTCTTGATGACTTCTACAGCTGTCATCCGCGGTCAAAGGGTTAATGCATGCGTTTATTGAATAAAGAATTCATACTAGCCATTTCAGTTTCATTTAATTTTTGCAGATAAATTTTACTTTTAAGTATAGAATGCTTGATTTTTCTTTGCTACTCTATATTCACTTCCAATTTTTTTGCGAGATCAAAAAAAATGTTTTTAGTCCTAATTTTTTTGGGTTTAGAAATATTCTTAGCGCTGCTTAGTGTGCAGCAGATTTTTTGTAATAAATTTATTCTTTCAAAGTTGATTTTTATTTTTCTGTGATTTTATTTTTGACACATTCTTTGAAAATTTTTATTTCCATCGTCGTTTCAGTTCGAAAAGTTTTTACCAGCAATCCTAGCGATAGTTTTAAGTACGGTCTTAATCTTCAAGATCAGTTTGAAATGATTCAGAATTAACCTTTGTTTTTTTTATCGTCGTTTTTGTTATTATTTTGGACTTTTTTTAGTCGGACCAGCGGTTAAGAAATAACTGGAATTTTCTTTCATTTTTATACCCTGCGTTAAACTTTTACAATTAAAAATTAAGCAAATAAAAACAATGAAGTCATATTTAAGTAAAACGAAGCGGTAAAAACACCGTAAAAAATGTTACCATCGCGTTACATAACAAAGAAAGCCCTGTATGTAATCAAAACGATTATTTTTATATTTTTCTTAAATTATTGACAACATATGGTTTTTCACTTTTTCTTTTAAAAGTAATGGAAAACTATAATTAAAATAAACACAATTTTTGCCATTTTACAAATTGGCTACCATCTTTTAGCCATTGGATCATTTTACTTTTTTTAGGCAAAATATTTCATTCTTACCAATCTGTGGATAAAATCTTTTGCGATTTAATCACCACTCATTTTTTAAGCTTTTTAGCTAGCGGATTTTTAACTGTGTTGATAGTTTAGGCACATTCTGAATTTTTATTTGTGTTAGATTTAAAATTAGGCTATGCTTCTTTTATGTATTTTTAATCCAATCTACAATAAGCAATCTTGTCTTACTTCTTTTTGTCATTCAGTGTTATTTTTCCTTATTTTTTATGGTTCTAGATTGTAGAGGGGATGTGGTAGGGCACCTTTCTACCCACCTAGTTCCAAAGGTGAAATCTAAGCCAGGCATGCACACGTGGAAAATTGAATTCGGCCTATTTGATCTCCGGATTTGGCCTTCAGCCTCGAAGACTAAGCGCGGGATTATGACGGTTCATGTCGAACGCTATCGAAACTATATAATACGCGTGTATCGCGATAAGCCACCCAAAACCAGTCTCGGCTCGTAGTCTCAAAGCTCTTCTTTCCACTGCAATCAAATTATGCCAAAGCAAATTCCCTTCGGAAACAGACCGGCCACCTCACCTCACCCCATCTGTCTTAGTTAAGGCCTTTGAAATGGTTAGTCAGAGATTTGGCTGTGAATTTGCAAATTAAAAAAGTAAACAGAGTAACATGCTTTAATTTAATTAATTAGAATTAATACTAGACTCTTCGACGCAAAGCGAAAATAACTCGATTGAAAAAGCCTCACCCACCCCTCATAATGTTCAGCTCGTTAAAAGTGGCCCTCGTCAATTTTTAGCTTATCGTCACTATTTCACGTCGTGCTCGTTTGCATATCGGACACAAATGGATATCACCTAATTATCGCGTTTTATCGTCACTATCCGTCGACACAGATCGGCTGGCGCAAATTTATGGGCCCATTTCCGCGATCGCTGATTATCGTCACCACCCGCCTCCGACCCATTTCAGGGTTGACACAATGTCCGATTTGATAAACACGCCTCGAGTGTTGTCCCATAGTTCGTTGTTGGTTTTAATTAAAATCCGATAACCGAAAATTTAATAACAACTTTAATTGTAATATTTTCATGTAATGCGTTGGTTATGAACACAAAAAAAATAGAAGCAATATATTATAAACGTTCATAGCGTAGGTGTCGAATACGATAGAGTAGGAAATAATTTAAAATCCGTAAAAAATATGTTGTATAGGCGTCGTTTAGCTTTGACAAATAGTAAACTGGCTTATTTTGCCTAATTAGTATATCTATAAACAGAAACAACCATATTTGTTAAAATATTCTGAATGTTGGCTCAACATGAATGACTATTTTTTTGTAAGTGTTCATAAATTTTGGCTACAAAATTATACTAGGTGATTAAAAATATATTTTTCGTTCGAATGAGAGCTGTGTTATTTTCTAGAGGATCTCATAATTACCCACGAAATGGTTTTTATTTATGAAAGTATGGAAATATCTAATTAAATATTGTTTTTATATAAATTTCACTTAGGAGTAATTTGTAAAGCTCTTTTTATTCTAAATGTTTAAAGAATTTACAATTTAAATGTTTAATGTTAATATTATTAAAAAAATCATAAAAAGTTTAAACTACGCTTTTAATATAAAATTTAACCTTTTTAGTCTCACAGGGTCAATCAATTGCTCCCGCTGCTGTATGCGAAAAATCCCTCAGGGCTAACCTATATATTTATTACACTATATATATTTTGTAATATCGACGAAATTTGTTAAAATTTAAAACAATGCAATAACTATGTATTAAACATTAAAATGGCACTGTGTCATTTTACAAGCTAGATGGACAAATACAAAAACAGATACATAGTCAGGAATTATTTTTTTTGTTTATGTTTCATTTCTATACCCTTATATATTATTTTAGAATTAAATGGATATTTTAAATTAGCAAATTTGCTAATTATTTAAACATTAAAAAAATAAAAATGGCTTATAGCAATATATTGTATATATAACTAAAAAACTAGTAATAAAAATTCACCAAAAATTTTTTTTTTCGACTAATAATTAATTTATGGTATTTGAAATTGATTATTATATATTAAAATCCTAATTATTGGCAATATACAAATATTATGTGCTTAAGTATTCCATTAAAAATAATAAATACACATTTATTGTTGATTTTATCTTTTTTTACTATTAAATTAACATATTTTTTTATACAACAAATTAAAAAAAAACCAGCAAAACACTTTTAGTTTAATAAGAATTTAGATGCATAATAACTTAAATTTAAATATGCGTGATTTTTTTTAAATAAAAATCAGGATAAAAACTTTTATTAAAACTAATAAAAGTAATATCACTTTAAAAAAAAGTCCAAACGACCATTATTTATTTTTTTCAATTACAATTTTATTTTATTATTACAAACATAAGATTTCCGGCACTAAAGTATATTTGTATAATATATAAAACATTTTATAATAAATATATATTAAGGCTCAAAAACTTTATTTCTTATCATACAGCATAATTGCCAAAAAATAGGCACACATTATTTTTATTGAAATCTAAAAAAAATCCTAATTTTAATATATAGGTATGAAATTTGTTACAAAAAATATCTAGAATATTTTAAGCAATTCTGGTCAATAAAATTTATTAGTAAATTCTAAAATTAAAACTTGTGACTATAAAATATATTCTACGCATTAAAATACTGCAAAATAAAAAACTTTATATCATGTTAAAATTTACAAAATCATAAAAAAAAAACTGCTACATATGTATATTTTTAATTAAATAAAGTTTTAAATTTCATAAAAAAACGGGTCTCATAGTCGTAAAAATATATTTTAATAATATTCATAAAACTGTCTAAATCCTGAGAAAAATATTGTCATTATTTATTTTTATAAATAATCACATTATTTTAAAAAAAAAATTTTTCATGGTGAATTCTCTACATAAAAAATATTTTTTGAATTTAAAACTCAACCTTAGCCTTTTATTATAGAGCATAGAAAGCATTTTTATATGTACTACGAAACAAAAGAATATACATATAATCAAATATTTATCAGTATTTTGTGTATTTATTGATTAAATAAGTCGATTAATTTACAGACCTGCTGATTTTGTGGTATAGTAAAATAATTAAAATGCAAAATATATTATTGGTGACACAAATTTACTAAAAACAACAAATTAAACATTTATGTATTAAAAAATCAACGATTAATCAAAAAAATCTGAAATTACCTATTTCAAGTAAGAAAGTTGCATTTTAGATTGATATAAGAAATGATTAAATTAAAAATATATTAAAAACCCTAATTTTTTAATATAATAAATAATAAATTTAATATGTTTATAATAAATACTATTATTTTTTTAATTATAATACATAAAGTCTATAATGTTTCAATTCATCAATTTAATCTAGAGCATAATTCCATGATTAATTATATAATCGCTATTAAAAGAAAAAAATACTGCTACTTTAGATTGCATTAAAGATAATCATCTGATTTATATATAAAATTATATGCTCAATTAAAATTTTTTTTTTTTCTTAAATTTGAATAAAATAAAATGCGTACTAAGTATAGATAAAAATAATAAAATCATAAATATTAAGATAAAGCAAATATGAACTATCTCCTATATAATTTTTTTAGTAACGTTTTCATTTTTAATCCCATTTTTATTATATCAATATTTTTTTTATTTTACATAATTTTACATACAGTTTGAACCGATTATTGTCTAATTAAATAATGTGAAGTATCAAACCCACATATTTTATTTTATAATTATGATCACGCTTATTTTATAATCATGAAAATAGACATCAGTGTCTTCTAAATATTTTCTTGTTCATCTTCCTCATCGCTCATGACCATCATAACATGTGGACGATTTTTTTCATGAACAGAGGAGTCTGAATCCCAATAATTTTCATTGCCACATGGAATATCTGAATCATTGTTCGCATAGTTTTTCTCTGTAATACTTTCTTCAGCCATTATTTATTTGCGTCGTAGATTAAATTACATATAATTTAGAACTACATATATATTTAACACTATATTATATAATATACACTGCAATTATTTTCACGTAGATTCTACACTCGTATGTCACTAAACAACTATATTTTATAAGCAGTTCGTAGTATTTTTCGAATATTTACTTGAGCACATGAAAACCAGATGCGTTTCATACGATGGTATAACTAAATTCTTATTCATAAATTTTTCCCACTTTCTATAAAAATGTGTCACTTCTGAGATTTGGTATTTCCAGTAAGCCAGTGATCTGACCGTAGATAATATTTACTCACAAAAAATATGTTGGAATTTCCTTGTTATAGGATAGAAAAAAACACAATAGAATTTTACTAATCTTGAGATTCTCAGTAATCCATCACTATCTAATGGTTAATGGATGATAAATTTTTAGTATCTTTAGTATTGTTAGATATTTTTTATTTTATGTAAGTTGACTTCTTTTCTAAATTAACCCATTTACCTTATATATTATTTTTAAATATACATATTTATATGTTTGTGTATAAAATATCATATTTTTCTTTATTTACACCGTTCAAAAGAAAAGCGTTATATATAAAAATGATATAGTTATTTTATATAAATATATTTATATATTAACTAATTCATAGTATTATTTTGAAGAAAATGGCAAAAAAACATACATATATTTCGTATTTAAATCTGTAGCAAAAACTTAAAGAAATTATATGTTCCATATATACTCATTCTAATAATATTCTTATATCGCGAAAAATTTTTAACCCTCACCCTTAGAATCCAAGTATCAAAGCATTAACATGATTGCTATAAAATTTAGCCAAAGCTAAATTCTTTTCGTTTAGTCTTTGAAATGGTTCCTCTGAGATTTAATTGCCGTAAAATTGTTCCACGGAAGAGGGTAGACTTGAAAGGTATATATATATCGACCTTATCGGAGGGCACGGGTGAAGTATTTTTCATAAAAAACCTACCCCTAATACGGACCACGGTCAACTCCAAAGTATTACCTGGGAGTTTATAAATTTGGCAGTGAAAGCTGCGATTTTTATGGCTCATTTGCTGGGAGAATAAATTACACACTCGCTTGATTCGGGAAACGAGAATAATTTATATCGCAAAACTTTGCAATTGTTGTTCAGGGGGAAATAATTAAGAAGTTGTGTAGCGGTACTAAGTAAAAAATACGCATTTTAAAAATATGTACAGTATTCAAACAATCAATAAATGAAAGTACAAACATACTAAATTTCTTGAAAGGTACACTTTCAATTTAAAAAAAACGTTTTATATAATTATTAAATGTTGAGTTCTTCAGTATTTTTTAAATTTTTTTCGGCTCATCTTTTAACAAACTAAACTAATTTTTTTTTTTTTTTACAGAAGAAAGCTGTTGATTTCCTCATAGAATGCCAGTGATAAGTTAAAAAAAAGTGCGTGTATATATAAATCATGAAGTGCCAGTTCGCGTGATATGGATCGACATGGCTCAGTGGTTCCGGTTCTATTCGGGGCCAAAGGTCCGACGCCATCCAGTACTGAATAAGTGATATTTAGTATACACGTTCACCTATAAAGTGCATGCGTGATAGTGTAACGAAGGCAGTGAATAATGAAACAATGAGGCTGCTGCCGAAGAAAAGTCCTGTATGGGGCGGCCAGCTCCTACTGGCTATGTTGCAGTTGTGCGGTAAGTGTTTTATAAATATTATATAGCTAAAAACTTCTTGCAACTGACAAATAACACATCTATTTTATTATACAACCCTTAAAAAGCAAGATTTTTTAATTTAATGTGATAAGTTTTACTAACGTTTCTCAGACAATGATTTAAAAATAGATTTTCGAGGCAATATATTTTGACACATATAATATATTATATAATATAATTTTCTAAAACAAACCCTAAAGTTTACCTCTCTTGAAACTCGGAAATATTTTATAAAAAGTGCTTAAATAAGTAATTCTCCTGAACAAATTACAATTCAACTTAAGATATTTTAAATCGATTAAAGATTGAATATTTTAGGTTTATTTAATATTGAGAATATTTTGACTTTTAAATATACATTTGCATGCTAATTTTTGAGCTTTTAAGTAAATAAAATTTCAGTTCGTGTTAACCCTTTCTACGCAATGCACATCATATCCATATATCATCACCCGTGCGAAACCGATTATCGTTCTATAGTCAGTAACTTTTGTGCCCTTTGAAGGCAATGTCAAAATCCCTTGATTATAAAACCCAGGTCAATATATTTACCGACTTTCAAAAAGCATTCGACAGAGTTTGTCATGAGTCTTTGGAAGTCAAACAACTTCGCTTACTTGAATGGTCTTGTTAGCTTTTTTTAAATTTTCTCAAGTCTCCTTTGTCAGTATGTGAATATTTCGCTGCTTCTGGAGTACCGCAGAGATCCAATCTGGGTCCTTTGTTTTTTTACTTTTTATTAACGATATACATGCGGCAATTATTGACTTTAAATATATGACCTATAAGTGTTTTAGAGTATTCGCGCAAATACATATTCTCTCTCTTTACATAAAGACATAGAATCGCTGTGGAGGTAGTGAAATAACAAGCGACAACTTTTCAGAATCACATTACTACGTTTTTCAGACACCTATTGCCCAGAGAATTTTTCTTATAGTTCAGGCAAATGTGTTTTTAGCATAAATAATTCTGTCAATGATTTCAGATTTACGTTTGAGCAGATATGGATTTTTTTATGCACAAGTTTGCTATAAGACGTCAAAGATACTCGATTTTCTTATGCGGAGCGCGTGTCACTTTAATATTTTTTTTGTTGATTTACGTTTTGTACAATACGCTATTTCGTTGCATCCTCACATATGGCTCGATTGTCAGGAAGCCAAGTAAAACAAAGTTGTTTAAAAGAAATCAAATAAAATTTAGTCCCTTATTCTTACCCTTTACCATTAATGCCCATAATGACTCATAAAGAAATTTATCAAGTCATATTGGTTCTATTTTTATTATATTTTTTTGGTAGATTTTACTGATTTCTAGGCTTAAAAGTCATTTGTCAAATTAATTTGCCTAGTTTTATTAGCATATAATTACCCCGTTGTAACGTTCGCTTGTCAGGTTACAATGTAAGATTTAAAAAAACATTGCATTATGCGTTAACCCATTCTACGCTATGCACAACATATAAGTCGGGTCACCAGTGCTAAGCCCATCATACGATGGGCTCGACAATCCGTTTTTTTTGGCAAAAAATAAAGATAGATAGTTGTTTTTATGAGCTTTAAAAATGAGTTTCACTCATTAGTAAAATATTTAATTTTGGATAATAATATAATTTAAGGTAGATCAATGAAAAATTGATATGTAAAATATAGCAGTTATTTTATTTATTTAAATTTAGCTCGAGAAAATTCAGCATCACTTACAAATGTATATAGCTACCACTGTTAAATTGTATATTATATATTTTTTTATTAATATAAAGCGCTAATTTATTTTAAATATAATATTTTAGCTCAGTTTTACAAGAAGTTTGATCCATTATGTTTTTTCATTATATCAAAAAAAAAATACCAAAACGATTTGTTTTAAAAACAATAATATATATAATATATAACAGTTTTTAAAGGTACAGCAACTCCCGTAACTTTATTTAGTTTTATTGGGATTATGCAACTTTTTTTAGCAGTTAAAATATTCAAATAAAATAAAGTACTAAAATACAGTATCTAAAAAAATATTCTCTAGTTATGAAATATCATGATACAGTCAACGCATTACGCGACTATTCATAGAAATGTAATGCGGCATGGAAAGGGTTAATAAGAGCATCAAAGCAAAATCTGGTACTCACTCCTTAATTTTAAAAGTCTTTTTAAAGAATTTTTGCTGCAGCATTGGTTTAGGTACACGTTCACCCATAAATTGTATGTGTATCAGTGAATAATAAAACAATGAGGATGCTGCCTCAGAAAAGTCTTGTCTAAGGCCACCAGCTCCTGCTGGCTATGTTGCAGTTGTGCGGTAAGTGCTTTCTAAATAAGCATACATTATGGAACCGTGCATACCATGCATTATATAAATATTACATTGGAGCACGGTGTATCGCATGGTTTTTTGGTAGTGCTCCGTTGAGACAAAGTTTGCTAGTACTTGGGGGCAAAAGCTCTCTTGGAGCCACTGAAGGGTGTTTTCGGCGCTCTAATGTTGCGCTATTAATATAGTAATAAGTACATAGAGTTAAACTTGGATGAGAATATATGGGTTTTCTTAATCCCTTTGAATTACCTTTATATTTAGAAGCGCAATACAATATATGTTCTAATATTCTATTTGATTATATTATATATCATAAGCCGGAACAATGTGTATTTTATTTAATAATAATCATTATTTTTCCTTAAAATTAAGCATTTTTTATGAGCTGAAAACAAGTTGAAAATCTGTAAAAACTTTTCATTTTCTAAAGAAATGTGCGGTGTAATGATGGTTAAAAAAAATCGTACTGGGGAGAAAGTCTTCAAAATGAAGACGTCGTAAGACGTCTTTCTTTAGTTAATAATATCCAACTAGAGGGAAAATAAAAATCACGCACAACTTGAATAAATGCTTAGTGTTTCAAGAACTTTTAAATTAGCTATGAAAAGCAAAAAAGCTTAAAAATAAGTGCCTTACAAAGCGCATAGAAACAAAACAGGAATTAGATCGATTTTTGTATGTAAACAAATATTTTTAATATAATGTTTGATTTTTTTTTTGAGACAGATTTTCTAAGGCAGAGATACAAATTATTAATTTTTAAATTCCCGCTGTTTTATAATAGGATTGGTTAAATTAATTTATGATTTATGGTGATTCCGGTACAACTACGGTTATTGTAGTAAAAAATCGTAAAATCATACATATATATTGTTGTATATTTATAAACAGTATGTATTTACTTGATTCACGATATTTTTAATAATAAAAAAAAATGTTTTTATATTGTGTAAATTAAATTATTAAAAATTTTTGCTTTTTTAATTTTTATTGTAGCATTTTGTTTACCGGATTTTAAATTTGTTTTAGAGCTAACCACCCGGGTTTTTTTTTGCCGAACTTTGCTTGGCGATTTCGCAGAATTATGGCAAACAGTTATATTTCAAATATCAAAGGTATGCAGTATATTTAGTCTCTTCTGAACTATCGACCGAAACGTATCGCGAAAATTGCTCTTCTCTTATTTATCTTTTGTGATTATGAAATATTTTCGATCACCCTAAAACGGAAACGGAACAATTTTAAGATGCGTTATCCAACGTCTCCAGTGATTGTAAATATAGTGATATGTGCAAAAGTGATTCTAATTCAAGTGAACGTGAACATAAACCAGGTATGATGAATCTACTTGCATTCAGTGATGGTGAGTGTGATAGTGAATTTGATTCAACAAGCTATAATCAAGATTTCAAAGGTATTCCAGGAGAACCAATTTTTCCCATTGACGAAGCTGACAATTTATTTATTGGCGATGATTTGTTCAAAATGATAGTTTCAGAAACAAATTAATATCATTGGCAAACATTTCACAAATACAAAAATATAGAAAAAAACTGCGCAATGGAACGATGTGACAGTAAGTGAACTAAAAAAGTGGTTTAGTTCACTTATTAAATGGGTATAGTTCATAAGTTAAACAATCCCCATAATTCAGAAAACAATATAGATTAAGACTAATTTTAACTTTTATTCATTTTGATAAAAATGCAACAATTTGGAAAAGTACAGATAGGTTGGCGAAAATGAAACCAATTATTGATTATTTTAGAGGCAAATTCAATAATGTTTAAAAGTCAAAGCAAAATCTTTTCCTAGATGAAAGAATGATTCCATGCTAAGATATACTTATTTTTCGGATATTCAGTCCTCAATCAAATATTGAATATTGAATAGAAAGGCTTGCGATTTAGATACCGGTAATATTTGTAATTTAAAATTATACACCAGAAATACAAGAAGATGGAACAATCCGGAAAAATGGCGGTCTGCCAGAATCGTAAAAATCGTAAAAACATGGCAGAAGAGTTAAAATACTTATCCAAATTTGGAAGACAAATAAGAAACGAGATTTCAGAATGATGTCTACTTTTCACAACAGCCAGATGATAAGACACGGGAAAAAAAACAGAACGACCACCTTACAAGACTCAATGTATGACTGTAAAATACTATTTCGAAAAACAATGAAATAAACAAAAAATGTTTTTTTTTCATTTGTTTCAATGCGCATTGTTTTATTCGTTCAGTTGTTATAAAAATTCGAATCGTAACAGCAAAATTAAATTCAAAGATTTTCTTTTGAGTAAGGCTAAGGGATGGATGCAGAAATCAGTGGAAACAATTGATTCTGAAGACATTTCGGAAGGTTTCTATCACATCTTGCCGTGCCCGTGCTATCGATCCACTAGAAAGGCTTTCGGATAAGCTAAAAAACCATCATTCAAGTAAAATAAAAAGTGAATTGTGAAAAGAAAGTGTCGTGTTGGTTCTGCACATGGTATACATTTGCAGAAGTTGTATCAAAAAATGTGAATAATGTGAATAAAAAAATAAATATAAATAGTGATACAGTGTGGTGTATAAGTGTAGTGCTAAAATAAATGTGTCTGTGCCAGTTGTAAGCTGAAAAAGGACGTCGAAAAATTTGGTGAGTGCAAATTATATTATAATATTAACGGATATATTTTATAAATCATTTATATAAAAATTTATAAAAGCATTATATATTTAACAAAATATCAAATTATAAATAACTGGTTTGTTGCCATTGCAACCATATTCAATTTACACAACATATTAGGAATAAAAAATACATATTTATTCGTAAATTATTTTATTCCTCAGAGATTCTTTTAAATGCAATACTATTTTTTTTCAATTATTTTACAATATACTGCGGCAAAAATTTATCAGTAATGTAACTTTTTTCCCCCTAGTTTCTTAATTTGTGAATCATTGCGGTTTTCCAAATGGTGAGGAAATTTCAAAATAACAAGCACCCAGTAAAAATGTTCGTAAGTTAACAAATGATATTTTATGGAAATTCTTTGGTTACTGTGTTATCTAAATTATCTACATATACCGTAACGATTTTACTTTTTTAATTTTGTATTATCATACAGAATTTTAGCTTAAAAAACTTTGTTAAATAATGTACTATTAACCGTGATGTTTTGATTTTTTTTGCTTTGGTTTTATGTTTACCAAACAAATTGACCCTAAAATTTATTTCTATTCAAGAAGTGTAACATAAAATATTATTTTTATATTAAATAAATAATTATGGTTTATATATTTCATAAAAAATTCTCGTCTCATTGAACTCTTTTCACAAAAATTTGTAGTAAAATATAATTTATTTTTTATTTGATAGTACGTATAAATAGTATACTACCGTTGATTATCATATAAAGGCACACTTGAAGGTATTTCTGTGGTTTTTTTTATAAAACAAAATGCATGTCGCAGGACTCCACTAAAAAATGTTTTTTCAAGACTCGTATACGAGTCCTCGGGCGTTACGCTGCGATTTTAAAATAAGATGGCGAGACAAACTTGTAAGCTCTGTTTCAAAAAAAATGTTTAAATCTACGGCAGTTATTATATGCTCACAAATCAGTATATCCCGTATTATTGACGTTGAAAATAGCCCCTAATATAAAACTTAAGTTTAAAATCATACAATGTTTATGTAAAGGAAAAATTTGTACAAAAAGTTACAAGTCAATATGTATAAAACTACGGCTATTAGCAAGTCCTTAAAAACCGTTAAATCTTATGTAAAATATGTAGACTTTTTTTCGATTGGCTTTATAATATATCTTTATTGTTTTTCTACGCCTTTTTTACCGGCGTTATTAATTCTTAGAACATTATAATATTCGCCATTTTAAAGCATTATACTAGACCAGGTTAGCTGCAATATATTACTTTTTTTAATTTTATAATTTTTTTTATTTTACACATTGTTTTTACGACAAATAGTAGAATTAAATAATAATACACTAATATACCCAACCTAAGTTAAAACATTAGTTTAAAATTATGAAATAGATACATATTTATCACTTTTTATGTCTTGCTTTTGTATGAGAAAAAAATATTAAAAACCCCTTTGTGAATTAGTAAAAAAGTCATATATCAATACGATTAATACTGTGGCTAATATAAAGCACTTAAAAATGGTTAAATACCATATAAAAAATATATACAAACATTTTTTTTAATTTATAGAATAAAACGCATTTTGAAACCTAACTGTATTTTGCGGCTTACTGATTCTTAAAATGTTTAAGCATTCGCTATTTGGAGACAAGATAGCAGATTAGGTCGGCTGAAAACTGTTACTTTTTTATACTTTTATTATTTTTTTTATTTCACATATAGTTCTTACTACAAATAGTCAAGTCAAAAAATAATATTATAAAATAATAACCTAAATTATGAACTTAATTCATAAAAATTGTTTAAAATTATAAACTAGATAATTATTACTTTTTATGTTTTGTTTTTGTGAAAAACTCTTTTGTGATTTTTTAAAAGAATGTTATTGTCAATATGATTAAAACAACGGCTAATATCGAGTCTTTAAAAACCGTTTATCTCACATTAAAAAGCTGTAGAATAATAAAAATATAATTTTTATATTACTACACTTTTTGTGTATTAATTTTTTACGTTTTTTAGGATTATATATTGATAATATTTTTATTGCAAAGCCGCCATTTTAAAACTCGATGGTAGATCAGGTATGCTAACAAACTTAGCCAATATCTTTAGGAGATTTATATTTTTTAAAAGTTATATATCGATATAATCCAAACTACAGGAGTTATCGTGTCGTCAAAAACTGTTAATTACTGTCTAATTAAATTTAATAATATATATTATAATAGCTTTATTTTACAGTTTTTTATTGAAACAGATTAAAAATTATATTTTATTTATCTTGTTATTAAAAAACATTTTAATACTTTACTTTATTATATACAATATTTTTAGTCTTTGGTCTTTACGTATTATAGTAACACGTGATCGGTCGTTTAGCTAAACTTTTAGCTTAAAATTTAAAGTTAAAAATAACACATTAACTTAGAAATGGTAGCCAAATTTACACGTGCAAATTTCACGTCACTACAGTTCACCATTTCATAGAAGTTTTTGTGACAGACAGACAAACAGCCATACACAATTATTCTCTGTTTTATAGTATAGGTATATTTTATTACAGTGATAGAAATTTAATATAGATATTTATATGAATTTCACTTAAAATAAATTTTTCTAAATGTTAACTTGCATTATTCAATATGATTACAGATAATTCTTTAAGAAATTAAACAAACTTATTTTTAATAAAAGATATATTTAATTTTTTTTAAATACAATTAGGATATTTTTTACTATTTATTGTGTTATTTCATATCCGTAATTAAACAAGCAAATATATATTTTATTCACAAGCGTTAATTTCTACAAAATAATATTAAGCATAGTCCATCCATTACTGATTTAAAAAAATTAAAGGTAAAATAAAAAAGGATTGGAAAAATACGATATTTGCGTTAAAATGATAAAATAAAACTGGCTGACAATTCTTAATGGATAATATATTTTTATACTAATCTAAAAACTATAGATAATAAGGCTAAAAACGCAGTAAACCCAAGGGAAATTTTGAGCTATGTAAAAAAATCCCTTGAACTATATAGATTAGATAACATCTTGTTAAAAAAAATCGCTTTTAATGGCTTTCACAAGTAATCGTGCTTATCATTTGAGTACTTTCCCAGCAAAAAAAACAGCAAAAATCTTTATAGTAAAATTATAAAACTTTTAAAAAAATATGTATATTTAAATAATAAGTAAAACTTATATGATTTTAAAGATCCAGAAATCTTGATTTAAATATGAATTTCTTATCAGAAAGATACTCAAATAAATATAACGTAATTTAATCTTAGAAGAGAAAGTAAAACCTTCTCTTTTAAGCTTAAATTGCATTAAAAAAAATGTTGTTGCAATATTAAAATTACATTTAAAGAGCAATTATTAATAATATAGTAATATAACTTTTATTAGATTTTCGGATTTATATACATATATTTATTTGATCTATGTCGTTTTTGTATAACTTAACCTTTTGCAACCGCTCTAATTCAATCGATTTGTATACAACACCCGCTTTCACTTACCTTTTAGAGCCATTAAATAACTGATAAGGCGATTCTCGTAAGTGATTGTGTTGTTTTTTTCGAATTACGGAAAAAATGATTAAAGCATCGATAACGGTAAAATGCAAATACTAAGAATGCATAAAAAATTAGGTATACATATATAATATTAATTCTAAAGTAAATTTATTCTTGATTTTTATAATATTTATTATTTGGCGAATTAACAGTGGACTTTTTCGCCATAAAATATTATAAACTAGAGTTGAATTAGTTAATATTAACATTAATTTGAACTTGGAATATAAATTAATACATCAATACGTAATTGATCGCAGTTTTTGATCCCAGTTATCTAATTAACTGATAAATAATATTTTTACTTCGTAAATATTTATGTGAAACGGAATCGGGTTAGGTTTCAGTTAGTAAACAATTATTAAAAATAGTTTTGAATATTTTTGTCGAAAAAACAGTTTAGTTTTACATATTTTTATATTTAAAATTTATGCTTTTTCCGTTTTTTTTTTATTTTTAAATACGTTAATATAAATATTAAAAATTACTTAAAAAATAAACTATACATGTATTAGCTACAATTTGATTAAAAATATAGTGGTTATTTTTTATGGACAAAGAATCTAAAAAAATTATAATTTAAAATATTTTTGGCTTTAATTAAATTTTTAAGGGATCTCTAATAATTTAATAGAGAATTAATTTATATTTATATTTTATGAACGTATTTGCAAATTTAATGAATAAATTTATATATGGACAACATAATGGCTAAATCTGTTACCCCCACTACCACTCCCAGTAGCAGATAAGGCCAATGAGTGTCCGAACGCGTCATTTTAACGCGCTCCGTCGTGCCCTTCGGAAGTGTTTTCAAAGTGCTAACAAAAGTGAACTCAAAGTGTTATTGTGACAATTGTTAACTGACGCCATATCCAAATATAACAACGTCCCTAAGCAAGATCAACCCATGACACCAGAGCAACAACGAATGCAATTTGAAATAATGTTGTCGCTAAACGGTATTATGAGGCCGAAATTCGTACGTCATCAACGGCCAAACCAACGTAATCAACCATATCTATCCGACGGGAGTCGAAATTTTCAGTCATCGTTACTGCAATTTGCAATGCAGCCGGCGATTATTCCAGAAATACGACAATATTTAGCCGATAACTGGGAAGCGATTATCATGCAACGTGATCAGCATTCAAAAGAAAATAAACAGCAACAACCAGAAGAAGCATCGTCTACAAATTCAGATGAGCCTCAACAGTCAGAAGATGCTGAAGGATCATCAGACGAAGAAGATAATGAAGATTCATCTGAAGTGGATGAGGAATATTCTTCATCTACACCGCCGCTTAGAGCGCTTGCAAATGACGAGGAAGTAATTCGTTTAAACCTTTGCAAGTTTATTGAGGGTATGGATAACTCTGAAAATTTGTCGTTCAAATACAAATATGTTTAAAGTGTGAAAAGATCGACTAAATAGTGAATATTGTAAAGGTGTTAGTTACTGGTTTTTAAAACTAAATTAGTTTTTTTTATATAATTGAATTATATAACTCATTTTTAGTAAGTTATTAATTGAATTTTTATAAAATAATAAAGTGATTGTGTAAAATGTATAGCAAATGTAAAAATAAACTCAGTTTTTTATAACACAAAGTCATCTTTTTGGATTTATATGTCCTTCAAAATATAAAAACGTAGTAAAAAATATTTGTAGTGTAAATAAATCGACTGAATAGTGTAGTTAGACAATATTTTTAATTTTTAAAGTATTCTTTCATATATATGTATATAAATATAAAATAAGTTTGCTGGTCTTGACAAAACATAATCAATTAAATAGATACTTCTTACATGTTAAAATTATTAATCATAATTTTTAACTATTTGTTCAACTAAAATCTAGTTAAATAGTAGAAATTAAAAAAAAATAGGGTTAAATGCAAGAAAAATTAAAAAAACGTAAAAAACTATATTTAAAATACATAAATAAATTAATTGATTATTTAGTTACAAACTATCTATAATTACGTGCTTTATTTAATAAACACAAAGACTTACCAAAAATAATAAGTTATGCCTCTAAAGCAATATGTGTTTATGTTTATACCTAAATTTAAGATGTAAGTGTATTATTATAGCTCGTGTATTTTTTAGTGTTCAGAAAATGACAGATTATTATAACAAATAAACGTAGATAGAAAATAAATTTTCAGTGCTAGAGCTCAGAATAAAATTGAAAACAATGACAAGCTTACTTAAATACTATATAATATACTTTATTTTATGCTTATATTATTGTATATCATTAAATTTTTATTGAAATTAAACTAAGAAAAATGTTAAAAAGCATCAGTTCAATATATTAATAGTCATATTAAAACCAATCTTTTAATTTACTCTTTGATAAACTTGTTTTCTATTTTATTGTTGAATAATTTATTTTTTATTTTTAATAATAATTGTAATTCGATTAACAGTGTTTACCTTTAAGGCTTAAATATATGTATTATTTACTGTTTTATGCGCTTGAATAAAAAAGCATTTAAATTAATTATTAAATGTTTTCTCTCTTTTTCCTAACACTATATTAATACATAGACTTAAAAATTTACATTTGCATATATATTTATTTATTTATTAACGGACAATGCATGTTTTATTACAACAGTTAAATTTATTGCAGCTTTTTTTAAATTTATTAATAATGATTTAAGCTCGTGTTTTTAGTCAACACTTTTGACCGTTACTTATATTATTGTATTAAAAGAATAAAATTCATAAAAAAATAATGAGATTAAATTTAATAAAAATGTTTTAAATATATATGCACAGAAGTAAAAATATATTATGTATAAATTATATAAAAATCTTTTATAACGACTACTCAAATTATTCAATCGAAATTTATAAAACATATTTATTTATTCTTACCGAATATAGATGCTAATTATAAATACAGTCACTTCGTACAAAATCTAACTTTTATTGTAAATAGTGATTCAGAGCTTATTAATATATTTACATACAGTTTCAAAAATTGATCTTGCAGTAAATCTCGACTAAGTTCCTTAGCCAGCGTGATTAAAAAAAAAAATAAGCACCATTTTAGTTGTACATAAAAATATTTAATTAAATATTGTACGAAAAAATTAAAGATGTCAATAAATTTTTATGCTAAAAATTAAATCGTTATTTTTTTATGTATATTTATAATTTTTTTCGAGACACATTACTGTCTTATTTTTATTGAAATTGTCATTGAACCAATTTTTAAAATATACCGTACATATTTTGGTTACGTTACGTAACTCCGGCAAAAAAAACACAAAATAAAAGTGTTCATATTAAAAAAAAATGTAATTTATAAGGCATTCGCCGGTTTTTAAGAACACATTAACTACCTTAGATAAAATTTTATTGCTTTAAAACTTATCTTAAAAATAGATCTCTTAAATAATCAGCTAAGTTCATTAGTGAGAGTGATCCGACATAGTTTTTCAAACGGTCGGCTACAACGGCTTTTAAAAAAATTAAAATCTATTGCTGTATAGATAAAAATCAAAGCTGTATAAATAAAAAGTATTATAAAAAAAGTTAAGATCTCGAAAACCTTCAATGCTAAAAACTAAAACGTTGATTTTTAAAATACTATTTTTGTCGGATTTAACGGTTTTTAAGAATACAATAACTGCCATAATTTTATTATTATTACAATGACATTTATTTTAAAAATATACCTTGTAAATACATATATTTATTACGTTTGTTAGTCAGGCAAATCCGCTATTTGGTTTTAAAATGGTCACTAATCAATAACTAAAAATACAAAATAAAAGTGAAGAAGGCGATAATTTTTTTTTTATATTTTATAGGAATATTTTTAAATAAATCTTGTAAATATATCACTTAAGTTCGTTAGACAAAGCGATCCGTAATATGGTTTCAAAAGGTCGGCTATTAAAATTAAAAAAACTTAACACCATTGTTAAGAAAAATCAAAGATATATGTAGATAAAAAGAATAAATAAAAATTTCTATATTAAAAGTATAGATTTTAAA
Source organism: Plectrocnemia conspersa (assembly GCF_051122295.1). Lineage (NCBI taxonomy): Eukaryota > Metazoa > Arthropoda > Insecta > Trichoptera > Polycentropodidae > Plectrocnemia > Plectrocnemia conspersa. The sequence goes on from NW_028277172.1 coordinate 6,775,739, forward strand.
AGCATTAAATGCTCAAAGCTGCAACGTTGATTTTTAAAATATTTTTTTAAATTTAATTTTGTGTATGTTTTTGTAAAAACATTAATTGTTGTAGTTTTATAATACTGTTATAAAATTAACTATTATTATATACCTTCAAAATATGATACATAAGTTATGTTCGTTAGCCATCGCGATTAGCCATCTTATTTCAAAATGACAGCCATTCAATTTTTTTTCTTTTAAATAAGTAAGTAAATAAGTCGAAAATTAAAAAAATATATTTATACACTTTTTTCTGGTTTTTGAGAAATAACTGCCTCAGCTTAAATCATATTGACATAAAATTACGTCGAAAAAAATCCTACAACAAAAAATTAACATGTCAGTAACTCTTATATTAAAAACATTTTTTAATTTTGTTTCAATAATTATAGTTTTTTAACCCTGCTGTAGAAATATAAATAAAATTAAATACTTTTTCTATCCTTTATATACAGAAATCCACGCCATTATTATTTTAAGTATTTTTAAAATGATATACAAAATTTATGAGATTGTCACTTCGCAGATTTTTAAATCGTACAAATAAAAAAATCAGTAACCATACCAAAATAGATTATTGCAAAAAACATTTTGTTTATGTTCCGTAGATAATTTTTTTTATTTAACACTTGTACAATAATATACACAGATAAATTGTAAATATAAAATATCATTCTTTGTATTGTTGCGAAAACTCGTGATAAAAAGCTTTGTGCGTATTTATATGACGCAAGCATATACATAAGCGCAACGCTATGTATGTGTATTTTCTGCGTTTCTATTCATCCGATTTTATTTATGCAGTTAAAATTTTTTTTTTGAAAAGATGATATCGCATATATTTATCAATGGCAAAATTACGGTAGCAAAAACATTTTTTTCCATTTAAATACATATAAGATATTTTCTATGAGCTGAGTAGCTCGTTTTTAAATAATGTACGAAATAGCCCAATTTATATTTTTCATTATGATATTCATCCGAGAAATAGGGAAAATATAGGTTGAGCAAACTGTGATGATTGATTAAAATTATAATTATATTATAATCACTAATTCTCGTCTCCTAGATAAGATAGAAATTTAAAAACACTACGGTCTATATGTGATTCAGGTCAATAGTCAGAGATTTACATCCATAAGCTATCGTTCTGGTAATTCTATCTAGAACAATGCTAACTTTTGACTACTCTAGCGTACCGACACTCGTCGTCGTCGTTTAGATAAGCATTGGTTCATAAAAATATTAAAAATAAATTTTATCTTTTACATTTTGATATCAAATAGACTTATGATTTATCTTTATTTTAATTTTTGTAATAGTTCATCGTTGTTATAATATATTATTTTAAAGGTCAATGAAAATAAATAAACACTAGCTCGTGCTCAGTAATAATTTTAATAAAATCCATTTTGTGTATAATTATTCACTCACTGAATTAATTAAAATATTTTAATTAGGATGCCAAGTATATATATACATAATATAATATTATATAGAAATAACATTTTTTTCTCCACAGCGAACCATCTTTAAAGAGTAAAAAACGAACACGATTCTCATTTATTTCATTAAAAAAACACACACAACCTCATTTTAAGGTCTCCACCCTTTTACGCAAACAGAAGGGTAGGTAGCGATCGAACAACCCCGTGCGGTTGGAAAAATATGTTTTTAACGCTCAAGTTTTTTTTTATTATTTAAAAAAAGATGAATATTCATAAAATAAGAAATAAGCTCTTAAGCTCCTTTGTGATCAAAATAGGGATTTCGCGAAGTCGATTTATGAATATGCAAATTGTTTTGGTCGGCGAGATTCTTTGTGCCCCGGGATTCCCTTTTAAGCGGTGTCGAAGGATGTAAGGTCAATAGGATCTGGGAGAAAAGGCCAATTATGAGAGTAAAACTCTGCCCGAGAGTTGAGGGAAAAATAAAATAAAATATAAAAAGATGGGGTGAATTTTGTCCCGCCGTCAAAGGGACGAAATTTTTAATTTATTAACGAGTTGTTCCGCAGCAGGACGAGGCAAAAATATTTAGTATTATTTTTTTTGGGTGGTTCCGTTATGATAATTTTGATTTTATTATCAGGCGTGTGATTTGAATTCGAATTGCATATTTTATATTATTTTTGTTAGAAAATCATGTTCTGTGAATATTTTTCATGGCATAAAATGGTAAACAAGAATGTAGACAGAGTAGATTGAAAAAATAGGTCAAAGTATAATATATACATGTATTATATATTATATATGAATATGTTATTCAATTCAATTGATAGGTTTATCCAATACATAAAAATTACCTTTAATTACAGTGTATATAACATTTTTTCTGCATACTTGTACACATGTTTTGTAAAATAAGACAACTTTAAAGAGATACACTATTTTACATAAACTGTTTAAGCTCTTGTATCTGGCAAGCTGGATATCTCGAGTAACACAAACGTTGTCAAATGTTAACGTTTGGTTGCAATAGTAAAGAATAAGGGACGCAATCGCGACTCTTTAACGAATTTTACAGCCTATAGCTGAAAATGCTATATCATTCATGATTTTAATTCTGATCATCCTATATTTTTATTCTGAATAATTTAATAGCTATACTATTTAACTAGGCTCTTAATAAAATTCCCACAGAGATTCGATTTTTATTCTAACCCAAAGTTGATATAAATTATATTGATTTAATTTATTGCAAGAAAATAAGCAGTTTATAAAATAAAATTTAGAATAAATGTTTTTTACATTTTTTCGTTATTTATGTTGGTTTTTGAGGACACGATCACTGCCGTAGTTTTAATCATAATTACATAACTTGTTTTTAATATACATCTTGTGAATATCTCGGCTAATATTGGATAATTTTTATTGATAGACTTTAAAAAATATATTCTTAGTTCGTTTGAAAAAAATATGTTTGTAACATATTTTTTTTTTGGTTATTTAGATATGTTTTTAAGGACACGATAACTGCCGTAATTTTAATTATAATTATATAAAATTTTCTCTTTAAATAAATATTTTAAAATATCGGCTAATCTTTCCTATTTTTTATAAAAATATCTGGTTTTAAAATAGTATTTTTAAAAAAATTAAACAATTATATGCTTATTAACAAAACCCTTGAGCAAATAGTGAGGAGGTACAAATTAGTAAAAATAAGAAAATTAGAATTAAAAAACAATACTTTACTGCATTTTTTTGTTGTAAATGTAGATTTTTTTGGACATGATAACTGCCGTAGTTTTGTTTATTAAAACAAAACTTATATAATATCTCGGCTATTTTTTTCAAATGGACCCCGTAAAAATCTCGACCAAGTCTGTTAGTCACCTTGATCCTCAATCACCTGGTTTAAAATGGCAAATCTATTTCTGAAAAAGTTTTAATGAAGTTATTAATGTTGAGAAATAAAATATAAAATAAAACAAAAATTAAAAAACGTTGTTTATCTCACATTATTTAGTTATTTAAATAGGTTTTTGAGGATATGATAATTGAAATAGTCTTAATCATAATCACATAAAATTTGTTGTTGAGATAAATCATGTAAATGCCTCCGCCTAGTTTGGCGCTATTACAATAAAAAATAAATCTGACACTGTTCAAAAAATATATACTTGGATTCAAGAGCAAAAAAAAAAATTCAGGAAAATTTGGAATGTACGCTTGACAAAGACCAAGCCTAACAAAGCTTTTTAATCGTTAGGTTTTTGATTTTTTTTAGCTTAAGCTAAGCCATTGGCCTATATAGATTTAAACACATAAGTGTTTAATGCGGCCCATTGCAATGAAAGCTCTAGATCTTTTTAAAGCGTTAATATTCACGAACGTAGATAAAAGTTTCTAGCGTAGCGCAAGATCTTAAGCGTGAAACGCAAAATAGTCATCGATAGGACTAGACAATTTATTTTTAAAGTCGGAAAAGTATAGTCTGTACGGTCTACATTAGTAACCTAGATGCAGCGGGTTCGAGCCATAGCAGCAAACTCAAATTTTTAATTATAAAAATGCACTAATGTTTAGAACCAGACCCAGCTGCTAAGTTACATTTGATAAATATTAATTATGACACAAATAATATTTTAAATTAAATATATAGGTATAACCGAACCACATATTGTTTTTCTGGTGGTACATCCTTATTTGTAGGTATTTGTTAGCTCTGATTGACCTGCTTAAATAAATAAAATCATTTAAGTTGAATTTTTAAATCTATATATAAATAGCTACTCTGATTTCTATCTCATGATTACATTTTTGATACATAACACTAACGCTCTTAAACTTTTAATATATTTGTTATAAATAATATAGTTTTACTTTTTCTATTATAGATATGACTTAAAAGTGCAAAAAATAGTTAATAAAAAACACATAATTTATGTAAGGCGTCTAAAATATTATGAACATAAAAAACTTGTGTATAGTATATTGCAAAATAATAATAATAGTGTTAATAAATAAACGCAACCAATGGTATTTTTCTAATATTTTTTAATATGATTTCTTAAGAATTGTGAGTGATTATTAATAAGTTAAGTTGGTCTTTAATTTTTAGGACTAGTCAAATATCTTGAACCACATTGTGTACCAATTCAATATTCTCAAATCTATACACCAGATAAAGTAGTATTTTTTAGGACCAGCTCTTCGTAGCCATTGCCGAAAACAACGTTGTTTCACACAAGCTAGTTGAAAGGCTTGATGTTCAGGGTTTAAGGAAGGCGAAAAGTGCTGACATCTTAATCCAGAATTGGACCCTATGCGGTACCCACAAACGAAATATACCAAAGTTTCCTTATCATAGCTCAAGAGTTTACTATACTCGAGCGCGTTTATATCACACCGAATAATATAAAAGTAATTGCAATATAAATATTAAACCCATAGTAGATACGGTAGATTTTGTGCGTAGATACAGTCGTATATCTCTGGTCCGTTGCTCGGGCAACTCCCCTAGTCCCTGGTGGACCATAAAGATTTTTTTGCTCTCTTTGGCCGATTCGTACCCCACAAGAAAAACGCGAGCCAAGATAAAAATGTGTTGTGTTCTCCACCGGAGGCGGTTTGTCAAGACTTACCAGCCGGTGCTTGGCAAATAAGCAAAATAAACCCGACTTATTGAAAGCTCTTTTTCATATTCCGGATATATCCGGATTGTCTTTTTTTCATATTCTCTCCGCTCTTTCTCAATCTGCTTATTTCCCGTTCGCTCGAGTGCCGCTTTATAAGTTCCGAGTAAACAATCGGTTCTGTAGAGAGAGAAGCACATGTCGGTCGTCTTAACTGGAACAATAAATACAATTATTGAATCGTAAAGACAGTGTAGTTCTGGCCAAAAACAAGGAAGACTTTTTGGCAGAAGATGTCTTCGATGCGTTATCGGTACAAAGTTTTGCCGTTGTAAAAATCAATGGACCAGTTCTAGCACTTCTGTGCCAAACTTCGCATTAAAAATAGACGAATGAGAAGTGCATAAAAAAGTTTCTCAGAATCAGACGTCTATTTATAAACAAATTAAAATTTTATCTGAAAATTAAAATACAGCTCATCAAATACTTAAACTTAAAAATATTAAAAGATTTCATTTGACATTAATCAAATTAAAATTTCTTTATTTAGAAAAATACAGTTGATTTTAATAATGAAATTTTAAAATATTTCAAATTTATACTTTTAAACTTACATTTTTTCGTTTTGCTTATAGTACATTTAACTGCAAATCATTCATTATTTATACCTTTAACTTAAGCAAAACATTCTATCAGCTTGATATTCCATACTAGTAATTCTGATTCATGTATTTTTTTAACATCTCTACAATTTCCATTACAAAATCCAGTAATTAAACTTTGCGCTTAAATCTTTAAGCCCAACTAAAATTTTTTACATTAAAGACACTTAAACTATTTTAATAATTTTTGTTAAAAAAAATGAGGACAATTCTTCTCAAAAAAGGTAGTTTTGTCACGTTAAATTATTAATAAATTTACCTCTAATGTAAAATCACTATAATTAGTTATAAAAAAATTAAAAGTTTTTTTGTACAAAAAAATTAAAAAAAAGAGTTTTCCCACAAAAATACTGTCTATTTAAATAAAGACTGTATTTTGATTTTCAGATATTGAATATTCACTAAATATTTTTCCAGGTAATAAATACATTTTTTTAGTTATTAAATACAAAAACATTTTTATTCTTTAATTTTTCTACTGGAGTCTTAAAACAATATAAACCATTTTAAAACAAAATTCTGGATTAGGTTGTCTAACTAAGCAAAAATATTTATAAGGTTAAATTTCAAGAACTTTGAGTCGTTAATATTTTGTAGACTCTGCACAGGTGGTGAAGTAATATCCTTTGGATGATAATCTAGGGTTTTTATTGTTTGTTGTTGTTATTTGCTCTCGGTCTCGGTCTGGTTGCCTGCCGTCTTGAACCGTAGTCGTCTGCTCCTTATGCATGTAATTGTCTCTGATGCTCTTGTCTCGAATACCTTGATTGCCTGCTGATGTGACAAAGTTAAAAATCTATTTACTCTCTAGCGGTTTTTATAGCAAATTAGAAATGCAGAAATTGGTTGGCCAATTGCATTGCTTCTATATTTAATAAACGAAATACTTTTGAATAAGTGACACTGCAAAATAAACACACTATAAAGGTCGTTAATGTAAAATATAGATTACAATATTAGTTTTTACGCCGGTGAGACGCATTGTTTATGCATTAAATAGTTGTTTTATGCTGCTTAACAAACGGTCAACGGGAGATTACTGGCCATGAGGTGAAATCTATTTTTGCAATTGTTGTTAATACTTTTGTCTAAACGCGTTGCTACTTGCTTTTTATATATATACCAAAATAAATGTTACTCTTTTTAATATATATTGAAGAACATTTTTAAACTTTTACCATAGGAATTTTTATTATGAGTATATTATGATTTTTTTATTTGTATGGCTAATAAGCTAAAAATGTGACGCTTTTAAGGCTTTCTAGTAATATTTTGTTGAAGTCACGTCATAAAACCATCGACAATTGGTAGTCTACATGAAATTACCATATCGTTAGCAGAATTTCACATTCTATTTTCGAATAATTTTATTACTATTTTGTTGTCTAATTATTATTTTATAATTATTTTTACACTTGTGTAAAATATTTTTATTAGTTATTTATTATCCTAAGAATAAATACAACTGTTCTACCATTATGCGATGATTATAATACTAACCATAACTTCTGTGAGTATAAAATGAATACAAACAAAAATGTATATAACCATAAAAGCTCTTCTTTAAAAACTTTCTAAATAGGTTCGTAAAAAATAAAGAGCATCTAGAGTACCCTTACTCTTGTTCGCTCGTATTTTAAACAAAATAAACCAACTAAAAAAATTCCCTTCTGAACATTTGTAAATATAAAATTTACTGTAATCTAAGCTTTAATTTATTTCATAATATACATACATGTATGTTTATACGTAATAAACTTTTTTTAATTAAAGTTCTGATAACAGCAGCTAATAAACTTGCGGCACACGTATATTTCAAAAGTATCTACACACACGTTCTTGCATCGTAAAAGTCGAAGGGTGTAAACTAAGCTTTAAACCATTAAGCTCTGCAAAGTTTCGAGCCGGTTTTTTACTACTTTTACTCACTAAAAAGTGTGCATTTTAAAATATGAACGAAATTAACTGGAGCTTCCGGCGAGGCGACGTAATAATTAAAGCTCAAAGTAATATTAATTGCTGAAATCTATCATTTATAATGATCAGTTATCAGACGAGGATTTGTTACATTAATTGGGTTGGATAACGTAGAAATCCACTTTGCTGAGGCAAACTAAATTATTTCGTTTAAATAGGCGAAATCTTGTTAATGCAGTGTGGATTAAGCATTGATACGTTCAAAGTTAAGTGGTAAAGTAAATCAATACAATGCAATATATATTTTGTGAACGGTTTTATTATTGTTTCATAAACAAGGAGAAGATATTCTAACACGATTAAAAAGTATATATTTTATTTATTTTTAAGGGCCATTTTACCTGGTAGAAATAACTTATAATTTCACTTTTTTTTTCAAAAAATGTTTGCAACAGCAGCAACATAAAAAAACATTGTTGTATCGTGTATGTTGTTGAGATAAAATTTCAAAAGCAATGAATCATGTGTTTAATTGCATAAAAAAATCAATTATATATGTATATATTTTACAGTACTGTATTGCCAAAAGCGATACTGTTTACCTTACTTAAAGTAACATTACTTAGCGGACTTAGCCTGAACGATTAGTTAGCAAAATTAATTTATTATACATATCATATTGCTTAAAACACTTGCGAATATATTTAATAAACGTTTTAGCAGTATGTTCAGCACACGTGTGCGAATTATGTAATATAGTTGTATATTAATATGCTAGGAATCTTAACATGATATCTTACTTGAAATATAAGCAGTAACCGATCATTCCCAGTGCGAAGGCGACGATACATGAGACAAACCCAAATTTTGTTTAATAGGAGAGCGCAAAAAATAATTATCATTTTTAATAAGACAAAGATTCATGTCAAAATCAATAAAACGGCGCCGTCTTCGTCGTAGGAGAACGCCTTTTAAGAGGAAAATCGCAGATTTTTTCTCAGAACGGTTCTGCTTTATGGTATTTAGAGCTGCTTCTTAATACAAAATAATGAGAATTATATTGAGCTTTGCGATAATAAATTAACTTATTCTCCACTCCTCTGTGTTGACAAAATATCATAGTCAAATTTTCTCTGCGAGAAAAAGGATTGACTGACCACAAATAATTGTTGTTTCACACATATTTGTTGTTTCACTTTTATTGTTTTTTTCAATAAAAAATTTTGCATCTTATTCTTAGTTGTTTTTAGTAGACTTGCCTTACTTTCAAAATCAACAAACAATTATTATCACTGACGAATATAAATTATAAGTAAAATATTTATACTGTTATTTATAGATATGATTGTGAATTGATTAAAAACATGAATTTTAAGATAATTTCTAATGAAAATTAGCTCTAACTTTTTTTTTAAAAAAAATAGACTTGCCCCACTTTCAAAATCAATAGCTGAATTTGCTTTTTCACTCTTCTCCAAATCATACAAAGTATTTTACCATTTTTCAAGAATTTTGACTCGAATTTTTTTTATAATTTTTAATGTGTGGCATTATTTGATCTTAAAGTTTCACAATATTGAACTATTTTAATGAGTAGACTGTTTGCATTTCCATATTAAATAAATGGCATCACCTGTCTATGGATAATTTGTATAAATTATCCATAGACAGGTGATGCCATTTATTCCCGTACTTTTTCATTAATTCCATGATTGTATTTTCTAATGCTAATTCTATTCCCGAAAGTAGTTTGAAACTGCGAATGTAGTTTGAAACACATCGGTTTCGATAACTGGGTTAATTGACCAATTCGTTCCTTTCTCTCAATGCTTATGCTATTTTCGTAATTCTGTTTTATTTAAATCAACCCATTGTTTTGAACCTTTCACAATTTCATATCAATTATTCGAAAAAAAATCTATGCTTTCCAATTTTTCAGGTACCATTTTACTCTTGCAATTCTTTCAAATAGGCCATTATTTCAGGGCTAAGCAATTTCGATAATCAATCAAGATCTCAATCTTCGAATTCATATTCTTCTGCAGGTTCATGCAGGTTCATTGTTCGAAAATGTGGGCGAAGTATTGATGATTTTTATCACTATCACTTTAGGAATCTAACACGCTGCTTTCACAATCACTTAATGGCTCTGACAAAGAAGCTGCAAATTTTTCTTCCATAAACGTGTCTTTTTAAAAAAGAAACTAAACAGAATCAAAATCTACAAAAAACACAAAATTCGAAACCGATATTTTTGCGCTTATTTGACAAATAGCTTACGAAAGTCTATTTTACAGCAAACTGAAAAATTGGGTTAATTCTGTGCTTCTTATATTGTAGATTATATTATATGTATAAAAAACTTGAATTTTTCGCTTTATGGAGACATTGTTTTGCATAAAAAAGTAAAAAAAGCAGAAATTGTGTTGAAAAAATTTGTACAGGATTTTTTATTATCTGTAAACTATAAATAATTTAGATTAACGCTTCAAATAAAAAATTACGCTTGCTTACATTTTGAGTATTTTCTTGAATTATTTATATCTTAAACTTTTTCAAAGTAATTCAAGTCATTTTTATTTGTAAAACATACATATCAATTGGCTAATCTATATTTTCATATTTTGTAAATGTATTTATATATTACTTCTAAAATCAAAAATGCGATTTTATTATTCTCAAATAGTGATGACTGTATAATATTTAAAAATACAGTTTTTTTGATACTGAATTTATTTATCTTTAGAAAAATACAAGCACAATGCATACATAATCATATTTCATTTTTAGGCATTTTTTCAATGATTATATTTACTAGAATTTTGTAAATAATCATTATTTTTTTGGTAAAATTTTTTTAAATATCATATAAATCGAATTAAAAAATTGTTATATTACAAAAAGAAAAAAATATTTCTTGCAATGATTTTTTAAGGTTTGAGAACCCTAGAGGTGTGACTTCGTAGCCATTGATACGCTTGGTGAAGTATAGTTAGATTATATTACAATTGTGACATACGATAAATGGCGAGATGTTTTTTCCGAGCGGTGGTAGAGAAGCTGGCGCAGGCATGATGTCCGTGGGAGGTCCTCAAAGGTGGCGGAGTAGCAATTGTACTCTCTGCTACGGTTTTGCTCGTATGGAGGAGTTCCTCTCGGGATGTGAGTGCACATGACAGTATGTTGTCCGCGGGCGGCGGGAGTCTGCTGGCATCTTAGAGTGTCTGCCTGAGTATTCAAGTGACTGCTTGTGACTGTTTTCTCCTCATCAGAGTCCAGGCTTACATATCCAGGACGGCACAGCTTGGCATAGCTGACCAATTACAATCATGCAGTGATCATCCAGCCAATAGATGTACTCATTTCTTAGAACAGCTTGCGTGTCATTCGATTTTTTCTGGTCGCAACGAGAGCTTTTGTGTGTGGTCCTATTCTTAAAGCTATTGTCTTGTTTTATTGTTATTTGATGCTCATTTTGGTCATTGTAAATTAACGTGAATTTTGAAAATGGGACCCTTTATATGATCTAGACACAATTTATTTATAGAATAAAATCGCATAATCTATTGGAAAGTAGTAAAAATTAAAAGTTATATAATAATTTATAAATACAGGCTTGGCCATAATAATGGAGCACCCTAATAAATGTGTTACATCTTAAAAAACTCGTAAGAATATAAATAAAAAAAATGTTAAGGTAGTTTTAAGTGTTTATTTAATGCTTATTTTTAATATTTAGTAGGCTCACTTTTACCTCTAATTACAGCTGCAACCTTTAATTGCAGGTAGACGGAAACCATTTTCTTCATTCCATCTGCAATTTTTTTTGCAGCTCAATTTTGAATTTGCAATTGTGATGGGCAACATTTTCGTTTAACTTTGATTTATGATATTAAGGTTTGGTGACTGTTTAGACCATTCTAAAAGCGTCAAACCCTTTCAAGTAAAGCAACCCCTTTGCTTTTTTGCGAAGTATAGCACGGAGCGTTTACTTACTGGAATCGGATGGTCTGTAGTTAAAAATATTTTCCAGTAAGAATCCATTAAAGTGGATTTCTACATTGAAATATAAATGCTACTATTCATAATACCCTCGTGAGTGTAAAGGTTTCTAACTCCTGCTGCTGCCACGCAACCCTAGACCATAGCGCTTTTGCTAACTTATTTGACTTAAGGTACTAAGCAATCAGCTTGATACTGCCAAAGGTCGCAAAAACTTTTAAAAAAATCTATTTTGAAAAGTGATTGTTTTAGAACATTTTCAACGAATTAAGTGTTTATGTTAACCAATTTGATTTAAAAAAAAATTAAAATTGGACTCATCGGACCTAATGATTTTCGCCCAATCTTCAATACCTAATCTTAGTGTTTTTAGGCCCTCCTTTGAGTTTTATTGATTTCTGAAAGCCATGGAAACCATTAAAGTGGATTCCGACATTGAATTATAAATGTCACTATTCATAATACCCTCGAAAGTGTACAGGTTTCCTACCCTTGCTGCTGCCATACAACCCCAAAACATAACGCTTCCGCCACAATTCGCCTCACTACCGTGATGTACCGACCGCTAGTATTACAAATTGTACGTGATTAAGCTCTCAGTTATATTTAAGATTTTACCATGGTCTTCTACTGCATTTTTTTCATAAAACGACTTCGGAAAAGTAAAAAGTATTATAGCATACTTCCATACTCGCTCCCAGTGTTGTAAACTTTTGATTTGAAGGATTAAATTTCCAAATTGGCTCTTAGTTTGAGCTTCTCCTCCACGTTTGACCGTCTTCGTCTACGTGTTTAATTAAGCGTGTGTGGTTGAGTGGCATCAAAGGTGTGTTAATATGGTTTAAAGCGCAGCTCGAGTCGAAACTGGAACCCCAACTGTTGCCGTTGCGCAGATAGTTCGCACCCAACCAGACTGCTTCGCAGATAGGAATAGAGATATCTGGGGCGAGTCCCTTGGCCGTAATGCACAAAGTTCGTCACCTCGCCAAGTAATGCGAAATAAAGTTTAGCGTTCTGGAGAGTTGCCGGCGCCAACGTCCGCACTGCTTAATCGCATAGATGGCTAATTCGCGATATTTCCCCCAGGAACTCTTTTAATTATTCTGGATGCGCTCGGTGTGCATAGCGGTGCCTCGTTCGAAAGCAATTGAATAGCAATGCGCAAATGGGGTCGAGTAACAATGGATTACAAGTGTTACGGGCGGAGCGGAGGGAAGCGCTTAAAGTGAAAAGTGTTAATTAAAAAATGCAACAGTCAAGCGCTTTCCATTAGGGATTCGTAGTGAACGTTTAATCTATAAACAGCTGTGAAGAATAGAAAACTATCTTATTTATAATGTTCTTTAATGGTCACGAGCAGTAGCGTAGTCGCAAGCAGGGTAGTTTTTATTTTAAAAATATCTTAAGACCTCCCACAGTGAACCTAGCAATCGGAAACAAAAGTGAATAGATAAATAGTTTGTAAATATTTGATTAAAAGAACTTCAAACTTATAGATTTAATTTATTCAAAGTTTTTATTTATAGTGCCACTTAAAATAACACGAAAACCGTTGGACCTTACTTAATCAAAAACAAATTTAGTTCATAGCAGGCTGCTATAATTAAATATATATATTATTGACCTATTATTAAACATTTTTACTCTCTTTACTTTTTACTTTAAGTTTTTTTTAACGGAGTTATGATTTTTTTTAAATCTTATTTTATTTAAAAATGATAAAATATTTCTGCTTGTTTTACTTTTATTTTCTATAATTATTTTGAATGGTGCAATGATTTTTTCAGCTTTTTATTAGTCGCTATTTTAAAACAAAGATAGTGGATCTGACCTTCAAATATACTTAGTCGAGATATTTCGTCCGATTAGATATTTTCGTTTATGTATTATACATAAAAATGTTTAAAGAAACATTTTTATTATTCTTTTTTTTATTTAATTTTTAAAATTGTTAATCATTTTTGACTTTTGTGTTTACCCTCTAAAACTTATTTTAACAAAGTTTTTATTTAAAAAAAAAATCAAAAGTATGAAGTACAAAAGTCAATATATTTTAAGAAAAAAAAATTGTTTTTAAAAAGCAAAACTATTCTAGAGTACAAAATACAAATAGCAGAAATGTTAAATAATTTAAATTAAAACAGTAATTTTTTAATTAAAAATCCTTCTTTTAACACACTTTTATGTATATACATATATCAACCAAATTCTTGTAGCATTTGTCAGACAGAATATCTCGACTGAGTTAGTTTGCCAGCCTGATCTTGCTTATATCTAGTTTCAAATTGGCGACTAATAAAAAACTGAAAAAATATTCATAAAAAATATGTTTTTACCGAACCTACAACTTTCTGTAATTAATGGATATTTAAAAAAATGCAAATTAGGGAGGTTAGCAAACTATTTATCACACATGGGCAAATAGCGGCTCGCGAGCCGCATGCGGCTATTTGCTATATTTAATGCGGCTTCACAGTAGCGAGTTTTATAACTTATCTTATGAATGACATTCGAACAAATCCAAGGAATTATCGCTAATTAAAGAATTTCCTTCAAGGGATAGAATATGAAGATTTCCCAAATGATGTTTCTTTTTATTGCCTTGTGTGTTGGTTATCCACTTGCAATGTACTTAAACAATTTGTTCTACTACTGATGCTTCTTGTTAAGTTTCTTAACAACAAATAAAAAATTCCACCTACAATGCAAAAATAATTACTGGTTACAAAATTTAATGTTCTTGACTGATATAATGAAACAATATCAATTTTTAAAATTATCGCTACAGGAAAAATATTTCTGTTTTAGTTCAAACGATATTCAGCTTTCAAAAAAAACTGCAACTTTTTCAGAATGATTTAATATTTTCCCCGTTTAAAAATTTTAATTCTTGAGATCAAAGAAGAATAATTTCTTGTTGTCGTGAATCCTTGTACTACTTAAGAATCAACACTATTTGGCAATGCCTAGTTTGCTTAATTCATTTAATTTAAATAAATTTTTATTTAAAGATTATTTCTTTTATAATATTTTGCCGACAGTGGTTGTCAATCTAGACTAGTTAAAGATAAATACATGAATTTCGAACCAAATACAGTTATTTTATGTTACAGAAAACGTTTAGTTGAAGTTATATTTTTTATGATACAATGCAAAATATTTTTATTTAATATTTTTGATTTACATGTGATTCTTTAATTTTTCTGAATCACCCGGTATATGTGCTTATTTTGCCTTATTAAAACAAACTGTAATTTACAATAATAAATAATGTACTAAAAATGTAAAACAATCTCTTTGAGGTTTATTTAATTATTTTGTTTCTTTGTTACATTGCTATTTTTTGTCAACAGTCTAGATTTTTTGCAAAAATGTTTGATGTTCCCCTTTGCGTAGCACATGTGCCTAAAGAGAAAAGTGCTTTCCATTAGGGATTTGAAATGAATATTTAATCTCTAAACAGCTGAAAAGAATAGCAAAGCTACCTTATTTCTTACTTGTACCCATTGAAAAAATCAACGGAGAGTGGTATAAGTTAAGAAAAAAGTTTTTTACAATACATATTATATATATTACTCATACCAAATATAAAAAAAATGTATTTTAAATATAATAGCATATCTAGCAACAGCACGAAAATTCTTAATATTACAGTAAAATCTATAGAGTATTGTAGCAACATGATTTATCTAATTTTATATTTTTTAATTTTAACTATTGAAGCCTTCAAATATTATTTAATTAAAATTAGGTTATAAACAAAAACATAGTATTTATAGTCAATGCATAAAATTAGACAACAAATATATGAGAATTAAAGAACTGCTACTAACACGAATTGCAATATATTAAATGTCATATTTAAAAAAGATATCACAATGTAGCGATTATTATATATCCCAATAGACTTGATATTAATTGCGCACAAAAATCTGTTTTCAATATGGTTGATATCATTTTGCGCCTGATAGGTTAAGGGCGAAGCCCTGGTGACGGTCATCTGTGAAGTAGGCCTTTATACAAGTTATTTCTTAGTGACGACTCATATGGTACTGTCAAGACCATAGTTCAAATCTGCTAAAAGCACTATAAGTAATTTACTAATATATAAAAGATTCAAGTTTGAATTGTATATCGACCTTCATGTTTTTTATTATGTTTTTATCGTATATAGAATTGAGTATTAGTGATTATTAAATATTTTTTATTTATATTATTACTACATATTAGGTTAATTTAGATTTTTTTATTTTGCTTTTGAATATTGTCAATATAAAGTATTAAAAATGAGTTAAATATAAGCTACTTTAGCTTATAGAGTTTAGTTTAGAGACCAAACACTTTTTTTAAATATGTATTGACCCTGTTAAAAGCGCAATAAACCAAAGTGCACGTGCTCATTACAATCAGTCTCTTTACAGTGTTGCCAAATCTCCATCTGTTTAAACCACAACGGTCACGTAACGATTTTTATAATGGAGACGATGGAATCAAATAAAATTTTGTTCCTAAGTCGCAGAAATGCAAAGGAACCACTTGCCTGACCAAGCGCTTATAAGCGCATATATAGCACATCAAATACTGATTTGCGACTTCACCTCAACCTTGATTTTTAAATATTTTTTATCTAAAGTTCAGACCGATCTTTGCAGACGAATAAATTCTACAGATTATGTTAATGAATCGAGGCAATAGAAAAACAAAAAAATACTATATGTTACTTCTGCATTCATTATCTTTCTTAGTTTTTACGAAATTACTTTAAAATAAGTATTATAGCATACTTTCATTGTGTTTAATACTACTTGCTTCTAAAGTCTTTTGATTTAAATAAATAATTTCTAATTTGGCTCTTAGTTTGAGCACTTGACTGACGTTTGAACGTCTTTGTTCACTTCCATGACCAAGAAAGCAGCCGCTTCCCTCTTCGCGTCAACTGTGGTCCAGTTACGCAGTTCGAAATCCATTATTTAACCCACTCTTTGGAGATTTCGCAGACATTAACAAAGCTACAGTATGTTTTAAATTATAAGTGATTAAATAGTATATGATAAAAAAATTTTTTTATCTCGTTTCGAGAAGCATTTTTGCGTTATCAAACTGTTCAAATCCAATTCCCAAGCCTCACAAGCAATTATATTTTCTATAGCTTGCACGCACAAAACATGCAATTTTTATCTTTAATGTTATCTTAAGTATCTTTTCATTATTTTCTTCCTAGCTTTATTGCCAATTAGAATGCATGAAACACGATCTGTATTATTGTGTACATGTTATATTTATATGTATTGCATGTGCAAGCAAGTCTTAGTAGTATCTTGCTGAAAATTAATAGTGTCTATTTTTGTTTGTCAAGCGAATGCATTTGTCAGCGCCGGAGGGTTGAAACGAAATATTCCACTTGGGGATAAGCTCTGGCAAATTTGACTTTCCTTTTAGCTGAATAAGGCACTTGCTTAACTTTAAAACAACGAAGGTTACATTTATCTTCGATAGCAACGGAAGATGGAGCGCAGTTGCTTCAGCTTGCAAACTTTCTAACGAGGCACTGCATCCGTCCTTCGCAATCTGATATAATATAATAATATGATATCATTTCAAACATCATTTACCTGCTTATTCCACACAATTATTCAAAAGATGTTTTATAGAATTTATACAATTGAAAAACCAGAAAGGGTAGCTCAGTTTGCAATACATCATTTTGATGTTGCGTTTTAACCTTAAGGATGTTACTTATTAATAATTTGAAACTAAATTAGGTCGTGCATATTTTCCGATATTTAAATCGTTAATTTCTTAGCTTTGAAGTAACGAAGAAGAAGAAGAGGAGGTCGGCGTCGAGAGGGCTTTGTTTAACAACGTATACTTTCATGCAAGATTTATTGTACTGTATAATTACCACACTCTTCAAACACCGGCTATACCACTTTACTCGGTGCTATACTTGTACACATAAATTTCCTCGACGAAAATGAGAATTCGAATTATTAACTAGGGACGACAGCGCTAATTATGAATTATTACAACAACGCATACACACCCAAAGTGTTGTTATATTACTCTTGTTGTATTAACGGTATTACGTTTCGCAAACTGAAAAGTGCCGCATTCGCAAAGTGCATTGTGAAACCTCGCCGTCACAAATACGGTTTCGCATGTTTCCTGGTAAAATTGCAGCGGATGAGTTATTAAGTCTCGCTTCTGAATTTTCTGGTGTATTATTAAAGTTACACAAACAACAGAAATACAAACAAAGCCCAAAGAATAATCACGATTGTCTCTGTAAATAATATAAAACACCTCTTCCCTATCAGACTTTGCTACTATGTGCATTAAAATTTTTAAACATTTGTCTCGCCACTTCCTAGTTTAATTACTAATAGTGTTTATGCTTAAAATATTTTTTTTTTTAAATTAAAGAGAAAGCAAAATGCATCACATTCGCGCGCGTGTATCGTTTGCAGGTTACGAGTCAATCGGCTGGCACATAAACTGATATCGATACATTTTTTTTATATTTATTTAACAATATATTAAAGGAATATACTCTATCCTTTTTATAGATAGACAATATAATTCAGATTTATTCTTAATAATTTCTCGATTATAAATCAAATTGTATATTAGGGCAAAAAAGTATACATATTATAAAAAAAGTCTTCTAAAATATTTGTAAAAAGCCTGAATATATACGCGTTTATTTTTATTATTAATTTGGTGAATTATTAAATTTTTATAAAATATATACAGGGTGGGGTTAAATATTTCCCATATTTAAAGCAGTATAAAAAATAAAGGAAGTTATATAGAAAAAATGTATTCAATTCTGAAAAATACATAGGAATCAATTTTGTCGTCTAAAAATGTCGTCTAAAAATGTCGATTATTTGTCTAATCCTCTTCTTATACCTTCAAAGAAAAAGTCACTTCAGCTTTGCTAATATATGTGAGTCTCAGTGCTACTAGAAAATTTATTTAGGAATTTTTCACTAAATGTTTCGAGTTTGGCATGATCGTTTTTCAATATTTTTTTAAAGATGCAGTTTTAAATCTACAAACAAAATATTTTTCAAACTTACGAATTGCTATTTTCAGTGACACAGCATGCTTTGGTTATTGCTTATGCTCATGCTTCTTCCACATATTCTGGCGTTCTAATGGTCCTTGGTCTTTTTTCCTTTTTATTTTCAGTGAGGATCTAGTACTAAAAGATTAACAATCCGCATCTGATACCGAGCACTAAAATACGTTCTTATAATACGCTTGAACAGCAAAGTTCATGATGAAAATTGTATCATCATTCGATAAATGATGCTTGATCTTGATTACTCATTCAAATAGTGTTGGAAAAGACAGTATCAAACCCAAACCATAAATTTGCGACAGTAAATATTTTATATAAAGCCCAAATTGGCATAATAGACAGATATGTAATAAAAAATAAAAATTAGTGCCCCTCGAAATATTGAGATTTATTATAAAAATTACGTTCAAAGAGTTGCTCTCTTAGAGATTCAAAGTAAAATCGGCTGATTTTGTGGATTAGGGGTAGTTAACTTTGTAAAAGTTTGTAAGCGTAACGTATTATTAGATAAATTAAAACATATTGGAATAATAGAACCAACGCTAAATTTATTTTGAAGCTATTTAAATAATAGACAACAAGTAGTTGTAATAAAAGATACACTAAGCGAATGTTAGGTTGTCAAGTGTGTAATTCCACAGGGTTCTATTTTGGGACCTTTATTATTTAATCTATACATAAGTGATTTAACCCTATGTAAACTTGCAGAAAGGATTCAACTGTATGGTAATAATACAGTCCTAATATTTAACTCTAAAACATACAAAGACTAACAAATTAACATGCAGTGTGTGATTTGATCCATATTAGTGAATGGATGATATTAAAAAAATTATCAGTTAATGAAAATATAAAATTCTTAAGTCTATTTTTGGATAACTATTCGTATTTGTACAACAATATTGATTGTATATTTAGAAAAGTATCACCTTTGTCAAAATTTTTATACGGGTTGCAAAATATATTATCGTATAAAATTAGATTGAACATTTATTATGCACATATTCATAGTCATCTAACTACATGTCTTGCGTTTGGGGGCTTAAGTAAATTTAAATTAAAATCACTTCAAGTGATTTAAAATAGTGCTATAAAAAATTTGTTAAATTTGACTTTCGATGCTCACACAAAAGACATATACGAAAACTAAAATTTTGCATAAAACTATTCTTCCAAAATGTGATCTATGCCTGCACTACACTCTCTGGAAGTTGTCCGAAATGACGTGCGGCCGTAAATGACGTGCGGACGGCGGCTTCTGTCACGTACAGCCGGCATATTTGCGCGCGATCAAAAAATGTGCCAAATAATCGCAATTTTTAAATTGTCATATTATTAAAATTACGCAACTGATAATTATAAATGTTTGTGTGGGCGCTCACCAATACAATATCAGTGAAAACTTTTCGGTCGTAAATATTCAATTTACGCAGAATCTTTGTCGGCTTTTGCAAAATTCCATAAGGCATAAAAATAATACTTCAGAATACAAACACCACATTTGTGACTATTCTAGAATTTGTCGCCATCGATTCTAAATAATAATTCGTTATGGTGTGACATTTATATAAACAGATCTAGGAAAATACATAAGGATATTCGAAACGATTTTACTTAACAAAATCAAGTACCACTAATTATTTTTTAATTATTTAATCTTATATGAAAAAAAATATAATAACGATATCAATTAGAAGAATATACTATCAAAAATATACATAATCCTTTTTGGTCTCTTAAAATATTCAAAGATGTCAGTAAGAGTCTGTTGAAATCCCCAATACGCATGTAGTATTATAACTTGACCACATGACCACTATGCAGCGCTCGACATGCGCGTTAACCATAGGTCGCCTACGCGCATATTGAAATTAAACCAAGTTACTCGCTCTATCTCAGTTTGCGAAACACCATCCTCGCGCTCGAAAGAGCAGCTCCGACATCGGCCTCTTTGACTCGGAAATAATGCCAACAATGTTCGGAAGCGCTCGAAGCTGGCCAAGTCGACTGAATTACCATACTCTACCTCCCGTTCTCAGTAGCCTCTGACTACTTCCGAGAGATATTAGAGCGGGCAGAACCGAACATGATCGAAGTAACCCACTATATTCTCAGTCCTTGGCCGTCCTTGGCCGACACATTTATCATTCATCCATACATCCATCAAACATTTTCTGTAAAGTTTGGCGCAAATTCTTTAAACTATATTACATTTAAAGCCTTTAATGATTAAAATCTACTAGGAATATTTTAAAAAAAATTAAAAAGTATTTTTTTAAAGAATTCATACAACTTTAGCAGATAAAATAATATTAATAAATAATACGTTTGTTTACATTTACCATGGTACTTAATTTTCCTTTAAAATTTAATAATATATTATTTATTAGTATTTAATAAATTTTTATATGTATTAAAATTTAACCGCAAAATGAGTTATTTTTTAATTATGCAGAATTATGTAAATTTTGCTAGCAATATATATTTTCAAAATTGCTTTAGAAATAAAAATATTATATATTACAAGAAATTAAGCTAATATTAATTACACTCAAACACATTGGAAGGCTTGGATATATATTTATAAATAAATAAATATTATTTCACATATGTCATCATTATCCTGAAAAACATAAACCACTCAAATGACGGAACACGGCAAGCTCTGTACAATGATCATTAAGTTAATCAATAACTGCCGTCTGGATTAACGTGATCGACAGCTTCGCGCAGGCTCGGAATTTAATTATTATCTATATAATCCGCACCGCAGATTTCAATATGCCATTGGATTTTATCTCCATTTCCACATTTTGCGAATGGAATGAGAATGAAAAAAATCGCATTACATAAATAAGTCTGCGGACGTAAAAATAACCGCGGCGCATATCTGCACACACACATACACACACGCGTTCTGGGGCAGCTCCCAGCCGGAAGTTTGCGGTCGCAGCTAAAAAAGTACATTTTAAGCCTTTTTAATCCGCCATGTCGATTTCCGGTCCCCCACCCCAAAGGCGGTTTCTGGACGGTTCCGTTTCCGGGCGCGAGAGTGACGAGCGCGCCGGAAATGGCTCGGCTTGTTTATTGTTTGATTCGGATAAGCGATTATTGAGGTGGGGGTAGAGGGTTAATGGGTTTCTTTTGTATTTTGGGGATTGAATAATTGAACGTGTGTGACGCATTAACGAACACATGACGTTAATCGAGAGGTGGAATTTTAGAACCATTAACCGTGACCCTATGAAAGGTTTTAATATAATTAGATTTCTGTCATTTAGTAAAAAATAAAATATAAATCGTATTCCGGCTTAAATAATCTAAACCACAATACGAACTAAGCAAATTAACAACACCCAACTTGACCTACTAAATGTTTAAAATTAGATTTGCTTAATTGGTTTAGGTTAGGTTTTGATTTGAACAACAAATGGACGTTTCGCAACTGTCAAATTGAGTTATATTGATGGTTAAGAACCACATCTATCCCATTTTTTAATAAAAAACTGAATAAAAATAGCAAATGAAGCACATGCATATATGTATTATATGTACATATAAAGATATATAGTTTTATTGAGCTCTACAGAACAATGCTTTTCCTATTCCCATAACGCGCATTTTCCAAAACCATATTTCAAATGCGTCTATCGTTAGTCTGCCTCTTTTAAGGATGTAGTTTAATACTTATATTTAATCAAAAGCACTTTGGTTTTTTTATGATCTATTTACATTACTACAAATCAGGTGAAATATAACTTACTAGAAAAAAATCTTATTCATCACAACCTAAATTTATTTAGGCGATGTCGGTGGAAAATCGTCGAATGGATTGCACATTTCCCATCGAGCTGATATTTCTCAATTTGTATGAGAATGCGACGCCGGCAGCATAAATGCTATAAGGGGATTTATTTATGCGGCCGTATGTAAGCCTTCTACCCCCTTGTGAGAGCTGGAAGAAAAATGCGCCTTTTCATACCACCCCACAGGCCATCTCATTTTTGTTCTGGCGCATAACGTAACATGAAAAACTCGACAAAGTTTCAAGAGATTTTCTCTCGCGCACAAGAGGGATCGCCTGTGTGAAGTGATCCTAATTGCACGGTTAGCGTGTGACAGGTTGCATATTTATATTTTATTTTTTCTTGAGTAGTGCTTAGGGCTCTATCAATGGCATGGTCATCATAACAAGGTTCCCGATTTTGATGAATAACGGCTGTTTATCAGTGTTGTAGGGGTCTTTTAGGCAGTCTTTAGTTTTCATTTGTTGTCTTGAGCTCTAAGATATGTCGATGGACTGACATATCCATATACAGTAGACTCCCCGATAACACGATAAATTGGGAGCGTGTAATCAGGAATTACACTTTTTTTAAATACAACATTGACTGTATGTCTGACTCTATATCCAGAATTGTGGAAATGTTCAAAAGTCACTCCGATTCATAAAAAGGGTCCCAAATCTCAGATTGACAATTACAGGCCAATAGCTTTGATCTCATCACCTGCAAAATTATTTGAAATTGTTTTGCATAAATACATTTTTAATCATTGCAGGTGTATGCTTCTCGACCAACAACATGGTTTCCGTAAATCTCGATCCACTGTCACTAATCTAATGGTTTTGTGTAACTATGTTTCAAAATCATTGGACTCTGGTGTACAAGTAGACGTCATATACACAGATTTTGAAAAAGCATTTGATAAAGTTAACCATGCTTTACTTGTAAAAAAGGTTATCTAATTTCGGGTTTTCTGAAGATCTCATAAATCTATTCTCAAATTACTTGACCAATAGATATCAATTCGTCAAGTATAATAACTCTTTTTCAGAACGATATAAGACCCCTACTGGAGTACCTCAAGGATCCAATTTGGGTCCATTGTTGTTTTTATTGTTCATTAATGACATAGAAACAGCAATAGAGCATTCAGATTTTTTATTATATGCAGATGACTTGAAAATTTACAAGAAAATGCATTCGATTTCTGATTCCCTCGACCTACAGGAGGATCTCAACTCTATATGGAAATGGGCTTGCTATAACCAATTGCCATTCAGTGTAAAGAAATGTCACACAATTTCATTTTCAAGGTCGTTAACGCCGGCAAAATATTCATACCATCTAGGCGGATATTTTCTGGAAAGGTTTTCTTCAACTAAGGATTTAGAAGTGACTTTCGAAGAACGTTGGAAATTTAGCCCGCACATTGCAGAGACTCGTAGCAAATCCTTAAAAATGCTCGGTTTTATCTTGAGAAATGCGCGTTACTTCAGGAATACTTTAGTATTGCGCACTCTTTATGATACTCTAGTCCGCAGCATACTAGAAACTAGCTCCATCATTTAGATCTCAGGCGTAATGAATCAATGTAATGAATTGAAGCTGGAAAAAGTACAACGTAAATTTCTTCGATATTTATACTTGAAGGAATACGGGTATTATCCGTTCTTGTTTCCCAGTGCTTTTATTTTGGGAGCCCTGGGATACGTTTCTTTGTCGACTCGCAGAAGTGTTTATGTAATTAAACACTTCTGGAAATTGCTCAAGGGCATCGTAGACAATCCTTCAGTGCTCGAGCAGCTTCAAATGTGGGCTCCTGAAGGTGGTTATAGTTCTCGGTCGCGTCCACTATTCTTGCCTGTTAAGTGTAGAACTGGAGCACTTGCCAACTCTTCTCTGGCCAAGGCTATTTATCTGCTCAATTCTGTCCATAGAAATATTGACATTTTCTCTTGCACATATGGAGTTTTGGTTCAGTTCGTATGGGACAATGCACACCTGTTGAGGTGATTTGTGTCTGTTGTATTGTCTTGTTTATATTTGTATGTATGATGATGTATTTGTACTTTTGACTATCGTGACGCATTGGGTTTGCCTGTCAGGTCACGATGGTTATAATTTTAATAAATAAATAAATAAATAAATAAATATGGCTGACAATTGACTTGAGTATCGCGGACAGTAATATAGATACAATTTTCAAAACGAAAAAATCTGCTACAGTAGAAGCAAACAAGTTCAAAATTTCCAGTCCCAAGTTTTCTCATTGTTATACTTTTATGGTAATAGGTTTAATTCCCCAAGTTGTTTTGGCTATAAACATGCACTTCTTGGCTGACACTACACCATCCGCCGCGACATTGCCAAAAGTAAATTATTCAATTAAGAGAAGCGACGGCCCACAATGGGGCATTCGTAATTTTCTTGCTGCGAGACTATCGGGCGCTCAGTTTGGCAAAACAAGTGTCATCACTATTCATGGCGCGTTTCGGTGTCGCCGACTAAGCAATTCAATACGGCCGAAATAAGTGAAAAGTTTATGGTGTTTTGTGGGGTGCAAAAGTTGTTCGCACACACAAAACACAGTAACCAAATTGGGTTGGTTGGCCTCGGGTGAAATACGCTCTGCCGCGTGCACGGTGCACTCTAACGCCCGTCGGTAGTAGAGAGGGAAAATTGAATTTTTCGCACAAGTCACGCTGAAGAAATTGCCCTGAGGGAAGGTTTGGGATAATGGCTCACTTCAAGGTGTGTGCGCATAAATTAAAATGTGCATTTTAAACGTATTTTTTTATATACAATAGACTTACAAGCAAAATTTAATTTAAAAATTCGCACGCGTGCATCGTTTTAATGTTGCGAATCCATGATTTTGTGATTTTTTTTAATTTAGTTTAAAAAAATATAAATAATAAATCTTTTTGTCCCAATTAATATATTTGATGTCGCCATGTCCAACGGTTGGCAATCTCTGCTATCGCCGCTTAATTCGGAACGTGCTATTGTCTGATCCTTTTCCTTAGTCGTTATATTTTATTGCCCATCTCTATTAGCAGCGATCCTTTTATACCCTGATAATTGTCTACCTTTTGCTACATTTAGAATAATGTATAATTAAGCAGGAAAAAAGTAATTTGCTAAAAACTTTTCCTTATAACTAGCATTATATATTTATCCGACTTTGCTCTGAATTTTTTTTTTAATATAATCCGAGTAAATTCGGATTATAAATTATTCTTGATTAGAGTTAAAGTTAAAGTGAATTATAGTTTTACACAAAAGCGTATAAAAAAGTATTTAATAAGTTCATTATTAGAATTAAAAATAATTAATATTAATTCATTTAAGATTTCGAATGAAGACAATGTTACAAAAAGTGTATTAAAAAATGAATAATTAAAGATCGATTAAATATTTGTAATGGTTAAATATAAAATGGTTAAGAAGCAGCCTATTTTAATTTAATTTTATATAATACCATTAAACCTAAATGCATAAGTATTTAATTAAAAATAATTATGTAGACAAAATTAATAAGCAGAAATAGTTCAATAATAATTTGTATTAAATAGAATTTTTAGAATAATTTGCCAATAAATGCATTTAATTATCCATAATATGAAATACTATTACTTAAAATTATTATATCAGTAATATTAGTTAATAACAAAATTATGCAATTAGTACTGTATAAAAGTGATTTGAAAACAGATTACTTAAACTAAATATTAAGTAAATCAACCTAAATTTATCTTTTCATATGAATTTCATAGGTATATGTATATAAAAAACACTTTTCATATATTTACATCTGTTTATTGAAAAAATCCTAAATTTCAACTGTATTGTATACAGTAAATTAATTTCGAGTATTTATTAAAAATATTATTTTTCAATACTACAAAATAATATCCAATATGTAAATTTATATATTAAGCAAGTTATAAAATCTTAAGAATAAATCAAAGTGTTTACTGTTATTAAATTAGGACCTTATCTCTAGAATTTTCTGCTAGAAAAAGAGGACAATATGTTTAATAAATATATAATTATAAAATATTTCCTTATTTTAAGATTCGTAGCCCAAATATTTGTACTAGCAATTGACTTTTCTTATAAAAAAAACTGTATTTAATCACCTAATCTTCTTTGGAAACATTGCAAATATTTTATAATAAATTACACATGACAGCATCTACCGTTTTCGCAGTAAAGAAATTTCCCAACACTGTATTGTCAAACTTTCGGAATGCGATATTAGAAAAGTTTGCTCTGAATAAAAAAAGCAACAGCACTACACACACCGACAATAACCGTAAACGTTAATAAACGAACTGCGACCGTAAACTTTTTTTCGTGTCGGTTGATAAATTGAATAACTCGCTCGGGATTAGCGTATTATTAAGCTCCATCGAAACTAATGTGATACGGCGTAATCCCAACTTTTCATATGCGGGCGGCTGTAACGAATAACTGGGGTCCTCGGGTACCCCACACCCCCTACACTGGGATTAAGTCAGACTTAATGAGGCCAAGCAGCACGTGCTGCCCGCCAAACGGGGAGCTTTTACGTAAACGAGCTTTTTAGAAAAACCGCCAAATGTGTATCTACATAGATACATGTGTATATATGTGTGTATGCACGCACATGTGTGGACAATGCGGATTGTGTGTGTGGGGTCCGAGGCGGCGTGGGAATACACTGTAAGGGTTGAGCAAAAAGAGTATAATATTAGTATTGTAATTAGGATATAAAAGCGTACATATATTTTTAACACGACAGCTTGGTGGTTATGAGAGTAATAAAATAAACTAGTTTTTGCTGTTTTTCTTTTGGAGAAAATTACATTAGCTTTCTAGTCTTTAAACAACATGGAATGTCCTGATATTCATTCTTATTTATTGTTGTTTATAAAAATGCGCTGTGATTAAAAATACAGCTTTAGCTACATTGTGATATCAATTGATTATAGATTGTAATACACATAGTAATTTATATTTAAAATTCTGTTTTACTCCGTTATAACGCATTGGGCATATGCCTGTTATATTACAACGAAAGTTGAAAAAAAATAGTAGATTTGTTATTGTTTAGTCAATATTATTTGGGTGCGAATTACAAAATTAAAACACTAGTTGTTAGTCTCATTTTTTAAATAATGATTTTAATTTTTTATTATTAAATGTAGTATATGTAAGTAATATTTATCATAATATAATTGTGATTTTATGAAAAAAAAATAGAAGCTAAATGACTAAAAATGATTTTTTTCAAATAAGATTATTATATTTATATTTTTTATACTTTTTAATACAATTTTGAATGCCGTTTTTATGATTTATTTAACTATGTATTATAATTGTGTTTTATTAAAAAAATAATAATATCAGAATTCTGTTTTTCAAAATTTTTTTTCTAAGATGATTTGCTTTTTATGCGAAAAATTAGCACATATTTCAAGTATTTTTTTTTTCAATCCTAAACTATATAACATTTTTTTAATCGAAAAACTAGTATTTTAGTATTGAAATCACTACAACAACTATTTTTCTTTGATAAGATGATCGATTTATATGTAAAACATAGCAAACACTTAGTTTAACCATTTTTATTGCATTTCAATGATTATAACAGTAAATTTACTATTTAAAAAAAATGTTAGTTTTATATAATAAAGATATATAATATCATTAAAAATATTTTTCTACGAAAAATATTTTTTTTTGGGTATATTTGTTTCTAATATTTTTAATTTTACGCTTATTTTATATTATTAATATTATTTATACTGTAATTGTGTTTTATTAGCAATAAATTATTATAAATATTACTACACTAAAAATTGCGTTTAGGGCAATTAATTCTCATTTTTGTGAAAAAATTAAGCACAAATTTTAAATTGCAAAAATGAATATTTGGTGTTTTTAGAAATTACAGAAACAGAAATCCCAGATAATAATAAAAAAATATATAAATCAATATTTTTGATGAAATTGTATTTATATATTAACACAGACGTAAGTCTAATTCGTTACAAAGGGCTAAATTTGTACCAACTGAGTAATTTAATTAGATATAATGAATACCTACAAAGTATTAACCACCAGACTGATTTATTATAATCATTAAAATTTTGTGAAAATAATTTATAACCAGTAGATGCCACTGCAGCAGGGGCTGGTTATTTTAATAATAGTGCATTTCTATATAAATAAAAGTTCGAGTGTTGCTGCAGGGGCTCGAACCCGCAACCTCAGAATTACTAGTCTGAGATGTTACGGAATATGCTAATTTGTCCATAAAAAACATAGTTAAGGAAACCCATATTCTTTGCAATTAATTATGATTTCTTATAAAATATTTTTTTTTTGTAAAAAATCCTTACATTTTTTGAGATAAAATAATTCGATTTATATGTAAAACTTGACACATTTTTTATTTGAACTATATTTTTGAATTATATTTTTATAATTTATCTTACTTAAAAATTAACCTAAGTAATTGAACAAATATTGTCAATACATCATTTAGATTTGTTTATGTATTAAAATCACAACAATTTTTATATAAATAATTTATTTTTCGTTATTTTAGTTTAATCAATGATATGGTATTTTTAGATTATTTTTCACTAATATATTAAAATGTATTACAAAACATTTTTGTAATTTTCACAATAGTATATAAAACTTGTAAATATAATATATTGTATTAATAAGGTTTTATTAACAAAAAAGCAAAAACTTTGATAATAAAATCCATACATTTATTTTTGATGTTGCTGATGAATATATTATGTTTTTTTTATTTTTTACTCAGATTAGTGAAAAAATATGCTAACATTTTATCACTAAATAACGTAGTTTATTTATAAAAATTTTCATTAATTATTTATCTGTCTTAAAAGCATATATACAAAATGTCTAAATTTCATAATAAAAGTTTTATAAAATATCAAATACTGCATTAATAAACTCAAATAAATTAAAATCAAATTGAATTTGTAATACAATTAATATTTGTCATATAATTAAATCTTGATGTAAAGTCAAAACATAATTATGTAATACCAATATTTTTTATTATAAAAATTTAATTTTGCTTCGATTTAATATTATCTGTTTCTGTTTCTCAGTGTCAAAGTAATAAAAATAAAATTGACAATCATACTAAGAATTAGGACTTACGAACCAATTATACAATTTTTTGTTTGTTTGCACTTATATGCAATTTTTGCGATAGAGAAGGTCTTTTGCTCTTTTATACTCTTAACCCTTGGTACAATGCGGCGATTTATAACAGTAACTGTCTATGTTGTTTAGAGTAAGTTTTCTTATTTAAACGGCATACTCATTATTTTAATAGATAGAGAAAAGTCAACACTATCATGTGCATTTATAATGACCGCTTTTGTTAGCTACATTTCATTTACTTTTCGGTACCAGTATTAGTTTTTTTTGTTTTTAGTTGGTACAGATTTACCTCCATTGTAACGCATTGGGCGTACGCCTGTCAAGTTACAAGTAAAGATTAGGAATAATAATAAACAAAATTTGTATTAATAGTAGTAAATAGTACGTCTTTTATTTATGTTAATTATACAATAGAATCGCAATTCATAGTGGCCCTAATTTGTCTAAATCTACAATCATTACGTCGGTGTGACGAATAAACTTGTTTTGCAAGTCGCAAATACTTTTAATGAGTAATTATATTTATATACATAGTATTAAATATATATTAGATAAATCACTATTGATTTATTTAATTAATTGCTAAAACTATGAATTATATTTGTATATTGCTTTATTTTATAAATGGCTCTTCTACTGATAAAATGTTTTTAGTTTGCCAAAAAAATATATAAAATCAATGAAATCACTAAGACCCTATAGATCAGTGTTTCCCAGCCTTCTTTATGCCATGCCCCACCGTAGTCTTTTCAAAAGTCATATGCCCCACCGGCATCTTTTTTAATAATACAGTAGGTCAATTTTCAAAACGTATATTATAATTTAAATAATTGCAAAATACAAATTAAAAATGGAAGTAAAATAAAATAAAATGGTAATGCCTAATCCATTATTAAATTATTAAATTCGCTTACGCTTGCTACAAATAAATTTTATGTCTGGATCTATCTTGGTTAATTTCAGTCTTAAGTCCCCTCTATTTGTAATATTCAATCGATTTCTTTTTTTAATGAGTAAATCGCTTATGGCGCTAAAACCACATTCCACTAAATAAGATTATGGAAAAGGTAATAATAAATTTCTAGCATGCAAAGTAATATTAGGATAT
Organism: Plectrocnemia conspersa; assembly: GCF_051122295.1. Taxonomy (NCBI): domain Eukaryota; kingdom Metazoa; phylum Arthropoda; class Insecta; order Trichoptera; family Polycentropodidae; genus Plectrocnemia; species Plectrocnemia conspersa. The sequence goes on from NW_028277172.1 coordinate 6,806,601, forward strand.
TTTGTGTTAGTTTCTTCGCACATCCATGCCATTATTCCTTTTATATTGAATAAATTTGTAATCGAATCATCATTTTGCATATCCGAAAGTTCTTCTTCATACAAATTTTCATTTGAAATATTTACCAGCATTGGTTGTGTGAACCAAGCTGGAAAATGTATCTCTTTTAAATCAGCAAATCGTTCTTTAAAATCAGTTGATAAAGTTTGCAGATGGTCCAAAATAACACGTTTAGCATTATCAGTCACTTCACATTTTTGGAGCCAGTAAAATTTTTAAAATTGGTAAAAATATTTTTGTTAGATAATTCGATAAAAGTGGTAAATGCAAATATCTTTGCTTTTGCATCGACAAGTGTTTTCTCCGATCCTTGAAGTTGGCTATTTAAAATATTTAATTTTTCAAATATATCAGTTAAATAGCTTACAAATGCTTTACCGTCGACCGTCATCAAAAACTTCATATCAGATCGGTTGCTTAAAAAATCACAAAGGGTATCGAATAATTCCATAAATCTTTTTAAGGAATTTCCTTTTGAGAGCCATCTTACTTCAGTGTGAAGTAACAGTCTTACATGTTCCGCATTTTGTTCTTCACAAAATAACTTGAAGAGACGCTCAGATTTAGCACTAGTTTTAATCATATTGATACACTTTATAACGGAATTTAGTACCTCATTTAGAACAGGTGAAATGTATTTAGCCACCAAGTTTTCCCTGTGAATAACACAATGCACCACAGTCGTATCTGGATTCTCGTCTTTCACTAATTTTAAGCAGCCATTTTTCTTTCCCATCATATTGGGGGCACCATCTGCAGCACAAGATATTATATTTTTCATTGGTATATTTTTAACATCTAAATATTCTTTTAGCTTATTAAATATATCTTTGGAGGTAGTGGTGCTTTCTAATGATTTGCAGAATAACATTTCTTCTGCAAATTCTCCTTTATCAATATATCTTTCGTAAGCTAGCAACACGGCTTCACACTCTCTCAAAGTTGATTCATCCATTTGTAGTGAAAATTTTTTTGTTTTCAGCTTTTCAACAAGTTGGATTTCAACGTTTTCACTCAATTCGTCTATTCTTCTGCAAACAGTAGTGTTGCTGAGGGGCATAGCCTTCACGAGTTTGTCATCTTGTTGTAGAACTGTTTTAAGAAATGCTGATATTGATGGCTTGATTAGATCCTCTCCTATAGTATGGTTTTTTTCACATTTAGCGATGAGCAATGAAATTTGGTAACTAGCCTCAAGACAACGATCAATACTTGCAGTTTGTGCACAAAATAGATTTGTTAATGTTGTTCGTTTTCCAAATTTTTCTTTAAGATTTTGAAAGAAAATAATATCTGAATTAATATGAGTACTATGTTTCGCCTTCAAATGTGGTTCAAGACGACCTCGTTTCATTGTTTCATTGGTAAAGGATTTCTCACACAGAAGACAAAAAGGTAGACATTCGTCATGCCCAGCAGGTATAAATTCATATTTTAAGAAATCCTACGCACGTGGGTATATTTAGTCGTGAACGAGCAAATTATATTTATATGTGGAATATTTGCTAATTTACGACGTGTCCCATCTCTGAAGCATGGTATCCCATCTCTGAAGCATGGTGCCCCACCTCTGAGGCGTGGTGCCCCACCGGTGGGGCGTACGCCCCACCGTGGGAAACACTGCTATAGATGAAAAACTGAATATTTGTATTTTTTTATTTTCAATGCAGCAATATTGAAAACTAATAGAAGTAGTAGGACAAATATGGTAACCAAAATATATTGGTTTAATAAAAATAATAATTGTACTATTTTGCAAATAAAAATACTTTTATAACTTATTTATCGTTCCAAAAAATTTGCGACATACAGACATACATAATATTCATCATTTGTTTATCTTATCGCTATAGTCTTTACTCTATAATGCGCGAGAGGAGAAAAAAGCACTTACACTTAAAAAATTCAAAGATAAATGTATATCCCTCTTCAAAGAGGGTGTGAGTCAGAAAGGGAGAGAGCGAGAGAGAGATGGAGAGAGAAAGAAAATCCCCGAAACGGCACCTGAAATAAAATAGCATTATTTCGGCGTCGCGATGCTTAAACGGGGAATTAATGTTGCGCTGATTTATGGCCTTTTTCAATATGTTTCGCCCTTTTTTATTCAGCGTTTTCAATATTTCACGCTGAAATTTATTGCGCGTTTAAGTTTTCGCGGCGAAACCCCCCGCCCAGCTGATATGAAGCCGGCGATTTATCGCCGCCAATTTAAAAGATTGTTTGTTAACCAATTTGTTTTGTTTCGGAAATTTCTTCAACTTGCCCGTGTTTGTTTTTCATTTTTTCAAAAATAAATATGTCAACTGCTGTACGGGGATGATGTATGGAGCAACGTTTTTAAAACTTTTTAAAACGTCGTTTTCTTTGCTTTTATTAAATGTCAACCAGTCAGGCTCTGCTTTATATAAAATTATAGGTCACCATTTGACAAGATTTGCATAAATAATAATGTTGGTAATCTAATCGATATTTAATATAATTTTAATTAAAATTAGGATCGTGGCTTTTGTAAGATCAGCAGTTAAAACCCGGGTTTCGTATGAGTCATTCCATGGTCATATGGAATGATTCATACGAAATGATCATGGTCATGGGATGTTTTTGCGAAAGCTGAGGAGCTAGAAAAAATATGTGGGATGGTAATTATTGTTTGTATAATGGCCAACATTACACATTAGGAAAATATGGAGAATCATAATTTTTAATAAAAAATTATAAAATATATAAATAGTAGAAAAATATTATTTAGCTACAGAAGTTATTGAATAAAATGACAAATATATATTATAACCTGTAACCTATAACACTAAATTTAACCGGAATATAATAATATTTAAATATTATATATACACTAAAGGAGCATACACAATTCGCTCGTAATTTTTGTACAAAAGTCGCCCTTTGCGCAATTTCGTTATTTCGCTAATTAACACTGTTCGAAATTTTATTTCGGCAACAAAAACGCTCCAAGCGCTCGTATTAATTAACGTCTGAAACGTTTGATATTCGTTGTAAAATTTAGGCGATAATTTACTGCCTTTTAATACACATAAAGGGATGCTCTTGAAGCTTAAAATAATACAAACTATAGGTTGTATATTTTACCTTGATATTTTAATTATATAGGGGTTATTTAATATAATCCCTAGTAAGCTTACTTTGTCATTGCTTCTGTTGTATATTACAGTAAGTCGTCTAATATATCGAATGTATCTAACAAAGATTAACACTTTTATATTGCTTATAGAATGTCTGAATAATATAAAAAAATATATAAATTTATAAATTAAATTAAAACCGCTACAAGAAAAAGTATATATAAAACCTTGTTCAGATATAGTATATATAGAAATGTTTCATAGATTAATGCTCATCTAAATAATTTATACTAAAAATATTTGTCATCACAAATAGAAGCTACAACACATTATTTTTTTAACCAAGAAAATCAATATTAAAAAGAGCGATAAAACAACCGCTTTTATAAATTGAAAATTGATTTAAAAACTGTAGTAGGCAAGCTGCTATTGCGGCACATAGACCAATTTTTAACCACATAACGCTGTATTTACTCGCAACTAGGTCGAATCCATATGTGAAAATCTTTCACAGAATATTCACGTACCCCTCTCTAACTCCCATTTCCACCCTCACCCCATTCACACCGCAAGTGCCGCAAAATATTTAGTTATAAATCGACCACGATCGGCCTGGCCTGGATCACGTCCCTGCTATCGCATCGCCCCGGAATCCCGGATCCCTATTTTTTTTCTCGCGCGTCCCGATGACGTGACCACTTCTTGGCCAACTTTTTTTAGCCACACACGCGACTTTGTTTTATTGCTCGGTTCGAGCAGAGAAGAGGTTAAAAACGTATAACGCTTTCCCGCTCCCGTGCATTTTTTATACTAGCTCCTTTATTTATCGATTTCCTCTGGAACGTCCGGGACAAAACAATGCCCTTTTTGCCCTTTGGTAGTGGCGCGTTAGGCAGGCAGTATTATCGTGATGATGAATGTGATGTTTTATTCATAAATAGATGTCATTTGTTATGAATTTTCACTGTAATGTTATAAATTAACTAATAATATTACTATTTACATGAATAAAACTAGCAAAAAAATACTTTGATTACTAATCTTGTTATTTTTATTGTTACAGGTATGTACTATTCTGACTTAACAACAAGTAGTGAGTAAGACTAAATTTATTTAATATTTATGGGAACCATATCTTAAAATTAATGATCTCATGCACGGTAGTGAGTATTTAAAATAATAATCGGGTAAATCAAATTTAACTTATACATTTTTATGAATAATTAAAAAATGGCTTAAAAATCAAATACTTTAGAAAAGAGTCAGTCTTTTCTTACAATTTTTATAGGTCATTCATGTTCATAATGTATAAGGGAAAAAAATGTTTTAAATGCTTAATATTAATATTAAAACTACGATACTTTTTGTTAATACATATAAAAAAAATATAATCTTTGGATTACAACGGCTTTAATAGCAGCTTTTCGGTAGTGTCAGTAGATCCTCTTTAAAATCTTGATTCTTGGTTTTAAACGCGTGTTCCTAGTAGCTTTTTATCCTATCAATACAATTCTTAAATAATATCATTTGTATTAAAAATAATCATTGTATTAATGATTTAAAAAAAGGTCTCACTGAATGAAAGACAGGTTTAGAGCTAATTAATATATGCTTAACTGTTAGGTATTTAACATAAGAAAAACATTTTCATGTAAAAATGATTCTGCTTTGTATTAAAAATATCGAATATTTTCTATTACGACCTAAAGTCAGCTACAATTAGTCCATTAAATTGAGACAGATGCTGGGTCTTTATAAGTTTATAAAAGAAAACTCATTATATTTACGTTAACAAAATTTTAATTATTGACCAAGTAAAGTTTTACCTTAAGGAACCTTAATTAGTTTTGAATTGCGCTATGAAAAGTTATTAGTGTTTGTTTAAAAGTTACTAAGAGTTTATTTTTATTAGCTGACAATTTAATATACCTTTTATTTACAAATTTCTAAAGTTTCTAAATTCATTATATTAGTGTAACAAAATATTGTTTTATTGACCATAGGTTAACTATATTACAGACTGTTTTATTAGGGAGTAACTTATCATGCATTCTAAAAGAATTAAATCATTTGATTCGCATATTTCAATCGCCAAAATTTAGATATATATAAAATATAAATTACTGTATATAGTATATTATATAATATCAGGCGGTGAAGTTGAAATCGCAGGTCTTGAAAGTCAGTCAGTCTTCGCTGGCGTGTCGTGCTGTATTATTGTCGGTTGTAAGGCAGCTGAGATTCGTCGTGATGTGTTCTCATGAAGTTTTATAAACGATCTACTGAGTCTTCCGGCTTGTCTCTGCTGCTTCGACTCCATGTCTTTTCCTTTCAGTGACAATTTTTACATATTTTTTATTGCTGGTTTCAGTCAGTTCTAGCGAATCACGGATGAGGATGTTTGCAAATCAATTTTATCGCTTCTTAACGAGCGTTCTGAGACGGCGACGGCACGATTTTATTGCTTTTGACGTGGATTTTTAACTTCTGAGAAGTGATTTTTAATTTAAATTTGGTATTGGTTACTTATTTTAATGTTTTACCTCTCAGTAAGGAAGCCCAATATTCAAATAACCTACACGGTGTTTAGCAATTCACGAAAATATTATAGTCATATTTTATTTAAGATATTAATATTACAAAAAATATAGATTACGATTTTATCTAATGTTATTATTAATTTATTATTTTTAATTTGATTTCATATTAGAACATCTACATGTTTTGTAATATTATTTTATTTGTCCAGATTTTCTATCACAACCGCAAACAATGCAGTCTATATATTTTTATACACACCGTTATTCAATCGTTGTTCTGGATCAACTAAATGTCTTCTTCTTATTGTTTCTAAGCCTTTTCAGTGACTTCCATCCAGCTGAATAATTAGCATAGCGACAAATTAAATTTCTTTTTGTATTTTATCCTATTTTTTATATATAAAATGTACGCATTTACAACCGCAACTTCCAAGCCTCCAAAAAAGATTTCAATGTTTTGAATAGGAAGAAGTATAATGGTCTGCTCTATTGACAGCTTCCATATATTTTGTATAATTTAAAACCACTTCTGGTTTAACGATGTCTTCTCCTATTCTACCTCTTCTTATTATTTTGTCAATTTGAGATTCGTTAGAATGCAAATTGTTCAGCATTGTGACTACTCTCTTATCTTTTGAAACAAGAACCATAACATTATCACTTCCATACGCTATTATTTTGGCTTTTTCATGGCCGTTGGCAAATGTTTTTTACTAGTCATAATTGTCCCTGTTAAATGTGTTTTTAATTTGACAAATTATCAGAAAGCGGAAGACTAAAATAATATCGGTGGGTGTATATTTGATAACATTTTGCTTCTGGAATTGTTTGTAATAAATTTCTATACAATTGCGGATCAGGTGTTATCAGCTTTTTAGTTGTTAGTGAGGCACAATAAATAATAAATTAATATGTATAATGACACAAGTAGAATCTGCCAAAATATACAAACAAATACTCTATTTAGTTAGCCTATTTGGGTCTGTTTCGGTAGCAATTTTACTTATCAAGGAATTTGTAAAAACTAGCTGACAACAGTCGGCAAGCTTCAAACAACTTGTTGATATATTTGGCCCAACTATTTGATTTCCAATACAAAAATTTATTTTTTGTTGTAAAATGTTATAGGATAATAAATGCTAGTTTTTTGTTAAATTGGTAGATGTTGAGTTGATTGGTGTTGAAGATTTAATATTATATTTTGCGAAATCAATAAATTTTTATCATCTTCATTAAAATATGTTATACTGGTAACTGTTTAAATCACTAAAATTATTCTGGGTAGTTTAAAGTAAATTGTCACTTTTTTGAGCAAATGTGGTGCTAAAAAATAATCGTGCACTATCAAAATCAACGTTGTCAAATTTTAAAAATTCTTTATCACTACCATCAAAATAATTGAAGGCGTTATTATCATTAAATTTGTACGTAGAACATTTATCATGACTATAAATTATCACTTATTTTTAACAACGAGTTACGAAATATAATAGTTCTACAATTCGAAAAATATTATCACTGTTCCGAAGAACCGCTACCAAAGCTAGTTAAGAACACACTACCCCGAAATTATTTATTTTAATAAACTAAAATCATGAATAATTTTTTTCATAATTTTTTAAGCCTTCATGTTGATATAAAAAAATAAAAATTAAATTATTTAGTATCATAAGTATTTTTTTTTCACAAAGTAATAATATTTAAAGCCTAAAAATTTCGTTATATTGAGATCAGTCTTCGTTACAATGAAAATTTTTGTAAGATAGTTTTTCGGGGACAAATTGAAGATTCATTATACTAGAAATTTCATTATTTCGGTATTCGTTACAAAGAGATTTCACTGTATTTCAATTGTTGGCATATAGCACATTTTGTAAGATTTTAATCTCCGCTATTATTTCAGTGTGTTTTATTATGCTTTTTTTTATTATTAATCTTCAAAGTGGTTAACGTACAATGCAGGGGCAGATCGGTTGCCTTTTTTTCTTTTAATATCTCGAATTTGTCCCTTGGTCGCATGCATGGGTAATCCTCACATGGAGTGGAACCCCGAAACGGGCAAATCCTCTTCGTGCGCTATTTTTTCGCAAGCGAAAAGAATCAGGAAAAGCTTTTTAATCGCGTCCGTGCCGCCGTGGAAAGTCGCAGTAAAACCGTACGGACCGGGAACAATATTGGTGGGTGTAATCCTGGATCACCCTACACACCACCCCCAGAGTTTTTCCTATACTCCATGCGCGTGAAAAGTACGTTTGAATATTTCAAGTAAATGTTTTATTGTGATACTAATAACAATTAAAAACTTCTTGGTCAATGTATTCCTGTATATATTATAGAATGAAAGCGCTGCTTTCCATTTTCACTACATTAGTAAAATATATCAAACTGTATTAATTTAAAAAAGGGATCAATGCTCACCGTTTGAGAGTTTTTTTATTATTAGATCCACTGCGGTCCAATTTATTTAATTACAAAAATTAGGTTTCTTACCTAGTATTTATATATTATTTATTTAGGGTATACCCTGTACCCATTCCAGATGTTGGGACCACTACCTGAAAAAAATCTATTCAATAATGCATCGATAAAAAAACGTTTCGCTCTATCCATATAAATAGTATTGTGTTAATTGTTCACTGTTGTAATTCAAACAACGTTAATGGTTCTCAACATATTTTATTCGTACAGAATTTATTGTTTTTTTAATACTTTAATACATGACAAACTATATATATTTAAGTATTTTTTTACTTACATATTTATATCATATCGTATGATATTTCTCGAAATAATCTTTTATATGAAGATATGATTTTAAATTATATTTTTACATATTATAAAAATTAGCTAATATATCAGAATAGTACCTATTTGAAAAGCCACTTCTAGTCCATATCGTGACGATTTGTTTGTTCGTACATGCAAATACTATATTATTATTGTTTGTTTATTTATATGTTACAACTTGTATTATGTTGGACCAGAGTCTAGAATTCATATAAGGATTTTTAAGCTTTTAAGCGAATTTTTCTTGATAAAAGGATGCAAAAAAAACAATTATTTTTTCTCAGAAGTCAAAAATCCACGTCAAAAGCAATAAAATTGTGCCATCGCCGTCGCAGTGAGAACGCTCATTACCGAGCGTTCCCACTGCGACTGCGCAGAAACAATTTTATTGCTTTTGACGTGAATTTTTGACTCCTGAAAAGTGATAATTATTTTTGCGCCCTTCTATTGACCAAAATTAAATTTAAATATACTTTGACCAATACTCTCATATTAAAAATCTGTAGTAATATCGATAAGGATAGCTATATTATTTTTAAAACAATATCGAAGTCCAGACAAACTATAAAGGAATATGCGAGAGGCGACAATCCGCTTATTTCCCACGTAGAGAAAAATTTAAAACTAATTATAGTTTTAGAGTTTTCATTGAGTTAGGTTAGGTTATGTTAGGTTAGGGCAGCGATTCTCAACCTGTGGGGCGCGCCCCCCTTGGGGGGCGCGGCGTTACTACAAGGGGGGCGCGAGTGTATTCAAAAACAAAATTAAAACTTTGTTAAAGGTCAAATAAAATAAATTGTATAATTAAAAAAATTATATATATATTTATATTTTACATAAGAATACAGTTTATAATTACATATTACCAATAAATAATTTATTATATTGATTATTTAAGTTTATTATTATAAAACAAATAATAGTTAAATATGTTATTGTTATTATTAATGACTTCCTTGAGTCTGTTTCTCATTGCAAAGTTTTTTAAATGAAGGAGTAATACCAGATATGGATACCCTAAGTTATTTTTCTATATTTAGCTGTGATCTGTATTTTGTTTTCAACGAAGCCATCGAATAAAATCTGGTTTTGCAAAGATAAGATGTTAAAAACGGTGAAAGTATTTGGAAAGCTCTTCGTTTTAATGTCGCAAACTCGTCATCCAAACCAGCCCAAAATTCAAAAATTGATTTCTTATTAAATTGTTTTTTGATTTCACTGTTTGTTGTAAAATCAATAAAAGTTTGCTTTTCAGAAGTCGAGAGACCTTGTGGAACATTGTGATATGGGTCCCTAACCCACTCGTAACTTGCTAGAAATTTTTCTTTAGCAAAAAAATTTTTTTTTAAATTTTTTGCTAGCATACTTAGATGTTTGTTTATAGTTAATAAAATCACGTTTATATATACTTTTTCGGTTTTGTATGTCTTTACAAATTTATTTATATTCGGAAACATTTCCAATATCTTTTCTTTTAAATTTCTAAGCCACAAACCCAATTTTCTAAAAAAAAGCATTGACTTTATCATCTGTTTCCAAAATATATGTATTTGTTCCTTAAAGTTGGAGATTCAAGACATTTAACTTCTCAAACATATCGACTAAATAACCCAATTTCATAATAAATACAGTATCTCGAAACATCACGGCTTCTTGTCGATTTTCTTCTTCCAGAAAAATACAGATTTCTTCTCTTAATTCAAAAACACGTTTCAAAAACTTCCCACGTGATAACTATTTAGCTTCGCAATAAAAAAGTAATGCTGTATATACTGAACCCATATCTTTACAAAGTTCAGAAAACATTCTTGATTTTAAAGATCTCGTTTTTATATAATTTACAACAGTTACAACTGTAGATAACACGATATTTAAACCAGTACTCAGTGCCTCTCTGTGGATCATGCAATGTGTCCAGATACACTGTGAAGATTTTTGTTTTACTAGTGTTTGCATGCTTTGAAATCTTCCAGACATTGAACGAGCACCATCGGTACATATTCCAACACAATTTTCCCATTCAATATTCGCCTAGTTTATAAAATTATCCAAGATGATAAATAAAGCAGTTGATGTTGCCCTTTGCTGTATCGGTTTGCAAAAAAGTAATTCTTCTACAGCTGATACATCACCACAAAAACGTACATAGGCTATCAAATGAGCATCTTTATTGGTATCAGTTGCTTCATCAAGTTGAATTGAAAACAATTTTCCACGCTATTTTTCAAAAAGCTGGTGCTGTACATCTTCAGCCATGTCACCAATACGACGAGCAACTGAATCATTGGAAGGTGGAATAGATTTTAATTTTTTTGCAAAATTTTCTCCGAACATGGTTTCTACAATTTCAATTGCAGCTGGCAAAATTAGCTCTTCACCAATAGTGTGAGGTTTCTTGCATCTGGCTATTTGATACGAAACTTTGTAAGAAGCAAGTAATTTTCGATAGATCAAAAAAAGGGGGGGGGGGGCGAGAATATTTACTTTGGTAAACTTGGTCGCAATAACAGAAAGGTTGAGAAGCGCTGATTTAAATAGATCTTTTGTAAGGTTTGAATTTTAATTGAGTTCAATTATCTTGCAAATATCATATATGTATTTGTTCTTATTATGTCTACAGTTTATCTGAACCTTATACCTTATTTTTTAAGTTGTTTTTATATCAGGTTCTATATTTAATCAGGGATGCAGTTTTTTCAATTATCTCACTGTGGCAGATGTCTGATTTTTACTTCTTCAATTGTATTTTTTTTTCTGTTTCAAAGATGTGTCTGCGTCTCTTATAATTTTGCCAATCTTGTCTATTTCTTGAGCTGTCAATTAAAGTAAATTTATTTTTTGGTTTATAATTTTTTTAAGTTTCAACCTCATGCTTGCAAGAAGTAGATAAAGAAACAAGATAAGTTCTTACATTTAGTATAAATTATTTTCATATTGTATTACAGGTTATTTATTATATTTGATTTTAATATTTATCTCCAGTTTAAGTCCATAAACATAAACTTATCATATATTGTTCGAAACTTATATTCATAATGGAGAAATAATTTGCAATGGAAAATTCCGCTAGTTTTTCTCTCCATCAGTTTAGACAGACCTCACTATTAAAAAGTTTACGCTGCTTTAATAAACAGTATTTTTGCTTAATATTTTATATCAAATGTTTTATATTAAACATATATAAAATTACATAACAAACAAGCAACCTAAAAACATAAATGCGGATATTGATTATTCGTGAAAATATGAGAAATGTAAGCTTTTCCATTAAATTTAATGGGAAATTTGCCACACGATATAAGGTTTCGAACGCAAAAAGTGATCGACGTATATTAGATAAAATTTAAGTTTCATAATAAAATACCTGAATACAAATTAAAGTTTATCGTTTCTATTTGTTTGTTAATACAGTAAAGCGTATTAAAATCTCTACAGCGTTGAAAATTGATATTCTGAATTGTGTTTGAAAGTTGGCCCGAAGAGCAAATTGATATTGAGATACATAAATAAATACCGACTTTATTAAGATCGTCGGCAGTTTATTTTACTGCGAAGAGAGAGAGAGAGAAATGAAATTAATTCCAAAGTGGAAAATCATCAAAGTGTATCCAAGTTTAACGCCGATGTGAAAATGTACAACAAAACAATAAACCGAGAGAGTAATCGTAGATAATGAAAGATAAACAAATAATATCAAGTTATGATTGTTGGCTGAAACATCTTGGTGTGTTTATAAATTTATGTGTATCTAAATAAAATATTAATGGAATTTATCTATAAAAAAATCATGGTATTGCGTACTTATGTTTAAGTACAATATTTGTATTTTATTTTGTGCGTGGCATAAAATCGCGAATAATTTGTGTAATATTATAGAACAAGGTCAATTAAACTTTTTATTGCTTATTTTTGTAAGGTCAGTATTAACACAAAATCAACATTTAAATTAATAACTTTTTAAGGTTCGTAACATATATTTACCATGCCATAATTAGATTGGGATATTTCTTTTACAATATGAAATTGCGTAAATTATTCCTATTCTTAAACCCGAAAAGCCCCCTGAAAATGTAACTTTATATAGACCTATTAGTCTTCTTTCAATATTATCAAAAGTATCGGAAAAATTGCTTTGAAAAATACTAGATAAATAAGATGATTTTTTTCTTACCCTTTGATTCTACTGTGCCTCGAATTTTTCTTCAAATCAAAAGTGCCTCTTTACTGTTAAGAACCACTGCTTTAAATTACTGTTTACTAATAATGAAATACTAAGGCTACAAGAGTAAAAATCCGGTGATCTACCAAAAAGATTTGAGTTACTGATTTACCATTGTGTTACTTACTTTTATGACTATTTTTCCAATGTCAAAATGTTAAATTTATGTGATAGTATTTGCGTTTAAATTTTATTTAGAACAATTTTATTGAGTTCCAAGCTTTATTGATTTTTTTAAATATGTAAAAATTTACGAAGTGCTATAATGTATACAAAAAATCCAAATAAGCTATGAATCCATACATTTTTAATTGTTGACCTAAAATAAAACACATATACTGTAGGGATTCAGCGCAAAGCAATATATAATACCCGGGTATATGTTTTTTTTTTCTTCTCGTTCGTTGGAAAGACGTAGAAAAACGTCTCGATTTTCCTTTGCGATTTTCGCGCTGCGAAAATTTTCCGGCTCACATCCGCTCTCGTGGGCTTTCCTTCCTCATTTTACTCACTCCGTCCGAAAGATTTCCCGCCTCCTCCGAACATTATGTGTAAGTGAAAATGTTTTCCGTTCGCACATATCGTTTATACACACCCCACCACCCACGAGAAGAATTTATATTACAGCTCCGATCGTGAATTAGTACGTTTATTTATTTTTAAACGTGGTAAATTTCTGATCGGTTGAGTTATAATGTGTTATATTTTGCATTTTTTTATTATTCTTAATAATTGTGATTTTAAATAGATTCACCTGCGATTCTATGATTTGGTCATTTGAAGAAACGTAGCAATTTTTAGCTAACAATACAACAGAAATAGACGAGCTATTTATATCGATGAGTATTTTTATAACAATATAATATAGTTGAATCGTAAGCAAATAAAATAGTTATATTATTTCTGGGTAGTTAGCGATAATAGCAAAGATCATAAAATTGCACATTGAGGGATGCAGCAGGTGCAGGTCTAAAATTTTACAAATAATTTATTATTTTTATTTGAAAAAATCTACAGTAGGAGTTACTGTATATTTAAATCTAATTTTATATATATATATATTTATTTATTCAACCCTTTGTGACTAAAAAGGTGACCCAATGCGTCACAATTATCAAAAAACACATTACATGATTACGTTTGCTTGCTTCAACGCAATATAGATAGAAAAGAGTCAAGTAAAAGCTTTAATAAAAATATAGGCATTTCTAGAATCATTTAAAAAAAAGAGTCACTAATAATATTTTTTATGACAATAGCTGTAATTTTTGTATTATATCTTAATTTCTGCAAATTTGTTTAAAAAATAACTTGACGTGATGAACAATATTTTACGATGGGGTTTATATTTTATTAATTATTAAAAGTTTGCGATGTAAAATGTTTGACATGTTTCACAGCGAGCTATCTTTGGGATTAAAATAGTATTTTTTTATTTTATTAATAACATTTAGCAATAGCGATTAAATTTAATTTTTGATTTAGTAAGGCATTCTCTTACTTTTTTTAACTATAATTTTTCTACACGTGTCTTGTTTATTTTTATTTTGTTAGGTAAGAGGTCTATTTTATTATTTTATATTCTACTACACGATTATTTTATAGCGCTAATAAATTAGTTAATTTTATATTTATTCATTGCTCAAAATGTTATGATACGGAATGGATTTATTTTCTCATATTTTCTCATGAAAATAAATAATTAATAATAATAATTTAAACTCGCGCTGCAAATAACTAAAAATAGTATCGTGGAACGCAAATGGATTGCAAGATAATAAATCAGAATTTTACCATATTTATTCGACAAACAAAAAAAAATAACATTTTAATTATTTCAATTTTTAACACCACTACGTTTATTATTTGCATATTTATTTATTAATATCTAGTTCTTTATTGAGGCTTTTTTATAATTAAAAAAGCATTTATTTGTTAATTGATATTACTAGACACAAATATTTATCTGGTTTTTCGATGTGACATGTGGTTAACTGATGATCAGGCCTTGATGATTGGATGAGTCGGCAGAAAAAAAACTTTTGATTAGAAGCACTAGTTATCACTTTTGCGATCAGAAAATTAATGATATACGACATCTATTTTTATTCCTGTAATAAATAATTTTGTCATTGTTTTTGTAAAAGTGGCAAAATCATGTTGTTGTTTCAACAAAGCTTGTCGATATACTATGGGTAAATCTTTTACCTAATTCTACAGGGGCTAAGAAACATTTTTAGTAGAAGTACATATCCAAATATCATGAAATGATATAGTCTTGAGATTCGGATCAAACATTCGCTTAAGAGTTGTAGCAAAACTTGATACAATTTGCAAAAATATTTTATTTAAAGTTTAAAAACGAATTTTATTTTCGGTACGTACAATAAAATAAATATATTTTCACTCTCCAAAAAACATGAATATTCATTCGAGTAAACCGTTTGTCCCATTCATTTACATGACAGATGTTACCACTTCACAAAAAAATGCGACATTTCCCGATCCCGAAAATATGGTAATTTGGCGACAAGCGTCAAACAATCGACTTAGTGGACATAATACTCTTTGACAAAATAATTATCGCGCATAATAATAATTCATCTCCCGTCGTCGTAAAATTGATAGAGTCTTCGGTAAGTCCTCGAGAGACGATTATAAAAATGTCTGAAAGCTCCCAGGGTTGACGCCAACTTTCTCCGGCTTCATTATGAGTGATGGCTGTCAAAGGGCCTTCGAGATAATGCCCTGCAGGGCGTCGGTAATGAAGTTGCCTAAAAATTTCCTGACGAATAGTTGAGCCATATTTTCGACGACGAACATTGTCTGATGGGGGGCGACATCGGATGCCGAGAGATTGATGATTTTATCTCGCGGGGACTTAGAGCTTTAAGCTTCGACGGCGAAAGCTCCGCGAAAAGTTATCGACGTGTCCCTCTTAAGTGGCGTCATAAATAGCAAATTTTGTTGCGCTCTACTATAAAAGCTCAATAATATATTTAACGTAACGAAAGAGACAGTAATCTTTAGTTTCTTAAATTGATTTATATATATGTGATAAGGCTTATTTTTATTCACAAAAATACATACATCGCTTGAAGATGTTTCGAAACTAAACGACTTAATCATCAAAACACTTAATGAGATAATAATCAGACTCTCTCATATAAAGGTATCATAAAAATCTTTAGAATCCTGTTTTAGGATTGCTACAGGATCAAAATTAATTTCTCATCGAACCATGAATATGCTATATGCATATTTCAATTAAATAAAAATCAATCGGTATTTCTGACCCATTCAGGGTTGAATCATTTTTTTATAAGAAAATTGATTCTGCTTATCTTCGTCAGCATTCGATTTCCGTTTTTGGTAAAGTCTGTCGGTGCGATTTTCGCCACTTTGGGCAATATCGAGGACACGGCTCGTCCAGGTCGTAATGTCCGAATTATGCGAATATTAGGAGATTTCTGCGCCGCCGGAGCGATCCTTTATAGGTCTCGGTCGTAAAGCTTTTTATGGCACATTTTATTGTTCCCGTTGGAGGATCGCCGCGAGAAGGGCCGGAAAATTCCTAACTTGGGCCCGAGACGCATTTATGCGTAAAGTTAGCTACGGAGAAAACTGTTAGCAGCGTTGGAGAGTTCGCCGTTTAAACTTTCAACGAATTTTCTTCGGAGCTACGGACACGTATTGATAAAATTTTAGACAATTTTCAAAACGTGTGTTGAAAATTTTTAAAATTTCAGGTGTATAATAACATAGATGTATATATTAGAGTCTCATGCAAATTTTAAATTTAAACTTAATTTTTTTATATAAGTTAATATTGTAGTAATATGCTAGACAAATAATATTTATAGCAATGATAGTTGAAAAAGTCAAAAAGAATTTATTTATAATATTTATAAATATATTCGGCTATATGTATTAATTTAATTTCTTATAAAATATCAATAATTTTTTTTAAATAAAAACAGTCGTTAAAAAAATCTAAAAAATAAACTAAAAAAACATTTTAAAATGTGTCATACAGCATTAAATATTAATTATTAAAATATATTTTTAGAGTTCAACAAATAAATTAGAATCTTAGCTAGCATTTTAATTTTAATTATTAATATAAAAATAAATTTTAAATAGATTTTAGGGTGATTCACGAGAACAAAAATTCTGAGCGAGGCAAAGAAGCTGCGCCATATAGATAAAAATATCTATTGTTTTTATTTATTATGATTTATTTATGCCTCACACATAATTAATACAAAAAATATTATTAGTGCTTCTAAAAAAATATAATTTGTGGTTAAACTGCGTTCTTTATGTCACTGCCATATTTTATTGCTAATGCTAATAAAGCCTTTAAATCCCTTTTGGTCATCTCTTAAATCTCTCAGACATGACTGAATTTGAAAAACATTCAGGACTCATAGATTCGAGAACACAACCTTCGGATAGAAAAAAATGATTTATTATAAAGCAAGTCGCCCTAATTCGATTAGTGGATACTTTTTAAGTATCTCATGAATAATTCATAATGTATGTCGTGGCGAATTTTAGTTTGCGTTTAAAAATTCGTATCTTACTTAATATAATATTAATCGGCAGTCTGATTTATTCTATTTTCCCCGAATTTAATTCGTAAAAGTGATTTATATTTATGTTAGTTCCCTTTATACGAAAAGTTCGAAAATAACTAGCCCAATTTTAATTACGACTTCTCGAGTTATGGCGCTTTTATTGCCGCAAGATTTATACCCCTCGGATTGAAACTATTATAAATTGTATCGCTGTATTAAAGAATGGCAAATTAATTAAGAGAGAGTGTTATTCTTACCACTGAATATATTAGTAAATTATATTTTTGCGCTGAATTATGAGTATTGAATTCACGAGCTTTGGTTGTATGTATTTTATTATATAATAGATGTATTTTTTATTTTTATCTACTTGACTTCTTGTAAATTTTATTATGACACTACAATAGACGATATATAATATATGTAATATATGTGAGCAATTTTACTGTTTTGCGTTTGACGTTTGACGCAACTTAACTCTTGATGTCTCAGTTTAGTTAATTCGTTTAGGTTTTGGTTTAAGCAAAAAATTGATGTTTCGCATCTGTTACAGTGTATGTGTATTTTTCAGTAAAGTTCACTAGTAAAAATATAATTTCATCAATGTTTTTAGTGAAATCATATTTGAATTTATTTTGACCAATGGAGAAATATTTATATTTGCCAGAATATCATTTAACTGATAGGCGAATTTAAAATGTTTATAAAGCATAATTTTCCAGATACGAAACATTAATGCGAAAACCTAACCTAAGCGAATTAATCCAATCAAAGTATCAAAACTATAGTTAGTTTTCGTACTCTCATTAGGTAAAGATAAGTTTCTTTAATTCGCTTTAGTTACAGTGAATGTGTATTTTTTAATAAAGTTCACTTAAATAAATTTTTTAAAAAGTTTACCAGTCTGAGTTATTAAAAATAGTGATTATTAAATAATTGTCATTCTGGTCAAATATCAAATATACATAAATAAAATATTTCACTAATCATACGGTTAAATGTCGTGATTAATAATTAATGGAGGAAATCGAATCGAAAAATGGCAGTTTTTTGACAATAGTCATAATGGCAAATCTAGTGGCCACTTCGAAACTGTGACAGTATAGAATTCTTGAGCATCCTGTATATGCTCGTTAGCAAAATCCAATGTGTAAATTTTTTTTCAAAATGGCGACAAGTATAAAAATTTAAGCACTCGTAACTCAGTACGTTTAAATTTTAACATAAAGATCGCTATACATGAAACGTTTAAAAGCCTAACCTACTTCCAAATAAAATTAAAATATAGTTTTTTGCTTCAAAACAAGCGATGTATCAGTTCGATCGGACCCCCATACGAGCCATTTTGTGACTTTCAGAAGAGTTAACGCGCTTAACTGCTTTGTTTTGAAGATTAAGAATTAAATTTTTAGTATCGTATAGAACTACTGAGCACCCCCTATACGTTCTGCATGAAAAAATGTATAAAAGTTTTTTACAAAATGGCAGTCAATGTGAAAATTAAAAGTATTATAACTTTTCAAAATAAAATTCTACTGAAAAATTTCCTATGCAAAAAGTGTTTAAAAGCTTGATTTGCATTTCAAAACAATTTTTAATTATTTTTTTTAGTAAAAAACGAGTCTTACGGTAAATTGACCAGGGCCCCGTACGAGCTTTTATGCGACTTGACATATAGTTAATGCTTGTATTTGGTTCCTTTAAAAGACATTGACTTACATTTTTTAACGAAATAGAGCTTTCGAATATTCTTACAATACCGTTAAAAAAAATTAAAAATTAAAAAAAAAGGTTTTTTTTTCCAAAACACGTTTAGTGTTATGAGTCGATCGACCGACCATACATATGCTCATAAGACTTGCAATATAGTTAAGGTCAGTGTGAGCTTATTTATACATATTTAAAGTTTTATTTTTGTGACAGTATAGAATTCTTGAGCACCCTATATATGTTCGTTAGCAAAATCCAATGTGTCAATTTTTTGCAAAATGGCGACAAGTATAAAAATTTAAACACTCGTAACTCAGTAGGTTTTAATTTTAACGAAAAGATCGCTATACATGGAACGCTTGAAAGCCTAAACTATATCCAAATATAATAAAAAAAAATAGTTTTTTGCTTCAAAACAAGTGATGTATCAGATCGATCGGACCCCCATACGAGCCATTTTGAGACTTTCAGAATAGTTAACGCTTTTAACTGCTTGGTTTTAAAGATTAAAAATTAAATTTTTAGTATCGTATAGAACTGCCGAGCACCCCCTATACGTTCTGTATGAAAAAATATATAATTTTTTTTTACAAAATGGCGGCCAATGTAAAAATTAAAAGTGTCATAACTTTGCAAAATAAAATCCTACTGAAAAATGTCGTAGGCAAAAAGTTGTAATATTAGGCTATGAAAATTTTACTTTTAAGCAAGATTTCAGAACATATAAAAATTGCACTACAACATAAGAAATGTCGATTTAATAATTTTTAATTTCTATTGTGTCTGAAAGATGAATAATAATAATTATTATATTATTAAAATTTTGATCGATTACCATAACTTGAGTTTCTTTAGATTTTCTTAATCTTATAGATGAATAGTTAAAGTAGAATCCATAATTCGTACGTAGTGATTTATATAAATTTAAATCCCTATTACTAATTTATATTGTATAAAATATGTCACTGATGTACAGACTTTGATTTTATTCCTTAGCAGTTGTTGATTGTGTTGTCATGGTTGTTTGAGGCCAATAAAGTTGTGATGGAAAATTAACAATGTTAAAAAATTATTGTGTATAAATTTGACTTTCAAATTGCTGTTTTAGATCATTAATAAAACTATTGAACAATACAAGTCTCAGTGGACAGCTTATTGTTGATAAATAACAGAGTAATCATAACCTTTGTGGTTATTAAATATTGTGTTGAAATTGTACAGTTACAATATTGCTTCAAATTAAGAAGATTTAATATCCTTATTCAAAATTAAAATTATCATTTATTTTATATTAAATTTGTAGCAAACTCGGACACGTTTATGAAACACTAAATAATTTTAATGCTTCCTCGTAAACGATAATGGACCCAAAACGCGCATTTTAATTGAAAGATCAATACTTTCACTAACGACTCTCAAGTGCTAGCGCAAATTATTGTCAAATCTACTTTTTTATTTCATTTTATTTTTACAAAGAATACATGTCGAGTAATACACAGCTCCTAAGGCAAGATTATACACAACGTCCGCATTCTTCTTAATTCCGGCAGTTTGTTTCTTTTTTACTTCCATCCGCCCCAGCAATTGCTGTTGGGTGCGAGTGAGGTTAGCGATGGGGTGGTGTGAGGCAGAGGTTAGGGAGGCTGAAATTCGTAGTATATGGTACGATGCAGCGGCGAAACAACGTTGACCCATTAAAAAAGAAAATTGTTCTTGGTGAAATATTGGGCTGCACCTATTAGACGAAGGAGAGGAGCGAGATGGGGAGTCGTAAGCGCTACGTAGTTTTACGGAAACGTAAACCGGAAGCGGAAGCATTGACAGCATGTGATACGGGATGCTGGCGAAACGTTAGGCAATCGGACGCGAATCGATTTTGCAGTTTGAAGATAGATGGCGAAAATGTGGAGAGGAATTTGAGTTCTTAGAAACTTTAAAGATTGAAAGATTAAAGACAATTAAGTTGTTATATTGGGTCTTGTACTTTGTATTGTATATTGTTTTTTCAAAGCTTGAGTTTACAACTCGAGACTGCTTTTGAGTATTGTCCGTAAGATACATGACAAATAAACCGATTTTTTTGTAATCAAAGGATATTTGAGAAATTGCGTCGAAGATTAATTTTATTCTTTACAAATTACTTTTTTATTATCAGGGCAATAATAATAAGCTTTAACCTTATTTTTCTAGGTTTATTCCGAATAAAGTTTTAGTACATCCTAGCGGTGGGCATGAAAAAGCATTTGCTTTTAAGGCGTTCTTATTGGGCTAATTATTGTCGCTTTGCTGTTTTTTTAATTTGTCTTAATCATTCTTGAGGCAATCGTTTTGTTTTTTTATCGTCTTTTATGTGGCTTTTATTTTGGTAATGATTTAGGGAGCCCAGATTCTTACACTCCTTCTACGTGCTTTATACATCTTAGTCTTTGTGATTAATTAGAGCTGGTAATATTTATATGCTAAGTCAGCTCCTTTAGCTCTTGATTTATTCTTAACCTGTAAATTCCATTCATGTTTTAGATTGGTCGCAATATTATAGTGTTTCTTCTTTTTATATCAGACTTCAATACTTACATATGTAACGACTGTTACTTGTTTTGGTGCCTAATAAATTTTGAGACTTAATTATATTATAAACTTTATTTAAAGTAGATTATTGTATTTATTTTTTTCTGATTTTGGCATATTCATTTTTTTGCATATCAATTGGATCACCAAAAATATGGCAATTAAATGATTTTTTAATTCATTTGCATACATTGATGACAGCTAGGATTAAATCGGCAGGTTCAAACGTCATAAAAATTTGCGCACTAGCCTTAGAATCTAAAAAGTACGCTAATAAGTCACAAACGCTGGCAGGTATATTGTACTTTTGGTTATACAAATAAATAATTAAGCAGGTATAAAAGAAATTAGTCAAAAAATGATTTTAAAATGCCGTTTAGTGTTAAAGTCAGAGAAATTACTTAAAAATACATAAGTTTATTTGTTAAGCAGATCAGTAGGTTTTGCATCAAAATTGTTAAATTTTTAAGCTTTCTAAATAGACGCATGCCAGTAATTGGGGGTGACAACAAAAGTGGTGAGCCCTAAATCCCCTTCATAAGGGGCCATTTGTTGAGAGACTTAGAAACAGGGTTCAAATATGACTTTTTTGAGATTTAGTACAGATAACGACTCTAACTTCAAGTCTAAGTTAGAGGATGAAATAAGTCAAACTCACTTTGTTCTTTTGTTCAAAAGCTTTTTTCCTATTTTGAGTTATTTTCCGTGAGGACAAACGAGACAAACAAATACTTGCCAGTATTTGTTTGTCTCGTTTGTCCTCATTACGCTTTGCAACTCGAGATTTTTATTGTTAACATTTTTGTTTACCATTTATGTATTTTATGTTTTTTTTCTGCTTCTGTGATAACATATTTCTAGAAAATGTTATAAAATGGCTTTTATATCTTTTTACTAAAGCCCATTTTTACTATACATACAAATTAACTTGTAGTATGGAATATAAATATTTTTGAATCGTCTGTAGATAAAATTAGACCCAATAAACTTTTTCTGTGTTTATGAGGTTTATAAACAGAAAAAATCAGAAGATCAAATGATTTTTTTACTGAAATATTGCAATTGAAAATTATATTTGTATTACACAATATCAAAAAGTTTAAAATAGGAGTAAGCCAAAATTGTCAAATTTATCGATTATTGTTTTGAAAAAAGCATATAATAATAAAACATATATTTGTAGCATAATTTTCAGCAATAAAGCTAATTCCAACGAAATTAAATTATAGACTGTAATTATTCATATTTGTCTTTGGGAATAAAAATTTTAAACTTTAAAGGTTTAAAGGTTTAACTATTTTTATAAGCCTTTATAACATAAGCTGAGGTATAAATTTTAAATACTGGATGGACTAGATTTTGATTTATTAATCGTATATATCATATAAAAAGCCTTAATATTTTTAATCCATAATTTAGAAACCTAGACTCAAACAATTGTACAAATTAGCGATTGTTTAATATAGCAAATAATATTCTGCAAATCTTTCTGCATTATTCTCAACACTATCATAATAAATACTATTCTTAAATAATTTTTAAGCAACGGCTTATAAGTCCTAATAGGTTTACTTAATCTGTTGTAATGGCTCAGTAAAATACATACACTTTTTTTTAATTCAAAGACAGCATTTATGTTTGTGTCTTTGACACAAATCAATTAGAGTAATCTTCTTAATTTTAAGTACAATATTCTTGAAAATATAACACACGAGGATCGAAAAATATTCAGCATATCCAATTAATATCAAAACGATCAGTAGCATATTTTTAAATTTATAGTTAAAAGTAATAATTTCATATTGTCATGTTATATTTATTTAAAATAATATTTGTCCAGGTTATCAAAAGATTCAAAGCTCTTGTTAAAATTAATAATGTGAAAAACTTTACACGCGTTAAATAAAATTAAAAAATCTGCCGCTTCTCTCTTCGTGTCAACCTTAGTATCCAGAGTTTATTAATATATTGAGAAATTTTGTTATTTTTTTTATTCAACTTTCAGACGCAGACCAGAATTTACGTGTAAATAGCAATAATTATTGAAACTCAAAATTAATATAACATATTATTAATCATTTAAAATAAAAACTTTATTTATTAATAATATTACCATATTGACATATTTAAATAATATACTTGATTGATCATAAAATAGTGTATTTTAAGAAAAAATAAATACTAATGTTTCTTCATCATTATTTAATTTGTTAAATTGTATGCAATACTTTGTATGGATTTTTGTTGAGTGGTTCTGATAAAATATGTAAAATCTTATTTAAAAGAGACAATTTATAGTGTTTGTTATTATATCAAACCGTAAATACATTTTATATTACATATATAGTATGTAAAAGTCTAGATTTTTTTTATTCGAAAAAAATAATATAACCGGATTATAATAAGGTTGTTTTCTAAAATCTGTTGTTTATGTTATTCTACGGCTTTAACAAATCTTGTATTTCATTCACGATTTAAAAAATTACTTTAACTTTCGGGTATTGGGTAAACCGAAATTTGTCACGAACAATTAAATTATCGGTTCAACCAGACCGCAAAATTCGAAAGCTCACCTCATCGCCCTCACCCCTTAGCGAAAATTTATTATTAGCCCCTTCCTATTGACACATCCATCGTTTGACAAGGGATATACACACATACTTATACGTATACGCACACACACTCATGCAGCTCTTGCTTCCTTTCGCCAGTGTCGGATTTCAAATCAAATTTTGGCCCCGGGGTCGAAAAAGCTGATCCACTCTCCAGGCCCGGATCAAGTTATGTGTTCATTTTGGCGGAAGGGCCATTACCTTCGTCAAGCAACAATTTCTATAACTGAACTTCCCGAACAAATACTCGGCCCCGGTTGACTGACAGCGAAATTTGGTACGTAAAGGGATATCTTCTTACTCCTGCCTAAGTACATACTCTCCCTTACTAGGCCGCATTAATTATTTGATTTTTTGACGTGTGCGCGAAGGTATGAGGGCGTATTGACATGCTTGCGCATAATTAACCGGAAAAGTTTCCAAATTATTCGAGCGGTACGAATTTGTAAGCAGACTGGGGTATTTGGTACGACATACGCATGCGCGAACATTATTTTATACTTTTATGTATGTTACATTGTACAAAATAATGTTTTTTTAACAATAGGCATGTTTTGTTTATAAAAGTATGCGCTATTTATTTTCTGACACGCAATTGATACTCCTTTCATAAAAAAATATTCTAGCGTGAGCAAGTCATACGTACATGAATTAAAATACACGGCACACGCGCATCTGAGTTACAGTGAGCAGTGCCCGCGGACCTAGCAGCCGTTGAGAAGTACGCTGTTTTATTTTTAAGCACATTTATATAAAAAAAAACTATAAATGTGTTTAAAAATAAACCAGAGCTATGATAAGTATATTGAACTTATATCCGTATCGTGTGCTTTAGAGCTAATAGTAAGGGCGTAAACCCAAAATTGTCATTTCTTTCTAAATTATGAATAATGATTATATTGGTAGCTGTACTAGAACTGACTGTGTTAACGCAAATTTAATGTAGCTAAAGAAATACTTTTCATGTAATTATTAGGAAAATAGTTATAGTTGAGTAATTTAATTAATACAATCAACAAAATAATCTCTTTCTTTATGTATTATTATTTTTTTTGTATTGAAATAATACTATAAGTTTTTTGCAATCATTGTGTCCAGTTGACCTTAATTTTATTTATTAAATTAACAATATATACGATTTAAAAATACTTGAAAAATAAATGTTTTTTACGGTATTTTGACAATATTTTGGCTTAACTTAAAACAGTTTTGATATAAACTCTTTAGACTTTTTGTGAAAAACGGTAATTTTAATTACTTTAAATGAAATATATTTTATACTAATCTCTGCTATATTATATTATTAACGAACAGTTTGTCGGTTTTTACAGAACAACTGGATAGTTTTACGAAGCATATATGCGCTTATTTTAATATAAAATAAAGTATGGATATTTAAATGCTAGATATACTAGAAAAAGCTTATGATACAGTATGGCATTATGGTTTAATTCATAAAGTATACAAATACAAAACCATTGACTATCTGCTACATTTAATACGCTTATACTTTATGAATAGAAGCGTTGTTGTTTTACTAAATAACGAACACTCGATACCGCGCAAAATTCTAGCTGGAGTTACTCAGGGAAGTTTTCTCGGGCCGTTTCTCTTTATCTTGTATTTTAATCTAATGACGCTAACGATATAGCTATTTTATCAAGTTCTTACGGTCTCAAACCAATCGCGAATAAATTATAAAAAAACATGATCTATGAACAGGGCTGTAACCTAAAATAGAAAAGAAGCGATAAATATCTGGGCTTACTTATGTACTAAGGCATAAATTTAATTAACATATTTTTGAACTTTGCTCTATATGGTTTGCCGACATTGCGAACCTTAGACCAATATTTAATAGAAAAACCGCGTTTCTAACAAAAAATACAATCTTAATTTATAAGCAATTGATTAGGCACATTTTACTTTTCTAAATTGCGAGTCAATTAAAATTATTCAATATATAATACAAATCTTGATACTTATCTTAAAAAAATATAGAAGAAATTGTTATAAAAATATTTCGCGAAACCTCAACTAATCTAGTGTACTTTTGATAAAAATGAAAACAACCTGAAGTTTTAATATAAGCACAAATAGCCAAAGCACATATTGATTAAAATGCTAAAAACAATAAAGTCTTAGATGTTTAGTTAAATGTACTGAAACTAGCACTAATTTTCTTTCCTTTACTTTCTATATTTTTTATTTTTCTTTAACTTTTTTGTTTTTTTCCTCAAATTATGCCCAGCAACGTTTTATTTTGAATTTTTATTTTAATTAAATTGTAACTTACAAGTTGTTAACATTGTTCACAAACTTGCAGATGCATATATAATATAAGCATTCGATTCAAACGACCGCTAACCAACGCAAATTCTGTAACTTATACCTGGAAAGCCATATTTTTTTCACTTTATAAATCGCTTTAAAGCTTGGCATTGAAGTTTAGCCCTTGTAACTTAAGTCGCAATGGATCGCTTCACAGATGAATAACAAGGGTTCTGAGTAAAATAGTTTTACAAAAGCAGCGATTCTTATGTGATTCTTATACTACTGATTCTTATTTAATTTAATTGTGGCTTAAAAAGCTCGCTAAATAATAAAAAAAAACTATAGTCCATAAAACAGGAGCAACAGAGAGAATTTCGCGCAAGTTAACGAATCTGTACGAGAAGATCCGAGCTTGTCGACTCGCAAGCGTTCTGTTGCTATAGCGATACCAAGATCAACTTTGTATCGAATTTTAAAACTACGCTTTCAATTAGTGTTATGTGGACAATTTGATATAGTTGTAAAGAAAATGTTTCTTAACTTCCTGACATCCCTTGCAGCCCAGATTTGATTTTTTTTAATGAGGTTATCTCATAAGTCGTTTTTACTTGAATTAAACAGCCACAATAACGTAACTTAATATGAATATTCGTCAATAAATAGTTAACATCCTAGATGGTGTACATTTAGATGACATTATTTTAATGCATGATTTTCCCAATGGTTTTATTTCAGTAAAATAAAAATTAATCATACGATTTGTATTTTTTATCGAATTTTAAAAAGTGCAAAAAATTATAACGATTCTGTATATAAAAGACATGGGTTTCAATCCTATGAGTCTTTTTTTAAATCTGGGAGATCAACATTATTGATTTTAATTTCTGTATTTTATAGATTTTCTTAAGCTCACGGATAAATATCGTGATTAATCAAGCTCGTTTATGTTTAGTTTAAAGAATTAATCGTAAGCACTGATTCACAGACATTGGTTTAAGTCTGTTGTTTCGCTATTAATTTAGTAGTTGTTGATTGTGTTTACATTGTTGTGACACACTGCTTTATAGTTTCTTATGTTGCAATAAATAATTAAATTGTAACTTATAAATTGTTCACATGAAAATGATCATAAACCAGGAAAATGCGTAGTGTTTAAATCTGGTATGTTTGGTTATTATTTTAAATATTAAAATAAATGCTTTATATATAAAAAAAAAAAAATTACTGTTTAATATAAGGATAGACTAATAAAATTAATTTGAGATGGTCGTGCATAGTGATATTAATTGATTGTAAGCTATTATAATATTTTTCCTTACCACTAATTTGGTAGTTGTTGATTGTGTTAGCCCGGTCGTACCGCATTTTAACGCATTGCTTACTCCAGTCCAATTGCAATAAATAAATAATTATATAATATTTATTCGTTAACGACCCAGTGAATTAACCGAGCAGTTTATTTTAAACTGTACCCCGCGGCCATTGCGGCCGACGTGTTATAGTACAGTAGCACAAATGGACATTTATGGAATTGTCGCTCGCTCACACGAGCGAATTGAAAACCTTTGTGGCGTGGTATTGTCGCTATCTCGGTTCCGAGGAACCGGCCGGTTCTATCCGGGCGTCCGCCCGGCTGCACCCACCGCCGACCCACTGTCCAGATAAAGGCGGACGGATCGACTATTATTATTCTGAAACCCGTTATTGTTAACGTTAATTTAGTACACGCGGTGCTGCGTGTTTGTTTGCAACCATAAACCGGATGCTTAATTAAAACAGTGTATTTTGATATTGAACGTCGAATGGAGATAGCTTTAATTGAAATATAGTATTTTATAAAGTTTAAGTTATGCTTCACCTTAAAGTCTTACGTCATCTATTTAAATGTGTAACTGTATAAGTTACACTTTGATCTCTACGATTCGACGCATTTGTATACTTGTTTTATGAAAAAATATATTGTTGTAAAATTTTAGTTAGGGGTGATATTTTTACGACCATCTTTATTTAATATTATCACGTCTTGAAGTTTTGGGGTTTTGTATGTCTGGTTACCGTCGAGCTTCAAGATCGTAAGTCGTATTTTCTGAGATAAAATCACTAGCAAACGCTTCAGTATCCTTTCTAGATACATCACTACACACTCTTGGGCAAAACTGCAGCCACGGCAAACCGTTTCAGCGCAAGTAACTCGGTATATTGAGCCGCAGAGCCAGTCGAGCGCTAAAAATCTACCACCCCTTGATGTATACCTTGAAAACAGTAAATACTGGCGCTCTCTGAGAGAGCGAGAGAGAGAGAGGGAGATCTCAGATTATTAGGATATCAACTTCCGTTTGGTAGTAAGCTTCGTCGCAAAGTTACAAATTGATTTAGATGCAAAGTTTCCCCGGGGGTCCGTGCATTTGTCGTTTCGCTGCTAGTGGCGCAATACAAACTTGCCACCGCGTCGGGTTAAATCTGTAAACTATCTGAAATGTGTACACAGATAATGCGCTCATAGCACGGATTCAACTTATCTGACATGTTGTGATGTATATTATAATATGCATCAAGGAAAATCCAGACGTTTTCTAATCATATTTAAGGTGCGAATTTTTTTTTATTTATTAATTTATAAAAACTAATATTTTTTATATAATATCACAAAAAATCATAACTATATCATAGTATTATTATTTAGGGTTTAATGTATAAAGGTGTTTATTTATTCCAATAATCTCTTCCGCGCAGCATTTAATTTCGAGCTACAATCCCATAAAGTGGCAACATATGACGACGCTTTTTAAGTACTTGCATGACACGCATATGATTTTAAACTTTCAAAATCACCAACGCATTACCCTACCAACTTAGATTTTGCGTAAGTGGAGGGTAAAGGCGGACACACACGTTACGGTAGACCTGCGCAGGTTGAAAAGCCCACAGATGTTCCCCAAAATTTGTCTTTTTTTAGCGTACGTGACGTACTTGAATGTCTCGCGTCGATGCTTATAAATTAGCTGAGAGCATGTCAGAACCAGTACAGGTTGACGCGTGACATTCAAGTACGTCATATTCGCTAAAATGTCTGTGGGCTTGTCCGGTTTCCGGTCGACCTGCGCAGGTCTACGAGAGACCGGAGAGATCGGCCTCTCCGGCAGATAATTGCCGTAACGTGTGTGGCCGCCTTAATGCTTAGATCTCAGATATGTAGTGCATCTAAGCTCTGTCATCAGATCACTGAGGTTATCCATAATTTTTTTTAATTATTACAATGCTGATTTTAAGGGTTTCAGGAGTATTGTCGAGTCCTGTATAGTAGTTATATTGAACTTGCTCCATCGATTATTAAATTTAATAAAATTATAAATAATATGAAAAGACAGTGGCAATAAAACTAAGTCTCCGCTTTAAAAACTTGATGTTCGCGAAAAAATTTAGAGCACTAATTTTCAAATTTCAAAATGTGGTCTGATTTGTTATAATGGACGCGAATTATCAAACTACCAGAACGGATTGATTTACTTTAGTTACGAAATTGCGAAAAAAAAATATACTTTACAATTTTTATTTTTCAAAAATATAAAAAACTTTTTTAGAATATTTTAAAATTGCGATTTAATTTCACCGATAAGCAAATTGTATGGCGTAACTATTTGGAAAGCCCCCATTAAATTTTGCAATCTGCTAATTTCTATTTAAAGTGCTTTTAGATTTGATTAATAATGTTTTTTTAATTTATTATTAATAATGTTAATTTTATGTAAATATATTAAGCCTGTCACTATGTTTATGGGTTAATAGTCACTGCTTTATTTGTGTTTTTAACTGGGAATTGCATCGTTATTTGGCGCACAAACTTACAGATGCATATACAAACATTCGATTCAAACGACCGCTTACTTACACCTGGAAGGCCATGTTTTTTTCATTTTTTAAATCGCTTTTTAGCCTAAGTTTGCCGTTCGAGTTTCGCCCTTGGAGCTTTGGTCGCAATGGATCGCTTCACAGATGAATAAAATAGTTTTAGAAAAGCAGCAAATCTTATACTATTGATTCTAATTTAATTTAATTGTTGCTTAGGAAGTTCGCTAAATAATAAAAAAATTTATAGTCCATAAAGCAGGAGCAGCAGAGAGAATTTCGCGCAAGTAAACGAGTCTGTGCGAGAAGATCCGAGCTTGTTGACTCGCAAGCGTTCTGTTGCTATAGCAATACCAAGATCAACTTTGCATCGAATTTTAAAACTACGTTTCCAATTAGTGTTAAGTGGACAATTTGATATAGTTGTAAAGGAAATGTTTCTTAACTTCCTGATAACCCTTGCAGCATAGATCTGATTTTTTTATGAGGTTATCTCAAAAGTCGTTTTTACTTTAATTAAATAGCCATAATAACTTAACTTAATATGAATATTCGTCAATAAATAGTCAACATTCTAGATGGTGCATATTTAGATGATTGTTTTCCTAATTGTTTTATTTCAGTAAAATAAACATTCATTATCATACGATTTGTATTTTTTATTGAATTTTTAAAAGTGCAAAAAATTATGGCGAATCTGTACATAAAAGACCTGTTTTTTTTAATATCTGGGAGATCAACATTATTGATTTTAAATTCTGGATTCATAGATTTTTTTAAGCTCACGAATAAATATCGTGATTAATAATTATAAATATATTAGGCTCGTTTATGTTTAGTTTAAAGAATTAATCGTAACAACTGATTTACAGACATTGGTTTCAGTCTGCTGTCTCACTGTTTATTTAGTAGTTGTTGATTGTGTTTACATTGTTGTAACACACTGCGTTATAGTTTCTTATGTTGCAAAAATAATCAAATAATTTCACAATGTTGTTAAATTGTTTTAAAAACATTTTACATTATTACATAAAAAGGGGTTTTAAGTAAGACGAATAAATGGAATTATTGTAGTATATAAGACTTATGGCGAATTAAATATTCTATTTTGATATTTTCGCATGGTAGACTCACGTGAATTATTTAACTTAAAATAATATGCGTGTTTGTCAGATTCGTAATAAATTACTGAAATAAATATGTAATACGTGTATATTGTTATAAAAATTCACATTCATATATCACAATTATACAACTTCATCGATAGCTCTCAGGCGAGCCGTAGCTCACATGCGAACAGTACGTGTTGAAACAAAGCTTGTTGTCTAGAGCTGTCTTAAGATATTATTGCAATAGACTCACGTAGACCATAAAACGTGCTATGGTCATAAACCTTGTCAGCTTTTGATAAATTACTCGCCTAATTGAATACGGTCCCATCTTCAAGTAATAAATATTGATTTGTTAACTTTATTTACATTTGATTGTTGGAATTTTAACGTTAGTTTCAAATACAGATATAATTTTTAAAATAAGCAAGAAAAAATTATGTTTAGTTATTCATTTAAGGGTGAGTATCTAAATGTTTGAGCAAATCATGCAATATTTTAATATATATATACTAATGATAAAATGGAAGGAATCTGTAATTTTTAAGAGGACAAGAAATATCGAGTATAGTGCTTTAAAAGTAAAGCCAGCTCCCATTAATTTTATTATTAACTCAGTATGTTTTATTAAATAAATAATATAAATATGTGATATTTATATCTGTCGAAAAATCGACTTTTTGTACAGTAGTTCATCGGATAATTGGCATTAACCCTTCATTTCATGATTTTTTTATCGTCGACATAATAAGAAAAAAAATAATAAAAACAGAAAATTAAATAAGGATGAAATAGCATAGTCCGTAACGTCTCAGAGGCTGCGGGTTTGAGCCCCGGCAGCGATACTCAAATTTATATTTATAAAAATGCGCTATTTAAAAAAAAAACCGCCCACAGTTAGTGACATCTATTGATTATAAATTGTATAGCACATAATAATTTATAATTAATAATATAGATGTCATCAATTCCCAGACTTTCAGTCTGGTGGTTAATACTTGTAAGTATCCATTATGTCTGATTGACTTATTGAGATGGTTACAGATTTGCCCGTTGTAACACATTGGGCTTATGCCTGTCATGTTACAACGAAAGATGTATTAAAAATAAATAAATAAAAAATATATTTTAAGAATCAAATTCAAACTTTTTCAGTTCTTTAAGCATTTTAGTTGGCCATCAAGTACACGACAGTTTGACTATCCCTTACGTATTTTCTTTTATGAAATTCGTTCTTATATCATAAGTCAGTGTGGAACACTAATGAAGATTAATATTTTTTCCGAAATTACCCCCACTTCTCGGATATCCTTATTACGATGTGTACGAGGCAGGTGTTTAAACGAATACAATATCCTTGTCCGGGACGAGCCGTGTCTCCCTCGGGGCGCTTCAATGCGCTGAACACCTCTTCCATCAGTCACTTTGTTTCTCATTTTTCTTCCTCACCTTTCCGGATTGTCTCCTTAGGGGATCGTAGTAGAGGCGGGAGAGCGAAGGAGAGTGCCTCTCCTGGGAACTCGCGAGCAATGTTTCACTCAAATATTTCACTAAAAAGGAAAGAGTTGATGCGTGTTTCTTCCAGTCGTTAACAACAGGTAGACGTAGCGTGGATATAATGATTAATGGCACACTTGACCCAATACGAGGTGTTTTTAGAGAGTGGGGTCAAAATTTATTGTAGCGTTTATTCGGAGAGGAATTCAATTTAAGAGAACGGAAGCAATTGCATGTGACACGTGTTAAAATCATCTGTGTTGTTAATGATCCCATATCACGAACACAAGGTTGGCGATTCTATAATTTGCGAGCCATCAAATAGTCATACATTTTTTGTATTTCGCAATTTATTTATTAAAATTACGCAAAAAACAATTATCCCTTCCCAAAAGTCAAAAATCCACGTCAAAAGCAATAAAACCGTGTCGTCACAGTCGTAGTGGGATCACTCGTTACCGAACGTTCCCACTACGACGAAGCTTAAAAAACTACTCTACAATAAAAAAGTACTACCTAGAAAGTGGGTGCTTTTGAAGGCAATGTTCTGCTCCTTTTATTTATTGTTTGTTTTAAAAAGGGCTATAGGAACTTACACTAGAAATACATCAGTTTATACATCTCAAACAATTAGTTTAGTTTAGACTCGTTATTTGAGGTCAGTTTTTACATTTTTTTATAAATATATTTTGCCGGGCCTAAGAATTTGTACCCTCCTCCCCCCCCCCCTCTCGGCAGGCCTGTTTATACCAAGTTAAAAGTAAATTATGAGTTTTTGGGTAAATTTTGATTTAAATGTATAGAGCTATTTATTACGGCCGTGTTCAAACATATATACCCCTTGAAAATTAAAGGTCCCTGATTCAACCGTCCCTAATTTTCTGACCAATGCAATAATTAAGGGCGGAAACAGACTATTTGATATTGGTAAATCTCTCCTGACTTTTAGCTCAGGGGTACATATTTTTTTTATTAGACTAGGTTTGCTGTTATTTAATTTGTGTGCAACAGTTAAGTAGTGTCGTGTAGTTTGTCAGTATCTAAGTCTAGGTTTTTCCAAGAAGAAGGGGGAGGGGGTTGATGAGAAAAATAATGAACAAATAAATTTTAATATTATTTAAAAAGCAATAAAAAAATTACACATTTAAACTTTGGATTTTTAATGCAAACAATGTTTAATGAGGGATATTTTTAGGGGGAACGCCACTGCAGTTTTTATATATGTACATACCATCCAAAATGTGAACGCTCATCGATATAGTATTGCTAAAAAATATTTTAGGGTGACCATGTGAAATTACACGTTCAATTCATTTTTCCTATTTTAATTTAATTGTTGAGGAAAATGTAAAATATCACTTTTCTGCTTATTTTGTTTATTTATATACATATTTTACTCAAAAACATGAGAGCAGTCTTGGAATCACTCTCCAGGTTAAATATCTGTTTATTATAATATTTAAAAAAATACCAATTGAATATTACAGGAATTGTTTTATTAATTGCAAAATACACAACATGACAATAATTTATAATAAAATTTATAATTTTAAATTCAATTTTTAACGAATAGTCTCCCTACCCTTAAAACAGACCTGATTTAGTATTGGTAATGTTTTTCTATCGGTGTAAACAAATTCGCGGAAAACTGTATATGTATGCATGCTTGCGTATACGCACCTTATTTTTAACACAACGATGATGAGCGTTAACATCTTGGATGAACTATACGTGTGTTTGTATGTTTGTATATACGTGAGTTTTCTGTGAGTGCCTACGTAAGCTCTGAGCGTTTTAGAAGCGGGTTCAACCCAAAATATTGGATGTCGAGTTAGACCAGAAGGTTCAAAGAGAGAAGCGGCAGCTTTTGTCTCTTTATATTTTAAGTTCGTACAAATTTAGTAAATATTGAAGTCTTGATGTTTGAGCTCTAAATTAGATGTTTTAGTGTGAATGTCAGTGGAAGTGTTTTTGAGTAAGTTTCTAAGAAGGCTAGTGCTTGCAATACTTGCAAAAATCAACTTTTAATACTACTGGTAGGAAATAATTTTATTCTTTTCTCAAATCCGTTTATTTTATTTGTTAAAAACAATATCTTTATGGCTTAAAACTACGAAAACGACGATACCCATACTGCTTAAAAGCAGAAGCGGAGAATAAATTATGCTTATAATAGGGGATTAACTTAAGTAGTTTTATCGTCGTAGGATGGCAAAGTATAATAATATTATGCACAATTTACGTATTTTTATTTATATAATATTTACATAAACATTTATGAGTTTAATTTTATTACAAATATTATTAAGATATTCTAAAATATATATTAAATCTGCAATAATCAAAATAAAAATTCATAAATAAATCACATCTTAATAACATTAATATCGCAATCATCAATCATATAAATTCGTTCTTAAAATAAAATATGTCGCATAAAATACATACGGATTTACAATTTTTACGCACTCTTTTCGCAAAAGTGGAGTCTTTAATCGAATGTTCGAATTATTCGCCTGATTTTCAAAAATACAAATATTTCGATAATTTATTAAATATTCGTATATATAATGAAACAATTTGTATACTTAAGCAACACAAGTAGTCGTAGGAGTGATTAGTGCCGCTCTAAAATTAATCGCCAGCAATTAATCGCTAGCAGTTTACCACCGTAAGAAATTTTTAATCTTCATATAATCGCTAGCATATTTTATCGCCAAACAATACATATAATTTATATGATATAAACGTATTGCTCACTTTTAATTGAAAATAAGGTTTTTCTATAAGTGTAATGTTTTTTCTCTGAGTGGTTTCCATAGCTTAAGGCAGAAACTTTAATAGTAAATATTTTTTATGATTTGCCCAAACACATATCATTGCTTTTAGACGGTAAAGTATGCTTGTAATCATTATTAGGTTATAAATTGTTATTGTAATCAAGTGATGCAGTAGTTTTTTGCCTACGATTAATTGCTGGCGGTTAATTATTGGCGATAAATTTACCTATACACCCCAAAATCCATAATCCTATATGCGCCTTTCGCGAGTTGTCGAGTTGTTTTAATCTCTAAGCAATTTTTTACGGTGTAATTTTAAAGAAATATAGATCACTCGGTAATAATCGTTTTAAATTAATATAAATATGAATAATCGTTAAATAAAAACCTTGGACGATTTTGAACATGCGATTTTATATATGAATTTACAAACTGGCTCAGTTTTGCACCACCCTGAAAAAATCTGAAACGACGTCCCTGATGAAAATGTATGTAAAATAATAAATTATTCATATTTTATAAAATTAAAAAAATTCAATGATTATTTATTTATTAATAAATAATATTTTACAGTATATTAATTGATTTTTGCACTAATTGGTTGTACAAATTACTATTGGTAAAAACAAAGAAAAAAATACGAATTTATCTAATTTTTATTCAAAATTTTTTACACTTAAATACATGATTGCTTAAATAACGCTGACATATAAATAATTTCTATAATATATTTGCGAAGCAATGATTACGTATCGTATTGATAACGTATTAATATTTTAAATTAGGTGTTTTATATATGGGTTATACGTTTAATAAAAAATTAAATAATATTGAATTTAAATTAACAATGATTTTTATTATACTTTTCAAGATATTTATAGAAAACTAATGACACCATAACCAATAAAAATCAATAAAATATTGTAGCACAACTATAGAATAAAATACGACATGAATTATACTCAAACAACACGACTCACAACCTAAATAAATCTGAAAAAATACACATGTCAACACGCAGTCCATAAATAAAACACGAAAACTTTTTATCGAATACAAAAGATAGACCGGGACATAAAACGCATTCGGCATTTGACGCCATCGCGAAAATCGAATCACGACCATACGGCATTACATAAATATAATGTTTGGTAACATTTTCATGCGATTTGCTCCTTTTATAGAAGAACCGGTTCGCCCCGGGCACAAAGCAGTTTACGCCTCTGCCAGATGTCGTTACGGCGTTTTAACCGTGCGGCCCGCGTCGCAAATGTCCTTCTGCCACAACAGGATTTTGCCGGTAGGAAAAGCTCAAATGAAAAGCTCAGTACGATCTATAAGGCAAATGAAATGTTCTCGGATGATCAAAAAATTGTGAGAAGTCTCTTGAATATTTTTTGTTTAATAAAATTTAATTCCAATAAACAATAAAAATATCTTAAAATTATTTTCTATTTTGAAACTGTAGCCAAATAAGACGCTGTTTATTTTATATGCATATATTAATCACCACATATATGTGAAAATATAGCTGCTTCTATCCGGTGGTGAAGTTGAAAGTCATTGATTTTTTGCTGGAGTGTCGAGGTGCATTATTGTCGGCTGTGATCTGTCGAGATGTGTTTTTGTGTCTATCCTAGAATGTCTCTACCCATATGTCTGCCTGTCTACTCTTTGTAACAAGGTGCTTCATCTTTTATATTGGTGATTCGAGATAGCTCTGGTAAATCTCAGATAATTTCATCGAATTTTGGAAACATTAACAATGTGTTTACACTTTAAAAAGATGGCAATTCCAGTGATCGTTATCTTAATGTTGAAAAACAATAATATTTTATCGTATCGTATCGTTGTTGTTAGACGACAGAAAATAATATTATTAGGTATAAAATGCTAATTTATTTATACAGAATGAATCGATTTTAGTACCTCAGAGTTATTGTGCTTAATATATACTTTCTTTTATTGGTTTCCAATATCTATGAATTAATGAAACATCAGCATTTTAAATATGATTTATTTTTGGGGCCATCCTGTACGAATACGAATTTAATCATAGATATCGCCACACGTGTGTACATGTATACATAATTGCATAATTATTTAACGTTCAATCCGTCCTCCCACATCAAATCCCTGTCGTTACAAGATGTATTTCCACCCACATACATACACATCATAACATATTCGTGTAACGAAGCACCTTCGCGGGCCTCTTAATGAATTTTATAACGGGTCGCACGCATCTTGCTAATAATTTATTTGCCCGATGGTTGGCGACCCACGAGGCAGGGGCGCCTAGTCACGAGCAGATGCGGCCGCTGTTTATGGTCCGGCCAGGGCTAATGTATATTTAATGCCGAACAACGCTTTCTAATTAAACCGAACTGAAACACCGAAAACTTACTATGGAAAGTCATAATAAGGAAAGGTAGTGTATATGTCTGAAAGCTCTGCTCCTCGATAACTGCAGAAGGAAACTGAAAATTAGTTTAGTCGCTAAGTTTACCTTGGAAAAGTTACCGTAATATTTTTTTTGTGCTTTTAATATATAATTTAATTTCGGGTGAATTATATGAAATAATATACAGGTAAGAGGTTTTGCGCTGTCTTTTAAAGTGATATATTAAGTGCTCTATAGCTTTTTTTTTATATATATACATGTCTTTAATACTGTAACAAAATATTAATCATGTTTTTTTCTTGTTACAGGTATGTACTTCTGACTAAATCAATATGTAGTGAGTAAATATGAATAATTTTTAAAAACTTCTGCTTATATTGAATATTATATAAGAAAAAAAATTTCTAGCATTTTTACAAATATATTTAAATTATTATTATAATAATAATTAAATATATTTTTATGTATTATACTAATTCAGAAATAAATTTTAGACTGTTATTATTGTGACTAGTTTTAAAAAATATCATAGGACACTAGAAAAAAGGTCATCTCAGAAATTTTTGTTCATTTAAAGATAAAGGACTTTCGTTAAAAAAAATGATTTAATAATTCGTTTTGGAAATAATTTTAGTCTTATTTTATAATTAAGGATTTTATTTTATATAACAAATTTATTAAGCATTACATAAAAATATTTTATTTTCTGGAAATAAATGGAAATTTAGTGTAAAATATGAATAATTTTTTTGGGTTTATTTTGAGCATAGTTAATCGTTTTATTGTTTTTTAAAAACATATAAAGGTTATTTTTCATTGCATTTAGATTTAAAACATAATTATTTATTATATTTTAAATAACATATTGCATATTTTTTGGTACAAGAAATATAAAAACATCATAGTTTATGGTATTTTTAGGGCAAAGTGTAACGTGTAGTATTTATTACATTTCACGTCTGACGAGTACATATTTATTTAGTGCAAAATAAAACATTTACATTTAGTCTATACTATATTTGCGTTAACACAGTCAGTTCGTAAGCTTTCCATTTCAACATTATTAAATAAATAAGAATAAAAAAATTTTCCGTAATATATAGATTACATATTTTCATGATTAAATAGCATTTAATCAAAAAAAAAGTCAGTTTGACTTGTGATGAAGCTTTTTAACTGTATTTAAATGGAACTTAGTAAAAATGTAAAACGTGAAAAGCATTTTTTTGGCGATACTTTATTTGCGTTAACATAGTCAGTTCGAGAGCTACCCATTTCATCACTACTTATAATTGAGAAATAAATGTCAAGTTTAAGTTTACGCTCAACTATTAGCTCTAAATATCACGATACTGATATATGTACGTTCGATATACTCATCATTACTCCTGTTTATATTTTTAACATATGTATTGCAATTAAATCATTACTATATTTTTTATATTTATTAATCAATCATAGTATTGATAAGTATATCGAACGTATATCTGAATCGTGTGCTTTAGAGCTAATAGAAGGGGCGTAAAACTAAACTTGCCATCTCTTTTTCAATTATGAATAACGTTGAAATGGATAGCTCTCAAACTGACTGTGCTAACGCAAATATAGTATGGTGTTTTAATATTTAGTTGTTAGTAGCGTTTCTTCTCCAAAATTATTTATTGCAAATTTCTCAAAAAAATGCAATAATATTTGGAAAATTTTCTGATGCAAATATTGTATAAAAATATATCAAAATTTAGTAAAATGCTATATTTTTTCTGACTTTAAATAAAGCAGAAACCTTCAACTAGTTTTTTTCGAGAAAATTAATATTTGCAAAATATGTAAATAAGCTAAAAATCAAATTTGTACGAATATTTGGTTATGTCTTACAACCGCTGTATTTTTATATTAGTGCATAAGAAAAGGTGGTTCCGTGCCAAATATTTAAAAATATGAATGCTTTCTTGAAAGTTTTTAATAAAGCTTTGAAATAGCGAAAATAGCAGTAATGTTTTTGATTTTCTCAAATACTGTATTTATCTTTATATTAGTTTTGATGATATAAAACTACAATAATACTCTGAAACTGCTTTGTGTAGAAATGCGCAGATTGCAAAAAATTATGTTAGCTATTCACATTTTTTTTAATCGAAAAATTCTTTACTAAAAAACAAACAAGGATGGCCAATGATTTGCCTTATTTAATATTACTACAATTTAAGAAAAAATATTATTTTTATTAATCTTACGTATTAAGAAAAAAAAACAATATTTTTATAAATATATTTAGGGCATTAATTCTTATTTTAATAATAAACAACTAATTGTTAAAGCAAATGTGCTTAAAAATATTTAATTGCCGCCGGAAAAACTAGTCAACGGGTAATTTTACTTAAAAATCTTACACTTTTTTTATTCTTGTTGTATTCCATTACAAATGTCAGTGCTTATTTTGTTCCAAGTTATTGTTTTTGTCTTAACGCAAATATGTTTTCGGTGATCGTTTTGAGAAGCTGGTCTGATTTATATGGTATGATGCACATAATTTCGAAACATTTATTTTTCAATTTTTATTCATTAGTTTATATTCTGAGTAATGATAATAAATATAATTAATTTTAACCCAACTAAGCACAACAATGCAGCAATAAAAAAGAATATTATTATGTGGAACCCTATGCTTTCAGTCTCTAAAGATATATTTTTTTTATATAATTTTGGAACGTTTTATTATTATTTATACAGTAATGATATATAAGTTCCCTCGAATATCAAGTTGAACTCTTGAAATTTTAGTGACTGCTTTATTTTAAAACCACTAGATTGTCTTTATTGATTTGGCGTAGCTCTACTGATTAAAAGTTTGGTCAAATTTTCATTAATTCCAAGGCAAAAACGAAGTGGTAGTTATGTGTTTTTACTCCATCAAGACTTTTTTCTTTGAAGATCCAATGGATATTATTAAATAAATTTGCTTGATAAGATCTTCTTAGCAAATCTATCGCGATTATTTTCGCGACAATCTCGACATTTTTTAATAAAATATTTATTATCTTATATATTCGAAGTCTTCTTTGTAATGAATGAGAAACTACGTCAAGTAAAAACCAAGATGAACCATTTCAATTCTAAAATTAAATAATAATATTTGATTCTTGTAAAAAAATCAAAAATACATCATATATATTTGTTATATATTTGAAAACTTTTTAATGTTTTTAATCAATAAACAACTAATAGGAATATATAATTTTAGAGAAACTGCATTTTACGAATATTTAATTCTTGTAAGGTCGGACGATAATCGGTTGTTCAATCATCTCTATAAGATGAAGTTTTAATTAATCGTCAGAGGAATTCAGTACCTTTGTGTTAAGTGAGATGTACATTTTTCCAATTACCACATTATATTATAGCACCCAGCTTTCTCTGAAAGTAGCAAAACGTTGGACTCGTACTAAATGCAAAATTTCGCTTCAGAATTGCACCGGCGCGAATATTAATTTCCTCGTCGGCGAATTTTCTCGTTCACATTCCCATCGCCTTCCGCGTTGCGCTCTGCCTTCGTTTGCTCGTTTCGAGCGTTACTACAGTGCGAGATGAAGAAATAAAACCTCCTATACCTGCACAACGGTAGATTTGCCCCGGATTAAATGGAATGTAAGTAACAATATCTAAAAAGCGATTCTCTCCTTCTACATCCGTGATCATCCGAGACTGTTGACTCCTTATATAACAAGTCAGATTTCGATGGGACTCCCCGAAAAAGTAACGACCATAAATCATTCGTTATGTGCCCCATATAATATATTACGTATTATATGGTACTTGATGCATGAAGAGAATTCCCAAGTCCCTGCCTCGAAAAATAAGCGGTGTATGAATGATAAAATTCGTGCAAAACTATTGTTCAACCGTGAAAATCGGATAGCGCCGCACACCGACCTTTAATTTATGGTCTACCTTGAATAAAATAAACATAATATTCGGGAGAAGAAAAATATTTTGTGAGATCATTTTTTAATAAGATTTGGCCTGACATATTTCTACATGAATAAATAGAGACAATATTTAGCTGGATTAGGAAAGGAAATATTTGCTTTTTATGACCTTCAAATTTAAAAATGTATTTATTTGTTGATTATTTTTTATTATTATAAATAAATTATAATCAATACTTAAATTCACTATATTTTTTAGTAGAAAAAAATCTGAATTTAAATCGTTGGTTAAATATTATTATTAATGTTTGTCCAACAATTGCAGACCACTTTCTATTATCGTAAAGGTTCTACTTTTCGTGATTTTTTTTATGTTGCGTAAAAAGCGCAGAAAAAAAAATCATAGCAGCGATTTATATATTTTTTTTGATCATGCGGCACCCATTTGTTGAGCTTTTTCATGCTATTTTAAATGATCAACTACTTTTAAATTACTAATAAATAACTTTTACGCAAACTCTGCAATTATTGTGTGTGTGTTGTTGGTTCACTATCGCTTTCTGACAGTGATAGTGAATCTGTTTTCCCATATTTTATTGCTCAATACCAGTAGGATCAGTATTGAAAGCTCAAAAGCGATTATCGTCGTGGAACCAACTAAGGGTAATAAAAGCTACGCTTAGATAAACGATACATTTAATTTTGAAATCAGATTAAATTGGTAAAATCATTGCTGCGATCGCGTGACCGATACGATTTGATGAAACACGAGCCCTATTATGTTATATCGACCACAACCAAAGTGCGATAGTCGCGAAATTGACTTATTTTAATATAGATGAACCGTTGTGTACATACTGTACCCATGGGATCTGTGTGCCAAATTGATGTTTATATTATGAGCGCACACTGTTCGATACAGTACCTATGTACCCTGCAAACTACTATATATGTATGTATGTATCAATGTATGTATTATACATACATACATATAATATATTTCCATTCTGAAATTATCGTTGTTTCAAGCTTAATTTCAAATTCGCGTTTACCATTACGCGCTAATAGATTCGTGCGATTTCGCAAAATGAGTTAATTTTAAAACATGCGTTTGACATCGAAAAGTGCTGATCGCAATTTGCTGCGAATTCGATAATGTGTTGGTCGACTAACAACCATAAAATCAATGCATGGTGTTTATTAATTCTGTGTTATTCATATACAATATGATTAGTAGAAAAACATATAAATAAAATTTGAAACGCATAAGACGCGACTGTTCTTAAAAAAATCTATCCTTTAATATACGAACAGATTTTTAATCGTTCTTATTAATTTTAAAAAATAATATCTCGAGCAAAAGTCGATTAATTTTTACACATGGGTCCCG